>NC_068450.1:23844093-23848007 GCF_023373465.1 Oncorhynchus keta | reverse complement strand
TATCCAGTACTAAATGGAGGAGGTCTTCAACTCAGCATGAGGAGGATGGATGTATCCAGTACTAATTGGAGGAGGTCTTCAACTCAGCATGAGGAGGATGGATGTATCCAGTACTAATTGGAGGAGGTCTTCAACTCAGCCTGATGAGGATGAATGTCTCCAATACTAACTGGAGGAGGTCTTCAACTCAGCATGAGGAGGATGGATGTATCCAGTACTAAATGGAGGAGGTCTTCAACTCAGCATGAGGAGGATGGATGTATCCAGTACTAATTGGAGGAGGTCTTCAACTCAGCATGAGGAGGATGGATGTATCCAGTACTAACTGGAGGAGGTCTTCAACTCAGCCTGAGGAGGATGGATGTCTCCAGTACTAAATGGAGGAGGTCTTCAACTCAGCATGAGGAGGATGGATGTATCCAGTACTAATTGGAGGAGGTCTTCAACTCAGCATGAGGAGGATGGATGTATCCAGTACTAATTGGAGGAGGTCTTCAACTCAGCCTGATGAGGATGAATGTCTCCAATACTAACTGGAGGAGGTCTTCAACTCAGCATGAGGAGGATGGATGTATCCAGTACTAAATGGAGGAGGTCTTCAACTCAGCATGAGGAGGATGGATGTATCCAGTACTAATTGGAGGAGGTCTTCAACTCAGCATGAGGAGGATGGATGTATCCAGTACTAATTGGAGGAGGTCTTCAACTCAGCCTGATGAGGATGAATGTCTCCAATACTAACTGGAGGAGGTCGTCAACTCAGCCTGAGGAGGATGTATGTCTCCAGTATTAACTGGAGGAGGTCTTCAACTCAGCATGAGGATGATGGATGTATCCAGTACTAATTGGAAGAGGTCTTCAACTCAGCCTGAGGAGGATGTATGTCCCCAGTACTAACTGGAGGAGGTCTTCAACTCAGCCTGAGGAGGATGGATGTATCCAGTACTAATTGGAGGAGGTCTTCAACTCAGCATGAGGAGGATGGATGTATCCAGTACTAATTGGCGGAGGTCTTCAACTCAGCATGAGGAGGATGGATGTATCCAGTACTAACTGGAGGAGGTCTTCAACTCAGCATGAGGAGGATGGATGTATCCAGTACTAATTTGCGGAGGTGCTTCAACTCAGCATGAGGAGGATGGATGTATCCAGTACTAAATGGAGGAGGTCTTCAACTCCAGCATGAGGAGGATGGATGTATCCAGTACTAATTTGCGGAGGTGTTCAACTCAGCATGAGGAGGATGGATGTATCCAGTACTAATTGGAGGAGGTCTTCAACTCAGCATGAGGAGGATGGATGTATCCAGTACTAATTGGCGGAGGTCTTCAACTCAGCATGAGGAGGATGGATGTATCCAGTACTAATTGGCGAGAGGTCTTCAACTCAGCATGAGGAGGATGGATGTATCCAGTACTAACTGGAGGAGGTCTTCAACTCAGCCTGAGGAGGATGAATGTATCCAGTACTAACTGGAGGAGGTCTTCAACTCAGCCTGAGGAGGATGGATGTCTCAGTACTAACTGGAGGAGGTCTTCAACTCAGCCTGAGGAGGATGGATGTATCCAGTACTAACTGGAGGAGGTCTTCAACTCAGCATGAGGAGGATGGATGTATCCAGTACTAATTGGAGGAGGTCTTCAACTCAGCATGAGGAGGATGGATGTATCCAGTACTAATTGGAGGAGGTCTTCAACTCAGCATGAGGAGGATGGATGTATCCAGTACTAATTGGAGGAGGTCTTCAACTCAGCATGAGGAGGATGGATGTATCCAGTACTAACTGGAGGAGTCTTCAACTCAGCATGAGGAGGATGTATGTCTCCAGTACTAACTGGAGGAGGTCTTCAACTCAGCATGAGGAGGATGTATGTCTCCAGTACTAACTGGAGGAGGTCTTCAACTCAGCATGAGGAGGATGTATGTCTCCAGTACTAACTGGAGGAGGTCTTCAACTCAGCATGAGGAGGATGTATGTCTCCAGTACTAACTGGAGGAGGTCTTCAACTCAGCATGAGGAGGATGGATGTCTCCAGTACTAATTGGAAGAGGTCTTCAACTCAGCATGAGGAGGATGGATGTCCCCAATACTAACTGGAGGAGGTCTTCAACTCAGCCTGAGGAGGATGGATGTATCCAGTACTAATTGGAGGAGGTCTTCAACTCAGCATGAGGAGGATGGATGTATCCAGTACTAATTGGCGGAGGTCTTCAACTCAGCATGAGGAGGATGGATGTATCCAGTACTAATTGGAGGAGGTCTTCAACTCAGCATGAGGAGGATGGATGTATCCAGTACTAATTGGAGGAGGTCTTCAACTCAGCATGAGGAGGATGGATGTATCCAGTACTAACTGGAGGAGGTCTTCAACTCAGCATGAGGAGGATGGATGTATCCAGTACTAACTGGAGGAGGTCTTCAACTCAGCATGAGGAGGATGAATGTCTCCAGTACTAACTGGAGAGGTCTTCAACTCAGCATGAGGAGGATGTATGTCTCCAGTATTAACTGGAGGAAGTCTTCAACTCAGCATGAGGAGGATGGATGTATCCAGTACTAACTGGAGGAGGTCTTCAACTCAGCATGAGGAGGATGTATGTCTCCAGTACTAACTGGAGAGGTCTTCAACTCAGCATGAGGAGGATGGATGTCTCAAGTACTAACTGGAGGAGGTCTTCAACTCAGCATGAGGAGGATGGATGTATCCAGTACTAACTGGCGGAGGTCTTCAACTCAGCCTGATGAGGATGGATGTCTCAGTACTAACTGGAGGAGGTCGTCAACTCAGCATGAGGAGGATGGATGTATCCAGTACTAATTGGCGGAGGTCTTCAACTCAGCATGAGGAGGATGGATGTATCCAGTACTAATTGGCGGAGGTCTTCAACTCCAGCATGAGGAGGATGGATGTATCAGTACTAACTGGAGAGGCCTTCAACTCATCATGAGGAGGATGTATGTCTCCAATACTAACTGGAGGAGGTCTTCAACTCAGCATGAGGAGGATGTATGTCTCCAGTACTAACTGGAGGAGGTCTTCAACTCAGCATGAGGAGGATGTATGTCTCCAGTACTAACTGGAGAGAGGTCTTCAACTCAGCATGAGGAGGATGTGATGTCTCCAGTACTAACTGGAGGAGGTCTTCAACTCATCATGAGATGAGAGGATGTATGTATCCAGTACTAATTGGAGGAGGTCTTCAACTCAGCATGAGGAGGATGGATGTCTCCAGTACTAACTGGAGGAGGTCTTCAACTCAGCATGAGGAGGATGTATGTCTCCAGTACTAACTGGAGGCAGGTCTTCAACTCAGCCTGATGAGGATGGATGTCTCCAATACTAACTGGAGGAGGTCGTCAACTCAGCATGAGGAGGATGGATGTATCCAGTACTAATTGGAGGAGGTCTTCAACTCAGCATGAGGAGGATGTATGTCCCCAATACTAACTGGAGGAGGTCTTCAACTCAGCCTGAGGAGGATGGATGTATCCAGTACTAATTGGAGGAGGTCTTCAACTCAGCATGAGGAGGATGGATGTATCCAGTACTAATTGGCGGAGGTCTTCAACTCAGCATGAGGAGGATGGATGTATCCAGTACTAACTGGAGGAGGTCTTCAACTCAGCATGAGGAGGATGAATGTCTCCAATACTAACTGGAGGAGGTCTTCAACTCAGCATGAGGAGGATGTATGTCTCCAGTACTAACTGGAGGAGGTCTTCAACTCAGCATGAGGAGGATGGATGTCTCGGTACTAACTGGCGGAGGTCTTCAACTCAGCATGAGGAGGATGGATGTCTCCAGACACTGAGCTGGCGGAGGTCTTCAACTCGTCATGAGCCGAGGAGGATGGATGTATCCAGTGCCCCTGCTGGAAGAGGTCTTCAGCTCCCAGCACGAGGAGGATGGATG
>NC_068450.1:23604586-23843993 GCF_023373465.1 Oncorhynchus keta | reverse complement strand
GGAGCCCCTAGATCCACTCTGCATACCCCTGTTACCTCCTTTGTCCCACCCCCCACACATGCGGTGACCTCACCCATTACAACCAGCATGTCCAGAGATACAACCTCTCATCATCACCCAGTGCCTGGGCTTACCTCCGCTGTACCCGCACCCCACCATACCCCTGTCTGCGCATTATGCCCTGAATATATTCTACCATGCCCAGAAACCTGCTCCTCTTATCCTCTGCCCCCAACGCTCTAGGCGACCAGTTTTGATAGCCTTTAGCCGCACCCTCATACTACTCCTTCTCTGTTCCGCGGGTGATGTGGAGGTAAACCCAGGCCCTGCATGCCCCCAGGTACCCTCATTTGTTGACTTCTGTGATCGAAAAGTCTTGGTTTTATGCATGTCAACATCAGAAGCCTCCTCCCTAAGTTTGTTTTACTCACTGCTTTAGCACACTCTGCTAACCCTGATGTCCTTGCCGTGTCTGAATCCTGGCTCAGGAAGGCCACCAAAAATTCAGAGATTTCCATACCCAACTATAACATCTTCCGTCAAGATAGAACTGCCAAAGGGGGCGGAGTCGCAGTCTACTGCAGAGATAGCCTGCAAAGTAATGTCATACTTTCCAGGTCCATACCCAAACAGTTTGAACTACTAATTTTGAAAATTACTCTCTCCAGAAACAAGTCTATCACTGTTGCCGCCTGCTACCGACCCCCCGTCAGCTCCCAGCTGCGCCCTGGACACCATTTGTGAATTGATCGCCCCCATCTAGCTTCAGAGTTTGTCCTGTTAGGTGACCTAAACTGGGATATGCTTAACACCCCGGCAGTCCTACAATCTAAGCTAGATGCCCTCAATCTCACTCAAATCATCAAGGAACCCACCAGGTACAACCCTAACTCTGTAAACAAGGGCACCCTCATAGACGTCATCCTGACCAACTGGCCCTCCAAATATACCTCCGCTGTCTTCAACCAGGATCTCAGCGATCACTGCCTCATCGCCTGTATCCGCCACGGAGCCGCAGTCAAACGACCACCCCTCATCACTGTCAAACGCTCCCTAAAACACTTCTGTGAGCAGGCCTTTCTAATCGACCTGGCCCGTGTATCCTGGAAGGACATTGACCTCATCCCGTCAGTTGAGGATGCCTGGTCATTCTTTAAAAGTAACTTCCTCACCATTTTAGATAAGCATGCTCCGTTCAAAAAATGCAGAACCAAGAACAGATACAGCCCTTGGTTCACTCCAGACCTGACTGCCCTCGACCAGCACAAAAACATCCTGTGGCGGACTGCAATAGCATCGAATAGCCCCGTGATATGCAACTGTTCAGGGAAGTCAGGAACCAATACACGCAGTCAGTCAGGAAAGCTAAGGCCAGCTTCTTCAGGCAGAAGTTTGCATCCTGTAGCTCCAACTCCAAAAAGTTCTGGGACACTGTGAAGTCCATGGAGAACAAGAGCACCTCCTCCCAGCTGCCCACTGCACTGAGGCTAGGAAACACGGTCTCCACCGATAAATCCATGATTATCGAAAACTTCAATAAGCACTTCTCAACGGCTGGCCATGCCTTCCGCCTGGCTACTCCAACCTCGGCCAACAGCTCCCCCCCCCCGTAGTTCCTCACCCAAGCCTCTCCAGGTTCTCCTTTATCCAAATCCAGATAGCAGATGTTCTGAAAGAGCTGCAAAACCTGGACCCGTACAAATCAGCTGGGCTTGACAATCTGGACCCGCTATTTCTGAAACTATCTGCCGCCATTGTCGCAACCCCTATTACCAGCCTGTTCAACCTCTCTTTCATATCGTCTGAGATCCCCAAGGATTGGAAAGCTGCCGCAGTCATCCCCCTCTTCAAAGGGGGAGACACCCTGGACCCAAACTGCTATAGACCTATATCCATCCTGCCCTGCCTATCTAAGGTCTTCGAAAGCCAAGTCAACAAACAGGTCACTGACCATCTCGAATCCCACCGTACCTTCTCCGCTGTGCAATCTGGTTTCCGAGCCGGTCACGGGTGCACCTCAGCCACACTCAAGGTACTAAATGATATCATAACCGCCATCGATAAAAGACAGTACTGTGCAGCCGTCTTCATCGACCTCGCCAAGGCTTTCGACTCTGTCAATCACCAAATTCTTATCGGCAGACTCAACAGCCTCGGTTTTTCGGATGACTGCCTTGCCTGGTTCACCAATTACTTTGCAGACAGAGTTCAGTGTGTCAAATCAGAGGGCATGCTGTCCGGTCCTCTGGCAGTCTCTATGGGGGTGCCACAGGGTTCAATTCTCGGGCCGACTCTTTTCTCTGTATATATCAATGATGTTGCTCTTGCTGCGGGCGATTCCCTGATCCACCTCTACGCAGACGACACCATTCTATATACTTTCGGCCCGTCATTGGACACTGTGCTATCCAACCTCCAAATGAGCTTCAATGCCATACAGCACTCCTTCCGTGGCCTCCAACTGCTCTTAAACGCGAGTAAAACCAAATGCATGCTTTTCAACCGATCGCTGCCTGCACCCGCATGCCCGACTAGCATCACCACCCTGGATGGTTCCAACCTTGAATATGTGGACATCTATAAGTACCTAGGTGTCTGGCTAGACTGCAAACTCTCCTTCCAGACTCACATCAAACATCTCCAATCAAAAATCAAATCCAGAGTCGGCTTTCTATTCCGCAACAAAGCCTCCTTCACTCACGCTGCCAAGCTTACCCTAGTAAAACTGACTATCCTACCGATCCTCGACTTCGGCGATGTCATCTACAAAATGGCTTCCAACACTCTACTCAGCAAACTGGATGCAGTCTATCACAGTGCCATCCGTTTTGTCACTAAAGCACCTTATACCACCCACCACTGCGACTTGTATGCTCTAGTCGGCTGGCCCTCACTACATATTCGTCGCCAGACCCACTGGCTCCAGGTCATCTACAAGTCCATGCTAGGTAAAGCTCCGCCTTATCTCAGTTCACTGGTCACGATGGCAACACCCATCCGTAGCACGCGCTCCAGCAGGTGTATCTCACTGATCATCCCTAAAGCCAACACCTCATTTGGCCGCCTTTCGTTCCAGTACTCTGCTGCCTGTGACTGGAACGAATTGCAAAAATCGCTGAAGTTGGAGACTTTTATCTCCCTCTCCAACTTCAAACATCAGCTATCCGAGCAGCTAACCGATCGCTGCAGCTGTACATAGTCTATAGGTAAATAGCTCACCCTTTTTCACCTACCTCATTCCCATACTGTTTTTATACTGTTTTTATTTATTTACTTTCCTGCTCTTTTGCACACCAATATCTCTACCTGTACATGCCCATCTGATCATTTATCACTCCAGTGTTAATCTGCAAAATTGTATTATTCGCCTACCTCCTCATGCCTTTTGCACACATTGTATATAGACTGCCCATTTTTTTCTACTGTGTTATTGACTTGCTAATTGTTTACTCCATGTGTAACTCTGTGTTGTCTGTTCACACTGCTATGCTTTATCTTGGCCAGGTCGCAGTTGCAAATGAGAACTTGTTCTCAACTAGCCTACCTGGTTAAATAAAGGTGAAATAAAAAATAAAAAAATAAAATTGCTTGCTCTTTGGGGTTTTAGGCTGGGTTTATGTACAGCACTTTGAGATATCAGCTGATGTAAGAAGTGCTATATAAATAAATCTGATTTGATTTGATTTGGTATTATACCTAATATGGTGACTCATTTACGGAATCACTTACTGTATTATGTAAAGTGCACAATTAAAAGTCAATATTGCTAGGCCTATATCAAAATCGTTTAAGTAGGCAGCTACATATTTAGTTTCAAGATGCTCTCTAAGGACGTTGAATAATCTTGAGTCTAAGGTTGAGATTGCACTTTAAAGGAGTTGTGTACAAATCCTACAATCTGTTTCCTTTCCTTACTTTTACTATGTTCAGTCTGAGGACACTGTATGAATGTTAATGCAATCTGGAGTGCTATCACAGGCTCACAGCACAGAACCTGTGGTGTTATCAACAAAAGATGGCCAGACAGAGTGGGTGTGACTGGTCAGGGGTCGGGCATGTCTACTGACAAGAGTAGGCGTAACCAGCTATAAACTAGGGGAGAGGGTGGGATCATCAGCAGAATGAGTAATCGTAAGACAAAGACATTACAGACCAAATAAAGGTTATTTCATACCGCTGTGCAGTGAGAAAACATGTTACAAATGTGATGAAGGGAACCAACATCTCCTGGTAATAGTCTTCCCCCAATTCAGACAGAAAGAGAGAGAAAGAGAGAGAGATAGTGAGAGATACAGAAAGGGAGGATAGAGGTTTAAAAAAAAGAGGAGAGAGAGTCAAACCGTCCCTGACCTAGTACAAACAGCCATTGTTTAAGCGTAGAGAAAAGAAGCTTCATGGAGAAAGGCTTTAGTGTGGAGCTACTGTCTGATGTAGCTACAGTAGAGAGGTTCCTCTCCTCTTGGTCCTGATGCTCTGAGCCAGCAGCCAGCCCACCACTGCAGCATACAGCCCTCCCCTGGTGTGGCCCAGCCAAGCTCAAAGCTGTCATCACATGACCCACACTGCTTTGACTGGCTGAGTCAGTGAGGGCTCCACCAGGGATTTGGTGTGTAAGAGTGGGAAGTGCACTGTTAATATCATTCCCTGCTTCGGCTGCTTTAAAAAATGCCAGACAGAAGGACTATGATCCACCCAGCTCACCTCTCTGTATCTATTTATACCAGAGAAATATGATGCTCAGTGGGGGACCTCTAATAACAACCCCACACATTGACATGCAACACAAGACTCCCCAACCTGATTTACATTCAACCCCCAGCTAGCATTCATCATTGTCTTGTTGCGCTGAAGTCATATCAAAAAGCACCGAGGTAAGTCAACAGCAACAACAAAGAAATTGCTTTGCTGCTCAAATACAAATTGGACAAATAGGAAAATAAGC
The DNA here is from genome assembly GCF_023373465.1 of Oncorhynchus keta. NCBI lineage: Eukaryota > Metazoa > Chordata > Actinopteri > Salmoniformes > Salmonidae > Oncorhynchus > Oncorhynchus keta. Next base: position 23,839,051 of record NC_068450.1, on the reverse strand, counting down.
AAAGCACCCAGTTATTTGTCATTGATAACAGCCAAGGTTAGACTACTTTGAGACACAATTTAAAAACAAACAACTTTATTTTGTGAAGAAAACAATTTCCTAGTGTTTGTCAATATTTATCTTCATAAGGCACACTGGGGGTGTGCTTCATTGATCTGCTGCTGTTGGCTTTTCTACTAATATAGAAATACACTTGCTATGGATACAAATTAGTGTAACACACTAAACACTGACTTTATGAGAATGAAAGTGGAAGCTTGTAATATCATCTTTTCAACAAAGCCCTAATGGGATATTTCTATACAGGATTTACCCCAGTGTTTTACTCAAAAGGCTCAGACTTTCTATGCGGGCCAGCACCCGTGTCTCATTAGGCCATGGCTCCAGGGGACCTGCTCTCACTTGGGGACAAAGCCAGGCCACTGGTACTTTCAGCTGTCATTTACATAACAATTGAATAACCCGCCGGCTTATTGCAAAGAAGAAATGCATGTAGGCCTACCTTTATTTGTTAAAGTTAGCCTAGTGGTTAGAGCATTGGACTAGTAACTGAAAGGTTGCAAGATCAAATCCCTGAACAGACAAGGTAAACATCTGTTGTTTTGAACAAGGCAGTTAACCCACTGTTCTTAGGCCGTCATTGAAAGTAAGAATTTGTTATTAACTGACTTGCCTAGTTAAATAAAGAAAAAATAAAAATAAATCCATTTGCCTATCTTTATGAAAATGTGTTTGAAGTGCATTATGTCTATTTTGCTAGAGCTAGCTAGATGATCACACTCAGTTCAAGCAAGAGATAACAGTAGGATGGTCAGTAAGATGACAGTGGAATGACCGTAGGATGATAGTAGAATGACATGAAGATGGCAGTAAGATGACAGTAGGATGACAGTAGAATTATAGTAGGATGGCAGTAGGATAGCTATAGGATTATAGTAGGATGGCAGTAAGATGACAGTAGGATAGCTATAGGATTATAGTAGGATGGCAGTAAGATGACAGTAGGATGACTACCCTACCCTGTGCTCTGACCTCTTTCTCCCCTCTCTCTCCAGATGAAATCTCGCGTCTTGTGACGGCCGGCCGCCCAACAACCTGCCCGCTCGACCCTATCCCCTCCTCTCTTCTCCAGACCATTTCCGGAGACCTTCTCCCTTACCTCACCTCGCTCATCAACTCATCCCTGACCGCTGGCTACGTCCCTTCCGTCTTCAAGAGAGCGAGAGTTGCACCCCTTCTGAAAAAACCTACACTCGATCCCTCCGATGTCAACAACTACAGACCAGTATCCCTTCTTTCTTTTCTCTCCAAAACTCTTGAACGTGCCGTCCTTGGCCAGCTCTCCCGCTATCTCTCTCAGAATGACCTTCTTGATCCAAATCAGTCAGGTTTCAAGACTAGTCATTCAACTGAGACTGCTCTTCTCTGTATCACGGAGGCGCTCCGCACTGCTAAAGCTAACTCTCTCTCCTCTGCTCTCATCCTTCTAGACCTATCGGCTGCCTTCGATACTGTGAACCATCAGATCCTCCTCTCCACCCTCTCAGAGTTGGGCATCTCCGGCGCGGCCCACGCTTGGATTGCGTCCTACCTGACAGGTCGCTCCTACCAGGTGGTGTGGCGAGAATCTGTCTCCTCACCACGCGCTCTCACCACTGGTGTCCCCCAGGGCTCTGTTCTAGGCCCTCTCCTATTCTCGCTATACACCAAGTCACTTGGCTCTGTCATAACCTCACATGGTCTCTCCTATCATTGCTATGCAGACGACACACAATTAATCTTCTCCTTTCCCCTTCTGATGACCAGGTGGCGAATCGCATCTCTGCATGTCTGGCAGACATATCAGTGTGGATGACGGATCACCACCTCAAGCTGAACCTCGGCAAGACGGAGCTGCTCTTCCTCCCGGGGAAGGACTGCCCGTTCCATGATCTCGCCATCACGGTTGACAACTCCATTGTGTCCTCCTCCCAGAGCGCTAAGAACCTTGGCGTGATCCTGGACAACACCCTGTCGTTCTCAACTAACATCAAGGCGGTGGCCCGTTCCTGTAGGTTCATGCTCTACAACATCCGCAGAGTACGACCCTGCCTCACACAGGAAGCGGCACAGGTCCTAATCCAGGCACTTGTCATCTCCCGTCTGGATTACTGCAACTCGCTGTTGGCTGGGCTCCCTGCCTGTGCCATTAAACCCCTACAACTCATCCAGAACGCCGCAGCCCGTCTGGTGTTCAACCTTCCCAAGTTCTCTCACGTCACCTCGCTCCTCCGCTCTCTCCACTGGCTTCCAGTTGAAGCCCGCATCCGCTACAAGACCATGGTGCTTGCCTACGGAGCTGTGAGGGGAACGGCACCTCAGTACCTCCAGGCTCTGATCAGGCCCTACACCCAAACAAGGGCACTGCGTTCATCCACCTCTGGCCTGCTCGCCTCCCTACTACTGAGGAAGTACAGTTCCCGCTCAGCCCAGTCAAAACTGTTCGCTGCTCTGGCTCCCCAATGGTGGAACACACTCCCTCACGACACCAGGACAGCGGAGTCAATCACCACCTTCCGGAGACACCTGAAACCCCACCTCTTTAAGGAATACCTAGGATAGGATAAAGTAATCCTTCTCACCCCCCTTAAAAGATTTAGATGCACTATTGTAAAGTGGCTGTTCCACTGGATGTCATAAGGTGAATGCACCAATTTGTAAGTCGCTCTGGATAAGAGCGTCTGCTAAATGACTTAAATGTAAATGTAAATGACAGTAGGATAGCTATAGGATGATAGTAGGATGGCAGTAAAAAGACAGTAGGATGACCGCAGAATGATAGCAGGGTGACAGTAGGATGGCAGTAAGATGACAGTAGGATGACAGTAGGATGATAGAATGGCGGTAAAATGACAGTAGGATGACCGAAGGACGGCAGTAAGATCACAGTAGAATGACCATAGGATGATAGTAGGATGACCGTAGGATGATAGTAGGATGACAGTAGGATACGAGCGACAAACTATGTAAACACGCACAGAAGCAGTGTGCATCTCCAACAGCAATTTACGGGAATACGAATGTGCAAAATCCGAAATTCGCTAAGTGAAATGAATGAAGCTAGTGTCCCTAATGATCAATGAAGCCCTGTCATTCTCCAATCAGGGGAAGGTAGGCACAGATCTACATTGCATACACTGGTGCTGCTCCTGAGTCTTTGATGCAGTTTTAGCACATTTTGGGATTTGGAGCATGAAAACCACCAGAATCATTGAGAAAAAGACATCAAAATGAACGGAACATTTATATATACTGTAATTTCATAACAGCTATTTATTTATGATTCTGCCTACCTTGACCACACATCACTGGTGTATGAAATTAAAAAGTCGGAAATAGTTTTTGAAAACTGCATTTTAATTTACTTTAAAAGGAAATCTGTTAAATTGCATAAATGGACAATCAAATACATTAACGCGTCTCAGAGACTTGGTCAACACAGCGTCACTGTCAGATTCTCCCTAGGAGAGGTGGGTGTGGAGTCAGGCGCAGGAGAGCAAGAATATCTAAGAAAGGCGTGTTATTACTGTCCATGAACACAACAGGCACAGGACCACAAGCGTAGCCACAAGAACACAGGAACGCAGTCTAGTAAACCAAACGGAGGGAACCCTCCTCTGCTAAACTAACGTGCGGGCGAAACAGTCCCGTGAAAATACACCTGCTTAACAGTAAAAAAACACAACCAAAACCAACGACAGTAATACAACAATACCCCACAACACCTAGCGGGTAGGGCGAGGTTAAATACCCCACTGATTAACTAAACTCCACACAGGTGAACACAAGACAGACACAACCAAAACCAACGACAGTAATACAACAATACCCCACAACACCTAGCGGGTAGGGCGAGGTTAAATACCCCACTGATTAACTAAACTCCACACAGGTGAACACAAGACAGACACAACCAAAACCAACGACAGTAATACAACAATACCCCACAACACCTAGCGGGTAGGGCGAGGTTAAATACCCCACAGATTAACTAAACTCCACACAGGTGAACACAAGACAGACACAACCAAAACCAACGACAGTAATACAACAATACCCCACAACACCTAGCGGGTAGGGCGAGGTTAAATACCCCACTGATTAACTAAACTCCACACAGGTGAACACAAGACAGACACAACCAAAACCAACGACAGTAATACAACAATACCCCACAACACCTAGCGGGTAGGGCGAGGTTAAATACCCCACTGATTAACTAAACTCCACACAGGTGAACACAAGACAGACACAACCAAACCAACAACAGTAATACAACAATACCCCACAACACCTAGCGGGTAGGGCGAGGTTAAATACCCCACTGATTAACTAAACTCCACACAGGTGAACACAAGACAGACACAACCAAAACCAACAACAGTAATACAACAATACCCCACAACACCTAGCGGGTAGGGCGAGGTTAAATACCCCACTGATTAACTAAACTCCACACAGGTGAACACAAGACAGACACAACCAAAGGAAAAAGGAAAAGGGATCGGTGGCAGCTAGTAGGCCACCTTCGGTGGAAGTAGTGACAGTCACAAACCAATTATTAAAAACAAAGTGTTTGTGGTTTGTCATCCTATCATAGTCTTCTTTGAAGATCAACACTGTGGCCATATGTATTATGCATGAGAACTGACACCAAGTTCCGTTCCCTGACAGACCTCTTGATGTTTTCTTAAGGATATAACACCACTGCAATAATGAAAACAAGCCCTGGGCATCCCCGCAGGGTGTCCACTACAGACTACTACCACGCAACTTTCACAAAGAAAATGAACGTATTGTTTTTGAAGGACCCAACTCTCAAGGCTCGTCAGAAGTGGGAAAGCCCTCTAAACAGAGAGGCTTTGCAGATACTTGGAAAAGAAACTTTCTGTTAGGTGTGCGGATTTCTAATGGGAGGTGGCACACAGTCTTACTTAAAATGGTCTCTCTCTCTCTCTCTCTCTCTCTCTCTCTCTCTCTCTCTCTCTCTCTCTCTCTCTCTCTCTCTCTCTCTCTCTCTCTCTCTCTCTCTCTCTCTCTCTCTGTAGAATCCATAAGTCAAACAAACTGTCGGTGCTGTCTTTTGTGCAAAGAAAATAACCAGCGCCCTTACACCGATGTAACCATAGCAACAAGCAGTGGTGTTTATAAATCACTATTAGCAAAAACAATTAGCCTGTACAGACTGTATTGAAGAACAGGCATCTGGGTAAAATTTACTCTTGATACAAAATCAAATAATGATTAACTATTGACCAACGAGTAGTTTTGTTTGGATCAATGTAACCTGTAATCTATTGCTTATCTCTGGAAGTTATGTTTCCCTCTCCAGTGGATGTACAAAGCTCAGCTACTACAATCATTTATTTTGGGAAATGAGCAGTTCCTTTATGCTTCTCTGTTGTGTGCCATCCTGGGGATAACCGTTGTCTTGTTCTAACAGCCTCTGTTGGCTCAATACACATCACTTTCTATCACTGAGAATGGTCTATCAGTCCATGTCCTGCACTTTATTGTCCTACCTTGCTACCTTGCGGAGCAGAAAAGGGTCGTAAAAATAGCACTACCTTTCTTTCTGCATTTTATTGCTGAGAGAGAAGAGCTGCAGCCTGTTGCTGATCTTGTCCTGTTCAATTATTCATCCCTAGGCATCGTTTCCCCCAATACACAGATTGCAATCCTTTAGGAACGCTGTAATCACATATCTCCTGACCATGCCAGACCACGAATGGCCTGATGCATAATAACGGTGCCATGTCATGTTTGCATGTTTTCCATTCTCAGGGTGTTGGCCCCATTAGCCATTCAGAACTATATTGGGTTCCAGGTGAGTAGTGTCGCGCCACGCTGAAGTCAACCACGTGAGACGGGGAGGGGGCAGCTAGAATTACATCCTGTGATACCTCTAGGTCAGGTTACTTCCTTCAATGGAGCTACATTTCAGCTTTGTTTTGCTTCGGAGCGACAGTTCCTTTGTCACACAGTATTTACAGAGGGAAAAGCAGTGTGCACAGTAGGAAGTGACATTCAAGATAGTCCAATGGAAGCTTAATGAGATTGGAATACCAGGTGGTTGAGGGTACAGGCCAAGAGGGTAGACTGGGTTACACAATGTACTGTACTCTGACCATTCAAACCCCCTACACAGACAAATCAATTAATGAAAGGGAAGCACAGGTGAGGCTCTCTATCGCACCTTGGATCCAATTAAGTAAATTAGGTCAATTAATTAAATCTTCACTTGGCTGCTGTTTAAAGATATACAGTAGGCTATGTTTGACTGGTTCAGAGTGTTAGGGGAAAGTTTTAAGAATGGAAGAACGAGAATGCCAGAATGGTGGAAGAATAAAATCTCATGCATCCCTGTGGGAGAGACCATATTGCCCACCTGCCTCTTCCATCTCTGACAAAATCTGCTAAATTATTTACACATATTTCTATGCATAATGATGTTACTGGTACAGGAGGTAACAGATGTCTGAGGACCTGAGCTGACTTAGTTGGAATAACATTTCAGAGCAATGTGTGCTGCTGTCTCAGGACTGGTTATAAGTAGGGTAGAAAGTCCCTTATCCTCCGTTACTAAACTCAGCAAAAAAAGAAACGTCCTCTCACTGTCAATTTCATTTATTTTCAGCAAACTTAACATGTGTAAGTATTTGTATGAACATAACAAGATTCAACAAATGAGACATAAACTGAACAAGTTCCACAGACATGTGACTAACAGAGATGGAATCATGTGTCCCTGAAAAAAGGGGGGGTCAAAATCAAAAGTAACAGTCAGTATCTGGTGTGGCCACCAGCTGCATTAAGTACTGCAGTGTATCTCCTCCTCATGGACTGCAACAGATTTGCCAGTTCTTGCTGTGAGATGTCAACCCACTCTTCCACCAAGGCACCTGTAAGTTCCCGGACATTTCTGGGGGAATGGCCCTAGACCTCACACTTCGATAAAACAGGTCACAGACGTGCTTAATGGGATTGAGATCTGGGCTCTTCGCTGGCTATGGCAGAACACTGACGTTCCTGCCTTGCAGGAAATCACACACAGAACGAGCAGTATGGCTGGTGGCATTGTCATGCTGGAGGGTCATGTCAGGATGATCCTGCAGGAAGGGTACCACATGAGGGAGCATGATGTCTTCCCTGTAATGCACAGTGTTGTCATTGCCTGCAATGACAACAAGCTCAGTCTGATGATGCTGTGACACACCGCCCCAGACCGTGACGGACCCTACACCTCCAAATCGATCCCGCTCCAGAGAACAGACCTCGGTGTTATGCTCATTCCTTCGACGATAAACGTGAATCCGACCATCACCCCTGGTGGATCAAAACCTCAGTGAAGAGCACTTTTAGCTAGTCCTGTCTGGTCCAGCGACAGTGGGTTTGTGCCCATAGGCAATGTTGTTGCCGGTGATGTCTGGTGGGGACCTGTCTTACAACAGACCTACAAGCCCACAGTCCAGCCTCTCTCAGCCTATTGCGGACAGTCTGAGCACTGATGGAGGGATTGTGCGTTCCTGGTGTAACTCGGTCAGTTGTTGTTGCCATCCTGTACCTGTCCCGCAGATGTGATGTTCGGATGTACCGATCCTGTACAGGTGTTGTTACACGTGGTCTGCCACTGACAGGATGATCAGCTGTCCGTCTTGTCTCCCTGTAGCGCTGTCTTAGGCGTCTGACAGTACGGACATTGCAATGTATTGCCCTGGCCACATCTGCAGTCCTCATGCCTCTTTGCAGCATGCCTAAGGCACATTCACGCAGATGAGCAGGGAGCCAGTATCTTACCTTTGGTGCTATTCAGAGTCAGTAGAAAGGCCTATTTTGTGTCCTAAGTTTTCATAACTGTGACCTTAATTGCCTACCGTCTGTAAGCTGTTTGTGTCTTAATGACCGTTCCACAGGTGCATGTTCATTAATTGTTTATGGTTCATTGAACAAGTATGGGAAACAGTGTTTAAACCTTTTACAATTAAGATTTGTGAAGTTATTTGTTTTTTTACAAATTATCTTTGAAAGACAGGGTCCTGAAAAGGGGCTGTTTCTTTTTTTGCTGAGTTCATAACACTTACTGCATGATAAAGTAGAATGCAAATACAACACACAAGGTCAGCAGAAAATATGTCTTCATTCTTCCTACTGCCACTATCACATTTGCATCCTTGTTAAGCCAAGGGGCAAACATTACATCACACAATGAGGTCACAGGCCTGGATGTTTTCATCATTATGTTGTCTTCAGTGGTGACTTAGGATGAGGACACAGCAGTAGCTAATATCAGCCATTGATGGAAACATCTGCAGTGTGACATTGCCCTCTCAGGCAGGGCTATTTCAGACTTCTAAACCCAAACTTTCTATTTTCACTTTACATTCTTTCTCTAGCAGTTGGCCTAGCAAGAAAACAGTTAATATATTTCCACAACTAGCATCCTGTCCAGGGGGTGTAGTTGTACATCAAGTTGCCTTCTGGGCGATTCCATGCCAGCAGGAGTGGAAAATATATTTGGTATCTCAGATTGTTCTGGCAATTCTCAATTCTCACAAACTTCATTGGGAGGAAGGATGGTTGAAATGCTTTTTACATTTGTATCACAAACCACTACATACCCCATATGTCAGAGCACACTATAAGGAGGATAATGACACCAATATGTATCTGTATCATGTACAGTTCACAGCTATAAGGATCTTTCCGGAAGAATCTATATGTCTTAAAAGGTTTTAAAATGGCTACTTTCATCATGATTTTCTCAAAAATGGTTTGTGATACAAATGTAAAAAGCACATCAAACATCCTTCCTCCCAATGATCATTTTATGTGAGAATTTCTAGAACAATCTGAGACAGCAAAAGAAAATTCTGCTCCCTTTGGCCCTGACAATATATACTCCAAAGATTTCCAAAGCATACAGCATTTGAAATACGATTTAAAAACTGTTTGGTACCCCAGTGGGTTAACAGACCTGTGTGGTCAAGGGTGCATAGATAGGCTATGTATACCTATCAGCTATGGAGTCCATGTTTGGCAATCAGGATTTCAGTTATCGGATACCAGCACTGAGACAAAGGAAATATATTCTGCATAAACACTATGAATGAATACCATTAATGCTAACGGGGGTGTCTCGTCCAATGTGCATTTGCTTTGATCCAAAAGTCTCAGAGGGTAGTGCCTTAACCATGTTTTCTTTTCATTACCATAGGATTATGGAGCATTACAGGGACATCGAGGCTTGGGAGGTTTTGAAATGTCCAGAATATGACACGAGCCATGTTAAATTGTCCAGCGCCTCAAAGGGACATCACTCAGTTAAATGACATTAAGAGAACTACATGTGATGCTGCTCCAAAATCTACTGATTATGATGTGGCGGTTCCTGCCACTCAATATTGCCTTCATGAAGGTAAAGCCATTAGGAATGCTGATGATTACGGTTAACACCTGATGCAAGCCTCATGTCAGTCAATGCTCGGTGACCTCTATCTGAACTCCATCTAGTGGGGCCTTCCCTGGTGGCAGGCATCATGCTTAGTCTCTCTCCACCTGTTTATTTATGCATACCCATCACAGTACCTGAGGGCCAACACGTCCATACTGGAAAGGTTATGTTTGACTGTGTTGCCATGTGAACTTTTCATTTGGATCATTTCTGTTCAGAGTCCTTCGTTATCCATACTATTTGCTCATTTAAATTCCTGTCCCTGTGTGGAAGAGAGAATGTTTGGCTCCCCAAATATCCCAGATGTATTTTTGGCCAGTTGTTCCCACAGTCTGTTTTAACCTCCTCACTGTGAGACAGATAGGGCACAATTGTATTAAACATGCCATCTTCCAGAATAGAAATTGGTTCATGAAAGTAAATTTTACATTTATGTGGCATTTGTGCATTTGAGTCTCCCCATGAATTGACCATCAATATTACATATGCGAGTCCCCATGTATTGACCATCAGTATTACATGAGTCTCCCCAGGTATTGACCATCAGTATTACATATGAGTCTCCCCAGGTATTGACCATCAGTATCACATATGAGTCTCCCCAGGTATTGAGCATCAATATTACATATGAGTCTCCCCAGGTATTGACCATCAGTATTACATATGAGTCTCCCCAGGTATTGACCATCAATATTACATATGAGTCTCCCCAGGTATTGACCATCAGTATTACATATGAGTCTCCCCAGGTATTGACCATCAATATTACATATGAGTCTCCCCATGTATTGACCATCAGTATTACATGAGTCTCCCCAGGTATTGACCATCAGTATTACATATGAGTCTCCCCAGGTATTGACCATCAATATTACATATGATTCTCCCCAGGTATTGACCATCAGTATTACATATGAGTCTCCCCAGGTATTGACCATCAATATTACATATGATTCTCCCCAGGTATTGACCATCAATATTACATATGAGTCTCCCCAGGTATTGACCATCAATATTACATATGAGTCTCCCCAGGTATTGACCATCAATATTACATATGAGTCTCCACAGGTATTGACCATCAATATTACATATGAGTCTCCCCAGGTATTGACCATCAATATTACATATGAGTCTCCACAGGTATTGACCATCAATATTACATATGAGTCTCCCCAGGTATTGACCATCAGTATCACATATGAGTCTCCCCAGGTATTGACCATCAATATTACATATGAGTCTCCCCAGGTATTGACCATCAATATTACATATGAGTCTCCCCAGGTATTGACCATCAATATTACATATGAATCTCCCCAGGTATTCACCACAGGCTTTTCTCAGTGTAAGGAACACATTATTCATAAGGGTTGTACTTTTTAATGAAACATTCATATATCAAGACATATTCAGTGCACTGGGGGAGACAAAACAGCAGTGTGATACTGTTGTAGTGAAAGCATTTTCAACAGTTCCAAGAATGTTACCTTATATGCCTGAATTAATGTGCAATTGTATTTCTGTAGTTGACATGTGCTACAGTATATGTCTAGTGAGGTAAAACGTGAACTATTCTGTATGGGCAAAATAGGCTGCCAATTGATACACCAGTTATACACCAGTCATTGCTGAAGCACAGACTCTTTCAAACCAACATTACCCTCAGAGATGTCTTCAGTTGTGAGGTTCAATAAGTGCTTCTTGCCTGTGGGGTAAAATTACATATTGGGGACTGTTAAGTGAAAATTGCTATTGCGAACATCGACCACTTTATTTGTTGAAGTGCTTTGTTGCTACATTGTGTAAAAGATTGTCTGTGATGTTAAGTACCATATGCCAAAACAGTCATTCTAATCTAATTATTAAGCTAAATATAATGTGTTAAATTCTTAATTTTAGTGTAAAATAGGTCATTTTGGTATGGCCAACCATTGTAACGTTAAAAACAACCACATGACGTGTTTGAACTAGGCTATTGCCACTCAAGGGAAGGGAATGCATCACCAGAATGCCAAGTGTCCTCCAAGGACATGTTTTAAAGGAAGGGCACAACCAAACAAGAAAATAGTAGGAAGTAAAGAGTAGGAAGTAGGGAGTAATGAGTATCTAATAGGAAGTAACGAGTATGACTTAGGGAGTAATGAGTAGGAAGTAGGGAGTAAAGAGTAGGAAGTAAAAAGTAGGACATAGGAAGTAAAGAGTATAAAGTAGGGAGTAAAGAGTAGGAAGTATATAGTTGAAAGTAGGGGGTAAAGATTAGGGAGTAACGAGTAGGAAGTAGGAAGTAATAAGGAGGACAAAGGAAGTAAATAGTAGGAAGTAAAGAGTAGGATGTGGGAAGTAAAGAGTAGGAAATAGGGAGTAACGAGTAGGAAGTACAGAGTAGGAAGTAGGGAGTAACGAGTAGGAAGTCGGGAGAAAAAGAGTAGGACGTAGAGAGTAATCAGTAGGACATAGGACGTTACAAGAAGGAAGTAAAGAGTGGGACATAGGAAGAAATTAGTAGGAAGTAGGGAGTAAAAAGTAGGACGTAAGGTGTAAAGAGTATGACATAGGATGTAACAAGTAGGGTGTAACGAGTATAACAACATAACAAGTAGGAAGTAAAGAGTAGAACATCGGAATTAAAGAGTTGTAAATACGGGGTAAAGAGTAGAAAGTAGGGAGTAACGAGTAGGACGTATGAAGTAAATAATAGAAAGTAGGGAGTAAAGAGTAGGACATGGGAAGTAAATAGTTGGAAGTAAAGATTAGGACGTAATGATTAGGAAGTAGGGAGTAAAGAGTAGGAAGTAAAGAGTAGGAAGTAGGGAGTAAAGAGTAGGAAGTAAAGAGTAGGAAGTAGGGAGTAACGCGTAGGAAGAAAATAGTAGGAAGTAGGGAGTAATGAGTAGGAATCAAAGAGTAGGAAGATATCCTTTAACATTTTATTTAGGTTGTCATCATTTTATAACCACAAAATAGATTGGTTAATTACTCCAAATCTTTCTGGAGGCAATATGGCATGGAGGTTGAAAAGGTCAAACCTCCAGTAGATTACGGCAAGTTCAATCAAAAGTAATGAATGTTCAAATATGAAGTTGTGTTATGCTGCTGGTATAATGAACTGTCATAAATAATTCACAGAGCACAACACTAGCGCAGATCTATCAAACGTTTATGTGGGGGAAATGGACGAAAGGACCTGTTAACAGAGAAAGGCGGCTTAGCATATTTACTTATTATCAGTATGCAAATGTCCTTGTGGCTACAGGTCACAATAGAATTGCACTAGTTGACTTGAGCCAAAATAGTTTGGTAAATACTTTTCAAAATTCTTTGACCTACTAGACCAGTGGTCACCAACCGGTAGATCCTGATCGACTGGTCGATCTCCAAGCCATTGCTAGTCGATCACCAAACATTTTCCTATTTGATTTGTCTCAGGCTGCACTCGGTTCAGCAGCCCTAGACCCGGGTAGGCAGTGTTCCCATTTTGAACCATTTCATGTGTCTGAAGGTAGAACTCTGCCTCCCCGGGAGGCACAGAGAGCAAATCAAATAAAATATTTCACATTCTCTGGTCAAAGGAGTAACAACATGAATTGGGGCATGAGGCAGAAATAATGCAGTGCAACTTATGTTTCGCCATCAGCAGCTGGAAGACTGTCCCCTATTCTCAGCGGAGGGAGGTAAAGAGGCAGACTCACCGCAGCTCCCTCCTTCCCCTCAGACTGACCATCAGAAGCAAGTCTTCAGTCCAATTTTTTTTTTATATTATGCTGACAAGTAATACAACAAATGATCTATTACCAGTGTGATCATACACCTAAGATGTTGAAATACCATTTCTAAATGGTCAACATTGGCAGGGCAATTCAAACATAGACATACATCATCAGTATGGTCACCAGTACATCTACACATCAAAGATTCCACCCAATCTTATATTTCCATACAAGGGGCAATTAATAATTTCAGTGAATTGCATGAAACGCTCCATTAAAAAGTACATGTATTGGGCATTAAGCCTACTGCACAAACCTCATTTTTAATTGGTTAATGTTGCATAGGATTATGTTTTTTATGTAATGTTTTTTTTAAATCCAAGCAATAGATCTTGGCTTGCATTTTCACTCAGAAAGTGATCTTGACTCCGAAAAGGTTGGTGACCACTGTGCTAGACAGTTGTTTTGAAGGCTTCATATGTGAAGAAGTTTGATGAGCAAGGGTAGTGAAGTATGAAGGACAGGATAATTGTTACGAGGGAGAAGAAAAAGAATATTTCCTTTTAAAAGTTTACGCTCCTTCTTTCCAACATACACATTTACTTTTTAATGGAGCGTTTCATGCAATTCACTGACATGATTAATTATGGAAAGACAAGATTGGGTGAAATCTTTGAGCAAGTTATCAAAGGTTCTGAGTATATGTACTGATGACTATATCCCCTCACTAAGCTGTGCAGTATGTCTGTTGAGTGAATGTCTTTCTGTGTATTTGTATCTGAGAGTCTTAGCCATATGTGCCTCATTAATAAGAAGCAATCAGAAATGTTGCTGCTGCAATTATCAACTACAACTCTTGTTCATGAGCAGCCTGAAATGATTTGTTTTATACATGATAAGACAAACTGCAGATTATATATTTTTTCTATCCTTCTTGAAGAGGGCTTGGAGTTATAGTTCCCCAAATCAGTGTCCAAAACTAAACAATTATAGAGGATTAGCAAGCCTAGAAGTATCAACTTGAACAAATTTTCCCGCAAACTTTACACATCTTTTTTTTAATCTTTGATTTACAATATGTAGAATCTATGAGAATGGAAATGTTCAGGACTTTTGTGAAACATCACAGCACAGTTGAAAAATATATAGCAAATAGAAATCAAAACTGGATGGTGTTCAGAGATAGATGGGAGGGGTTGAGGGTAGCTGAAGGGTGGAACTAAAAATACCCCAAAAGCAAGATAACTAATGTCAAATATACCGTGTCTGTAAAATGTATATAGTATGTATAAGCTGGAAGTAGAAGCCTAAGTTCTCTTGTTCATTGCTGGTGAAGATTGATACGTGTCATGAAACATACACTGTTGTACACAAAACAGACACATACAACAGTTATGATTCAAGGGGTTAGATATATACAATCCTAATGTACCTTAAATATTTTAAACTATTTTTGATCTCAAAACCACACACAATAAACACAACACACTGTAAAATACATTGTGGAAGATACAGAGAGGGAAGAGTGACCATAGAGACTCCCTTTGGAATAACAGGGTTACACACCACCTCCATCACCACCACTCAATCCAAAAGACAGCTCTGAAAAGTGACAACGTGACAGGTTAGATTCAGCCATCCCACATGGCTTGGTCAACAGTGTGACAGGTGCTCATGCCCAATATTCATCTCATCCTAGTTCTGTTCTTTAGTGTCAGCTTCCATGTCCTGGATCATTCCTTTAGTCTGCCGGACCTACACCGCCTCCTTATGAAGACTGATACCATTCCTTTCTACTCTGGGCTTAGTCAGCCAGCTGCTCATATGGGCGATATTAATAGCAGCACAATCAAGGTGTATCACTGATGATGCATTCTGGAGATTTGTCTTTTTTATACATAACTGTAGAATAGAATGTAGCTGTCTGTACCCATGTACTCAGTACAGAGGGATTACATAACTCTTCCTATATTTGCCTTGGACAAATGGCAACATCATGTTAAACGTTGCCTTGGAGACATAATAAAAAGTGTTGCCTCTTTCTAAGAGCCATGATTGAATTGTTTCAAACAAGTGAAGTATAGGCAGCATTTAAACAGATTTTAAACCATGAAGGTGGACTAGTGCTGCTCACACAAGTGGCTGGCTTGGATTTCATCAGTGGCACATTGTTTATTTACCTGTCCAAATTCAGACGGGCTTCTCAGGGTACATGTGTCAGGGGGAGCCATCAGTCCTTAAGTCACCTGTCAGCCGCCCTAATTCCCAAAATCTCCAGCCCAGAAGATATAAAGCAGTCATGGAGTCACTTCAAAATCAGTTTAAAGTCCATCACAAAATGGACTTAACAGCCAGTGAGAAGGAAATCGGGAAGTTCATGGAAATGATGAAGGTTGGACATTAATCAGGTTTAGGTAAATATTATGGCTGACAGTCTTCAGTTCAGTGGATTGTTCAGCTCTGCATACAACCAGTGAATACTGCTCGTTCCTTAACTATTATGGTGTGGTTTTAATGAAACCAATCCTCTCTGAAAGAAAGATAGGGTGAAGGAGAAAAGGCACTGAAAGTAAAGTTCCCTTTCAATGTAATTTAAGATTTCTCATGTGGATCAGTTGGTAGAGCATGGTGCTTGCAACACCAGGGTTGTGGGTTTGATTCCCACAGGGGACCAGTATGAGAATATACACACTCAGTACTGTAAGTTATCCTGGATAAGAGCATCTGCTAAATGACTAAAAATAGCATTGGAGTTGTTGATGATTA
This sequence comes from Oncorhynchus keta, assembly GCF_023373465.1. NCBI lineage: Eukaryota > Metazoa > Chordata > Actinopteri > Salmoniformes > Salmonidae > Oncorhynchus > Oncorhynchus keta. The sequence goes on along the minus strand of NC_068450.1, from coordinate 23,823,085 downwards.
TTGAATTAAGGACATTCAGATCTTGTTGACTTTCTAGGAACTTCCATGATTAGTTTTTAAGACCCATGTACACTGAGTATATCAAACATTAGGAACACCTTCCGAATATTGAATTCTACCCCCTCCCACCTTTTGCCCTCAGATCAGCCTCAATTCGTCAGGGTATGGACTCTACAAGGTGTCGAAAGCGTTCCACAGGGATGCTGGCCCATGTTGACTCCAATGTTTCCCACAGTTGTGTCAAGTTGGCTTGATGTCCTTTGGGTGTTGGACCATTCTTGATACACACAGGAAACTGTTGAGCATGAAAACCCCAGCAGCATTGCAGTTCTTGACACAAACCAGTGCGCCTGGCGCCTACTACCATAACCCGTTCAAAGGCACTTACTGTACATATTTTGTATTAGCCATTCTGAATGGCACACATACACAATCCATGTCTCAATTGTCGGAAGGCTTAAACATCATTATTTAACCAGTCTCCTCCCCTTCATCTACACTGATTGAAGTGGATTTAACAAAGGACATCAATAAGGGATCATAGCTTTCACCTGGATTCACCTGGTCAGTCTACATCATGGAAAGAGCAGGTGTTCCTAATGTTTTGTCACTCAGTGTGTGTGTGTGTGTGTGTGTGTGTGTGTGTGTGTGTGTGTGTGTGTGTGTGTGTGTGTGTGTGTGTGTGTGTGTGTGTGTGTGTGTGTGTGTGTGTGTGTGTGTGTGTGTGTGTGTGTGTGTGTGTGTGTGTGTGTGTGTGTGTGTGTGTGTATAGACACCATACACAATATCCTCTTTGTGCTTGAGGCTACTGGATGTTTACCTGGAAACCTGGCATTGTGACAGGACCGTGAGCGATCATCCTTTTGTCTGGAATGTGTTTTGACATCTTCCTGTGTGGGGGTGGGATGGCTGCATCTACTGCTGTGGGGTGGACAGGGATTTAGGCTCAGAGTGTATGTGCGCAGCAGGAGGGGGCCTGGTGCGATCAAGGACATGCTGATTTTTTTGCATTGACTGTTGCGCTGGCTCTATGCACACTCACACATACTTCACTGACATTCCAACACACACACACACACACACACACACACACACACACACACACACACACACACACACACACACACACACACACACACACACACACACACACACACACACACACACACACACACACACACACTTTGACACTCTTTCACACCCTTCACATATGCTGCTGCTACTCTGTTTATTATCTATCCTGATTGCCTAGTCACTTTTAGCCCTACTTATATGTACATATTAACTTTGTATTCCTTGTATATAGCCTCGTTATTGTTATTTTATTGTGCTACTATTTCCTTTTTTTAATGTAAATGTTCTTAATTTGTAACTCTGCATTTTAAGGGCTCGTCAGTAAGCATTTCACGGTAAAGTCTATACCTGTTATATTTAGCACATGTGACCAATAACATATGATTTGATTACATTTTGATTTGGTGTGTTAATTGGAACACTGTCAGTCATCCATGAATAGGGAGGGAGGGTACAGGACTGACTGCCACATAGGGCTGGGCGATATGGCCAAAATATCATATCATTTTTTTTTTAAATACGGTATGACGGTATTTGTCGGTATTTGTCTGTATTTTATTCATAAAAGTTCTAAATTTGCTTCATGAGTAGTGCATGACCAACACATATTCTAAATGATTTCTCCATTCGGATGTTTATTATAATTCTATAGTTAGAATATAAATAATAGTGGGCACTTTGAATACAGTGAAGTTTGACAATGCAACGAATGAAAATGCCATGAGTTATTGTGACAGGGTAGGAACCAAAGTGATGTTCTGTGTTTTTAGGGGACCCTATAATCTTTGGCTACATTATATCTTTATTCATATAGCCAACACATTCCTATTCCTCTTTGATTTAGAAGATACTGTTGCACAAACAACATGCTGATTTAGGCCTCCACCAGCACTGTTATCAGGCTGCAATAGCTAGCTACATTTTCTCGGACTCAGTACTTTTATTAGCTAGCGATTAGCATTAGTGGCTAACATGATTTAGCTTGACTTGCTAAGAAAACACAAACTAGCTGTTTGCAGATGTAAGAAACACAAACTAATATCATACTTATAGAACGCCTGTGGATTTATATTAAGATCAAATTGGAAATAGAATTGTTGTCATCAACATTGTTGCATGTGCTGTATTGACCATGCAGACTGAACGAAAGTGTGACATGGGGTGGGACTAGGTCTGTGTGGAAAGCAGCATGGAGAGAGAGAGCGGAGAGGGTAGATTTAAGTAGCGGAGTAAACTATAAAAATGGACGTTACACACAGCATATCACATTTAACAAACCAAATATTAAAATACCGTTATAGAAGGTAAAGTAAAAACCCAAACCGGTCCGTGCATAGATACCGGTATATAGTAAAATACGGTCTACCGCCCAGCCCTACTGCCACAGTCTGCATAACACTGATTTATAATGAGCTGTATGAATTTGGGTAGAAGATTGAGGGGAGAACATAAAACACTTACTTGAACATGATTTATTTAAGACTAAAAATCTTTATCGTAAGTAAATCTAATTTTATTTGTCACATGCACCGAATATGACAGGTGTAGACCATTAAACTTAAAAAAAAAATTTAACCCCCAAAAATCTGATGCCTTAATTTACATGTTGGACATCATTTATATGTTTTTAGCAAAATTCCAAGTTTTTTTTCCAAAGTCCACCGAGCACATTGGAAGAGATTAATGTTGACTGTTTATTCCCATGGCAAATAATTCAAATGGCAGAAATCAAGTTAATCTAGTATATGTGTTTATAACTTTGCTGTAGCCTGATGGCATACTCCTCCCTGACCTATCCCCTAGCTGTAATTGTATCTCGCTAGATAGAACAACATTTTGTATCTGTGCTACCAAGCAGCACTAGTGATTACGCAGTCTAGCCCCTGGGATATGAACGCTGACCACATGGCCATTTACTTCCTCTGAATTATCCCTGATGACATTTAGTGTGGTAACACAACACAGGCCAGCCTAGGGAACCATCTTATGAGAGGACACACCATAGAGACATCCTATTAAAGTATTCTAATTCCTAATTCTAGATGTAAAGTTTTAAAGTGAAGTTCCATGCATTATATAATCAAAATTCACCAAACTCACCCACAAAGCATTTGAACTGTGAACATGGAAAATTAACATATCTTTACTTTCTGCTATTGTGTGGTGTATTATGGGATCTATATTTTATATAGGTCAAATGTGTCAGATGCAGAGAATAACAACCATGGTAAAGACCCAAAATACTCTACAACCACTGAGTGGACAAAACATTAAGAACACCGGATCCAGGTGAAAGCTATGATCCCTTACTGTCACTTGTTAAATCCCCTTCAATCAGTCTAGATGAAGGGGAAGAGAACGGTTAAAGAAGGCTTTTTAAGCCTTCAGTCAATTGAGACATGGATTGTGTATGTGTGCCATTCAGAGGGTCAATGGGCAAGACAAAGATTTAAGTGCCTTTGAACGGGGTATGGTAGTCGGTGCCAGGCGCACCGGTTTGTGTCAAGAACTGTGACGCTGCTGGGTTTTTCACGCTCAACAGTTTCCTCTGTGTATCAAGAATGGCCCACCACCCAAAGGACATCCAGCCATCTTCAAACAAATGTGGGAAGGTCTTCCTAATGTTTGTCACACTCAGTGTATGTGTGAATGAATATCCTCCCTATTCATTTTAGCTAAGAATATAGAAGTTTGTCTAAGAGGTGTAATCAGACTAAGTGAAATGTTAGGCAGGTATGTGGATTTGGAGTTGATGATTCTACTACTTTTCAACCTCATTTGTTTTTGTTGGGTATATCGAATTCAACTTTCCAAACATTTCCTTGTCCTCTTTCCACGTTTTCCCAAAAAGACACGAGGGACCGATTAGGGAAATGTGTCTGAAATGGTCTCCGTCAGTGAGCCATTTTCACCTCATCTCTGTGACAAAAGGACGGAGGGCATTGATGACAAACCATTTAGCACGAGTGCAGAGGCACAGGTGCTGATTCCGTTAGCTGCAGACAGCTTTCACATAGGCCTAATGCAGTGCCACTATACTGTCAAAATAGCACCCTGATCACATTTTCACATCAGGTTTTAGAGTAATCTGTTGTTTATGTTGGGTTATATGTGGTGATTGAGGCCATTCAATAGTCCATTAGTCCTCAATCAAACATAAACCCAATTAAAAAGGGAGGCTAACTTCATCATCCTTGTCTGGGAATAATACAATGATCAGCTACTAGTAATCCAATGTAATATTATGATCAGCTACTGATAATCCAATGTAATATTGTGAGCAGTTACTGTTATCCAATGTAATATTATGAGCAGTTACTGGTAATCCAATATAATATTATGAGCAGTTACTGGTAATCCAATGTAATATTGTGAGCAGTTACTGGTAACCCAATGTAATATTATGAGCAGCTACTGGTAATCCAATGTAATATTATGATCAGTTACTGGTAATCCAATGTAATATTATGATCAGTTACTGGTAATCCAAAGCAATATTACGATCAGCTACTGGTAATCCAATGAGGTTATTCATTATACATTTACAGGATGCCTTAAATTGTGATATTAACTAGTCATTTGAGTTGGCTTTCTGTGTTAATATGGGTCAAGCAATGAGGTGTACCTACAGGAATCTGGTTGAATACCCACCCACTCATCCTATGCTCCTCCATTGATCACATCAGGACCCTGTGGGGTGTCATTTAGCTGTGCATTCTGCAGTAGCGCAGTGAGCCAACGTCTCTTTTCAAATAAGCCACCAAAGTCCCAGGCTCTAAATTTGACATATGGTAGCGGGACCCTCCCAGGTTGGCTAACGTTCCCAGAAAGCCCTTTACTGACTTGCCACTTCACATTACACCTCTCACTCGTACCCTATTCCCTCTGATAGTGTTGAACTGTGATTACAAACTTTTGCTGACTGCAAGTTTAAGAGAAGATATTCCTGGTGGGGATGTGGAGGGCAATATGTTTTCCTACTCATGACATTTCAATGAATATATATTTGAGCTTTCTGGAGACCATACATTAGTCAGCCTGGTCCCCACCTGCGGTCAAGTGGCCGGCTCGTCAATCAAACATCCACGGTGAAAAGCCAGACCCGGTTGGGAGCTTAGGCCACTCGCTCTCATATCTCATCATCATCAAGCATTCAAGAACCACAAACACAAAGAAATATACAACAACCACACGTCTCCATCCAATACACGACAACCACACGTCTCCATCCAACACACGACAACCACACGTCTCCATCTAACACACCACAACCACATGTCTCCATCCAATACACAACAACCACGTCTCCATCCAATACACAACAACCACACGTCTCCATCCAATACACAACAAACACACGTCTCCATCCAATACACAACAACCACACGTCTCCAACCAATACACAACAACCACACGTCTCCATCCAATACACAACAACCACACGTCTCCAACCAATACACAACAACCACACGTCTCCAACCAATACACAACAACCACATGTCTCCAACCAATACACAACAACCACACGTCTCCATCCAATACCCAACATCCACACGTCTCCAACCAATACACAACAACCACACGTCTCCATCCAATACACAACAACCACACGTCTCCGTCCAATACATAACAACCACACGTCTCCAACCAATACACAACAACCACACGTCTCCATCCAATACACAACAACCACACGTCTCCAACCAATACACAACAACCACACGTCTCCATCCAATACACAACATCCACACGTCTCCAACCAATACACAACAATCACACGTCTCCAACCAATACACAACAACCACACGTCTCCATCCAATACACTTCGCGGCTGACCCGTTGTTGCTCCTAGACGTTTCCACTTCACAATAACAGCACTTATAGTTGACCGGAGCAGCTCTTGCAGGGCATACATTTTATGAACTGACCTGTTGGAAAGGGGTATCCTATGAGAGTGCCACATTGAAAGTCACTGAGCTCTTCAGTGCGGGCCATTCTACTGTCAATGTTTGTCTATGGAGATTGCATGGCGGTGTGCTCGATCTTATACACCTGTTAGCGGGTGTGGCTGAAATAGCCAAATTTACTCATTTGAAGGGGTGTCCACATACATTTGGACATGTAGTGTAGCACATATGGTTATAGTAAGACATTCAACAGGGAAAGGGAGTTTGTTATGAAATGCTCATATTTTTTCTCTATTTAACCAGTGTACCGATGTAACACACAACCCTTATTTTGTTGAAAAGTCGCTATGAGGATGCCCTGGTGCTCAAGGTTGTTCTGTCCTTGTGCTTGTGTACGTACAGCTCTACAGAATGTTCTGATAACAACTTCACTCAATATAAACATGTAGCCCAAACCCTTTGTAACCCAGATCCTTTGTAGCCCAGACACTGATCATTGATAACAACTGTCTGAATAGTCTGAGAGGATCTTTATGGTATGGTATCTCTTTTTAGGTGGAAGTACTGTGAATGCTGTGCTGAATCACACCATTGGTGTGATTGCAAGGCTGACTATTGTGAAGCACCCAGTGTCATGTTCCATAGCATGCTCTCCTTATATGAATTCCCAAGAATATGTACTAATACTGATTTGCCTCACGCTAGCTACAGTGTAAACACACCTCTGGGTGACTGTCACAATTCATTTGCAAATCTTGATTAACTAGCACAAAGGGACAGGCATGGCCTGAGCATTAAACATGGGCATCCATAAAAATGTGAATTTCTATTCAATATGCTGTTGTACTTATTAATACCCAGTTAAGACTGAATACTGCCCCCTTTGGAGGAAGTGCGTGCCCATAGTAAAATGAAAATATTTTTTCCCAAAATTGCTAATATATGCATATAATAATTATTATTGAATAGAAAACACTCTAAAGTTTCTAAAACCATTTAAATTATGTCTGTATGTAAAGCAGAACTCTCAGGGCAGCCTTTCTCCCAAACTCTCTCTTGTCAAGAGAAAAGTTGGGTCAACTTTGACGTCATCGCCCCCACCCTCCCCAGGCAGCTACCGATCTGGGAACAGTATGTATGTGTTCAGCGCGATGCCTGCTTTCAAATGGCGCGTTCATTGTGAGAATCTGGCGAGCCCTCGTCCTTTGGCGGGCTAAAATGTTCCGGTCACTGTCAAATACATGCACTCTATTGCGCTCGGCCGATTTGGGGCACTTTCTTTTCCAAGAAACACCAATTGAAGGCGGTTTGTCTGTTCGCGCTGATCATTGTTTTACATGTTAAAAACATCATAAAGCTCGATTCTGCACATAGTTTGACCAGTTTAGTCGACATATAATATGTAATTTTTAAGTTTTGATGCGCAAGAGTGCGGGACCAGAAGTCATTTTGGGTGCATTTCAGCTGAAGCTGTTAGCATATGCTAATACAGAGACACACAACTTGAAACCATTGGGTAAGTATGACTCCTTCTACGTCTTCTGATCGAAGAACATCAAAGGTAAGGGAATATTTATGTGGTTATTTTGGGTTTCTGTGGACTCCAAACGTAGAGGAGACATACTGCTAATATCTGAGCGCCGTCTCAGTATAGCCTAGTGAACGAATTCTGCTACGTTAAAAATAAATGTAACACAGCGGTTGCATTAAGAAGAAGTGTATCTTTGTAACTATATGTAGAACATGTATATTTAGTCATGTTTATTGCTTGTTATCTGACGTTATCTGTCGGAGCTATCATCATTTCTCCGGACATTTGAGTAGCATTTTTTGAAATGTCGTCATTGTAAACAGAGATTTATGGATATAAATGGCATATTATTGAAAAAAACATAAATGTACTGTGTAACATGTCATATTACTGTCATCTGATGAAGATTTTCAAAAGGTTAGTGAATTATTTATTTTTTAATCCTACTTTTAAATTTGATTTTTTTCTGGGACAAAATGGCTGCCTCTTGTCTTTTGTTTCGGTGGTGATCTAATATAAATATGTGCTATGTTTTCGCCGTAAAACATTTTAGAAATCTGACTAGCTGGGTAGATGAACAAGGTGTTTATCTTTCATTTGAGCTATTGGACTTGTTAATGTGTGGAGGTTAAATATTTCTAAGAATATTTTTTTGCATTTTGCGTTATGGTAATGAGCTTGAGCCGTAGTCACGATCCCGGATCCGGGATGGGTCGCATCAAGAGGCTAACAAGCACTCTTCATTCTAGATATCAATGATATTTCTAATTGACAAATACATTTAGAGGTCTGAACCTCAATCAAACATAAACCCAATTAAAAATGGAAGCTAATTCATCCTCCTTGTCTGGGAATAATACTATGATCAGCTACTGGTAATCCAATGTAATATTATGAGCAGTTACTGGTAATCCAATGTAATATTATGATCAGCTACTGGTAATCCAATGTAATATTATGATCAGTTACTGGTAATCCAATGTAATATTATGAGCAGTTACTGGTAATCCAATGTAATATTATGAGGTCTGACCTTGAGAACCTTGTGGGTTCATCGTTTTGGAACCCAAAACCTGGGAGGTAACCCTCCCCACACATTTCTACAGGGCTGACTTGAACCACACTCTTAGACTCCAGATGCAAATTTTAAGGTGACTATTTAGCAGTGGTGTAAAGTACTTCAGCACAAATACTTTAAAGTACTACTTAAGTAGTTTTTTGGGGTATCTGTATTTTACTATTTCTATTTTTGACAACTTTTACCTTTACTTCACGACATCCCTAAAGAAAATAATGTACTTTTTACTCCATACATTTTCCCTGTCACCCAAAAGTACTCGTTACATTTTGAATGCTTAGCATGACAGGAAAATTGTCAAATTCATGCACTTATCAAGAGAACATCTCTGGTCTTCCCTATTGCCTCGGATCTGGCAGACTCAATAAACACAAATGCTTCATTTGTAAATGATGTCTGAGTGTTTGTTGGAGTGTGCCCTTGGCTATCCATAAATAAAAAACAAATAAATGCTGCCGTCTGGTTTGCTCAACACAGGGAATTTTAAATGATTTACACTTTTACTTTCAATACTTAGTATATTTTTGCTATTACATTTACTTTTGATACTTAAGTATATTTAAAACCAAATACTTTTAGACTCAAGTAGTATTTTACTGGGTGACTTTCACTTTTAGTAAATTTCTATCTTTATTTTTACTCAAGTATGACAATTGGGTACTTTCTCCACCACTGCTATTCAGCTTGATCAATACCCACTACGGTGTTAGTTATAGTGAGAGAAAAAAAGTAAGGTATATTGAACATTTCAACACCTGTAAATTGCCAATAGGTAACCATGTAGAGAACCTACAGTAGCAGAAGCCTTAGGGCTCTTCAACTGGAAGAATTCAAATAAACTGAATAGTAGAAGAATCCTTCATCTAAAACCACAAAAACCAAATGAGAACTGCCAAGTGATGCCAGTGGCCTATGCACTGCACCTCCAATTTACATGTAGAAGAAAGGAAACAATATGAAATACAGTGACAATTCAAAAATATGAATTAATCAAATCAAGTCAGTGGCAGCAGTTGATTGGCTGAATACCCAGGGCGCGAGGTGATTGGAGTTGGCAATAAAGCAGCATCGCAGAAACATGATGCCAAGTTTTGAAACTACTGGTAGTTTATTTGAGAAGAAATATAAAGCAATCTATTCATTTGAACAACAGCATAAGCACAACTATTTGGCAATAGTTGGCAATAAAGCAGCATCGCAGAAACATGATGCCAAGTTTTGAAACTACTGGTAGTTTATTTGAGAAGAAATATAAAGCAATCTATTCATTTGAACAACAGCATAAGCACAACTATTTCACTGTTGCCTGTACTGTAAGGCATTGAGCGGCTAGCTCACATCACAAACAAACAAGTGCACCAGGAAAAACGCAACATGCATGCAGATGCAATAAGTGAAAACACATGATCTAATTAGGGATTGCTAGATTACATTATGTCACAAAGCCTGATGCGCTAGCCAGGTAAATATCTGACTAACTCGGAAGAGTTAGTCAGATATTCATTTTGAAAATACATTGGAATGAGAGCTAACTAGCTAGCAAGCTAGCTACAGCTAACTACCTGCTTATCAAATGTCTATAACTTATGAATTTGACCCCCAAAAGATCTACCAAACTATTTCTCAATGTTTAAAAAAATTGCTGTAGTTGGCTAATTCATTTGATCATGCTTTGTGATGCACACTTTCTTATGCAGTTTTAGTCCACACATGTTTCCCTGTCACCTACAGTAGAACCACGGATAGAACAATGAGACAGGTATTTCAATTGATGTATAAAATGTGAAGCATCCGCTTGCCGTTTCCGCTCACTATGGTAGTGATAGGAAGCTTATTGGCCGGTAGTGGGAGAAGATGGAACGAGATGGATTTTGGCTGACATTCTGCACATTTTCTCATTGATGAAAGCTTTGATCTCAATACAGTTTTCTGTTCTGAAAACTATAATCTGTCATGAACAGAGTGGACTAAGTTTGAGACTTTACCCTTCACTAGCATTTTTTGCAAAAAAAATGGCTTGATTGGCCACGGTACATGTTAATAAACTCAGACTCTTGTCTATTGGCCGTGTATCCTAGAACATGTTCACATGACATTTATATCCAAATGGTTGTGGCTTATTGGATTTTTCAACAATATTCCAGCACTGTAATTCATATAGAGTGAGCTTGTGCAAACTGCAAGAAACGTTGCTTGCTAACAGTTCTTTTCACGCACGCATGCACTGTTGTCATTCTCCCCACCCACCATAACAGACCAAGTGTGTGACATTGCAGAAGTTTACTGAGAGAGTACACACTGAAATGATGCACGGAGTAGACAGCTTGCACCCAGTCTGCCCTGGGGCATTGACCAAGACACTAAATGATACTCTGGCCATGCTTGGCGTGCAAAATAGCTTGTACCCAAAGATAGAAAGCATCAACAGCACCAAAATGAGAATGCAACCTGACAGATGTTTAGTTGAAAGGTTTTCCTTACACGGAACCTCTACTGACATCAGGTTTCAACTGACCCTCATGGAATGACTCATCATGTTTGAATATACTTCCATCTTTGAAAATGCAAGATCATCAGAGAGCAGTCTAGATGTATTGACTTTTGGTCAGTAAATAAACCAGTCCATTTTAAACCTGATCAAACCTATTATGTTTGATGGATGATAGGAGATCTGACTAAATGTTGACAGAGAATTAGGGATGTCCTCATATGGACAACATGCACGTGAACCAATGACAATTGTTAACCAATTAGCAATCTAGCATCACAGTATTGACCGTCACTGAGGATTGAGATAGATATGTGATTATTCCAATCCATTAATAATTATCATGTCAGAGGCTGCAATAAAGTTGATATGGATTCATAGATTATTTACGACCAAGTCAATATCACTAAGAAGCATTAAAATCAATACACAATGCTTTAAATTATAGGCTGTAATTCACTGTTGGCACAGAACTATATTCTTCCTCCCAAATAAAATAGCAATGTTGTCATAGACATTATATATGACAACCTGTGAATACATATTGTTGATGGAGTTATGGTGCACTCACAATCACATGGTTGTATGGGCATGACTGCTTTCAATATGATATCTCTACTTCTCATTTGAACCATCATTACAGTTATGTTTAACTGATTGTATTGGTATGTGCACACTTCTTTGCATGCATTCATTTGTCCTTTAAGGGATGTTAATTGCATTCCCGGTGACGACGTGACCAAATTCAACGATCAGAACTATATACTCTGCATTAAGACACAGCTGTTGTTGGAGATTAATTTCTAGAGGAAACCTGAGAACACAGGGACAAACAGTGGCGCAGGTTCAGTGCATCTGTAAGCCTTGTGTTTCTGTTCTCATCTTGTGTGTCTGTTCTCATCTTGTCCCCCTAACCATCTCCACCTTTTGAATCTCCATACCCGATGGATTGTTCTGTTACTTCATTCTGCTGGGTTCATTTAGTAAAAATGCTGCTGCGTTCATGCTTGACAGACTCCAGCAGCTCTCAGACCCCACACCTTGGCATGACCTTATTAACATGCTGGGTGTAATGAGAGGCACCAGCCAACATCTGCGAGCCCGTTGTCAGAGTGGTTGCAATCATAGAGGTTCTTTTGCTTTCCTCTGAAATTCACGACATCCCATGAAAATGGCTAATTACGACAATCAGGGACTGCCAGGTGCATTTCTTTCCTTGTCATTCCATTGGTCTTGGACAACAAATATTGCAAAGATTGAGAACACAGACCTCTTTACTATATCAAATTTTACTCTTTCTCTTACACACACACACAAGACACATACAAACAGTTTACGAGTGTGTGAAGTGAGGATCAATAGGAGAGCATCCTGTTATCAAATCCAGTCGATTTTTATTCATCAAATGCTTTGTTAACAACAGGTGTGGACTAACAGTGAAATGCTTACAGGCCCTTACCAACAATGCAGAGAGAACAAAAATAGAGAAATAATAGAAAAGTAAAACACATAATAATGAAAGTAATAATAAATACACAATGAGTAATGATAACTTTGCTGTCTTTGCTTTATACACAGGGTACCAGTACTGAGTGTTATTGAGGTAGATATGTACATACAGTAAGTTACATATAGTAAACAGTAGCAGCAGCATATTTGATGAGTAAAAAAAGTTAGTGCAAAAAGGGGCAATGCAGATAGTTAACCAAATAGCTACCCGGACTATTTAACAAACTATTCAAGGTCCTGTTGGTTCCAGACTTGGTGAATTGGTACTGTTTGCCATGAGGTAGCAGAGACAACAATCTATGGCTTGGGTGGCTGGAGGCCTCTGACACCGCCTGGTATAGAGGTCCTGGATGGCACGGAGCTCGGCCCCAGTGATGTACTGGGCCGTATGCATTACCCTCTGTAGTGCCTTGCGGTCGGATGCCAAGCAGTTGCCATACCATGCGGATATGCAGCCGGTCAAGATGTTCTCAATGGTGTAGCTGTAAAACATTTTTAGGATCTGAGGGCCCATGCCAAATCTTTTCAGCCTCTTGAGGAGGTAGAGGCATTGTCGTGCCATTTTCACGACTGTGTTGGTGTGTTTAGACCATGAATGATCGTTAGTGATGTGGACATCGAGTAACTTGAAGCTCTTGACCCATTCCATGCCAGCCCCGTCGATGTGAATGGGGGGCGTGCTCGGCCCTCCGTTTCTTGTAGTCCACGATCAGCTCCTTTGTCTTGCTGATGTTGAGGGAGAGGTTGTAGTTCTGTCACCACACTACCAGGTCTCTGACCTCCTCACTGTAGGCTGTCTCATCATTGTCGGTGATCAGGCGTACCACTGTTGTGTTGTCAGCAAACTTAATGATGGTGTTAGAGTCGTGTGCGGCCACTCATTCGTGTATGAACAGGGAGTACAGAAGGGGAGTAAGCACACACCCCTGAGGGGCCCCCGTGTTGTGGCAGATATGTTGTTACCTACCCTTACACCTGGGGGCATCCTGTCTGGAAGTCCAGGATCCAGTTGCAGAGGCAGGTGTTCAATCCCATGGTCCTTAGTTTAGTGATGAGCTTGGAGGGCAATATGGTGTTTGAATGGCTGAGCTGTCATCAATGAACAGCATTCTCACATACAGTAGGTGTTCCTTTTATCTAGGTGGAAAAGGGCAGTGTGGAATGAATTAGAAATTGTGTCATCTGTGGATCTGTTGGGGCGGTATGTGAATTGGAGTGGGTCCAGGGTGTTTGGGATGATGGTGTTGATGTGAGCCATGATCAGCCTTTCAAAGCACTTGGCTTCAGATGTGAGTGATGGTGATGGGGTGATGGTCATTTAGACAGGTTGCCTTGGCTTCTTGAACACAGGGACTTTGGTGGTCTGCTTGAAACATGTAGCTTTAACAGACTGGGACAGGGAGAGGTTTAAAATGTTAGTGAAGACACTTGCCAGCTGGTCAGCATCCTGGTAATCCGTCTGGCCATGTCTAGTGGTGATGAGAGTGGCATCCTGTTAGGTAGTTCAGTGGTGATGGGAGAGCATCGAGTTAGGTAGCCTAGTGGTGATGAGAGAGCACCCTGTTAATTAGCCTAGTGTATTGAAGTCTGAACAGAGGATGTTGATGACAAGGAGACAGGTGGGAGCAGTCCCTCCTGTCTCCTTGTTTTCATCTGCTTCTGATGTTGGGCTCAGAAAGCACAGCTCATCCATGCAACACATTCTTTTTTTTTACCTTTATTTAACTAGGCAAGTCAGTTAAGAACAAATTCTTATTTTCAATGATGGCCTAAGAACAGTGGGTTAACTGCCTGTTCAGGGGCAGAACAACAGATTTGTACCTTGTCATCTCAGGGATTTGAACTTGCAACCTTTTGGTTATTAGTCCAACGCTCTAACCACTAGGCTACCCTGCCACCCCAAATCATGTCCAATCAATTGAATTTACCACAGGTGGACTCCAATCTATTTATAGAACCATCTCAAGGATGATCAATGACAACAGGATGCACCTGAGCTCAATTTCGAGTTTCATACCAAAGGTTCTGAATACGTTTGTAAATAAGTTACTTAAAAACATTTTTGCAAACATTTCTAAAACTTGTTTTCACTTGGTCATTATGGGGTATTTGTGTAGATTGATGAGGGAAAACATTTATTTAATACATTTTAGATTAAGGTTGTAACGTAACAAAATATGGAAAGAGTGAAGGGGTTTGAATACTTTCCAAATGCACCCAATCCAGTGGCATTTGGTTAGCAAATTCCATCAAATCAACTCACATCAAATTCTATTGGTCACATACACATATTTAGCAGATGCTATTGCGGGTGTAGCGAAATGCTTGTGTTCCTAGCTTCAACAGTGCAGTAATATCTAACAATTCACAACAATACACACGTATCTAAAAGTAAAATAATGGAATTAAGAAATATCTAAAATATTAGGACGAGTAATGTCGGAGTAGCATTAACTAGAATACAGTGTGGAATAAAATACAGTATATACATATGAAATAAGTAAAGCAGTATGTAAACATTATTAAAGTGACTAGAGTTCCTCTAACCACTAGGCTACCTTGCCATTTAATTGTCAGCCAATGTTGCTTTGCATCCCGCTGGCTCCACTTTAAACTCCAGAGAGAGGGATGAGTATCTTAAAATGTTGAAATTACAGTTTTCCTACAAATAAATTGTCTGTCACATGAAAAGTGTGTGTGTGCGTGGATGGATGGATGGATGGGTGTGGAGGAGGAGAGAGAGAGAGAGAGAGAGAGAGAGAGAGAGAGAGAGAGAGAGAGAGAGAGAGAGAGAGAGAGAGAGAGAGAGAGAGAGAGAGAGAGAGAGAGAGAGCATTAATCCAGACTGAACGTCTTTGACAGTGTGTCAAGTATATACACGTGTGTGCTTTACAGACATACAAACTGCTTGTCTGAATATATATTTACACAGAATGGTTATATTTTCCAGCTCATTAAGAACAGAGTCATCATCAGTATTGCTACAGTGAGATGTGCTAGTGGAGGTTAGGGAGGTTTCAGGAGAGGGAGGGGGACTCTGGCTCCACATCCCGATTAGCTCACTGCTGACACTGGAGCAGAAATGTGAATTCTCTGCCAGATGCAGCAGTCTGCAGGCCACTGCAACACCTGGGACTGGGACTTTGAGAGATCTCTTCTTGGCATGCTGGCTATTAATACAGGGCTGGTAGGAACATTGTCAAAGCATTGGTCTCTGCATTCACCATGCCTTTCTCATCTGCCTGTGGCTGTACTGTCATAGACAATGACCTTGTGTCTAAAACTAGAAGGTCAAATAAAAAAGAGACAGGATCTAAACCATGTCCACAACACATGAGATAGTCTCACTATATCTCTGAGATAAAGACCACAGCATAGTGGATAATCAGCAAGTATTTAATGCGAGCATGTATAGCTGAGGCAGTGGTAGCATTTTAACTCAGGGTAATAAATGGCAACAATGTTCTCCACTGCAATACGCCACAAAAGGCAGAAGCCATGAATACCATTACTGAAAAAGGAAACTGCCACGATGCTGCAGTGTATGACTCAGACTACTACACCTTAACACAGAACATTTAACAATGAACGAGGGAAACTGAAGCCACTACTGCAACCTATCTGCCAGCCTGACTACCGCAATCGGAGCAATTGTAGCACCTCATTAGGGCAATCACTTAGTCACTAATCAGGTTGTAATCTTCCATTTAACATTGGGATCATTCACCAACACCTCTTAATTGATCCCTGCAATTGGCTTATTAACGGGTCGACAGATAGAAAAGTTAACCAGAGAAGACAAGACGACGCGTGAAAAAAAATATCTCATTTGGAGTAGCTGACAAATGAGTGGCCAGACAACTGGTAATGAATCAGGCACAGCACATTATTAGCTCAGACCTGTCTAACTCAACCAAAGAAGAACTACCTTTGGCTTCCAATTCCATCCCGTTAGAAACTGGTTTGTTTGTATTACCACTGAATCCTATGAGGATGTGTTTTTTTTCCCATTTTCAGTAACAAGGGTCAGAAGTCACATTTTCAGAGCACTGCCTTCACAACACAAGAGCCTGGAACAAAGCACACAAGATGGCTGGCTTTCTACAGTATAGATTCTCCTTCGTCTTACAAGGCTTTGTCGGGGAAATTGTCTCTAATACTAATCCTATTTCATGGCAGCTCATGCCTGTTCACTAGAATATCTGAATCTTACACAAAGTGCTTTAGAGGAAATAGCACAATTGGAACCCTTGTGCTGTAAAGTCTATCAAAGCATGAATTGGACATGGTTGACGACTCAGCCCTTTTCAGATGTGAGAAGGCCAGCTACATTAAACCCCTAACCCTTGTTTGAAGGTATCCCTCTTTACTTGACACCCATCTACATGGATAGGTGAATGGGCGAATGCACCTCCAAAGACATTTTCCGGCTGCTATTACAACTGTTTAGCCAAGACATCCTCAGACTGATGAAGACTGATGGAAATAACTGGGTGAAGCCAAACGCCCATAGCCAAACTGCATATGTTATTTCCCATCATTCAACCTCAAGTAAAACACTCAGGCTTAATTATACAATCCAGTGCAGTACGTCAGCCCTCGCAGGCCCCCAGGCCAGGAAGGAGAGCAGGAAACAGCACAGATTGAAAATAAATGCTGTTTTAAACAGCCACTGCTGGTAGAAGGGCGCTGGGGTTTTGTGGAGGGCAGTGGAGTTTGGGGAGAAGGGTTTTTAAGTTTCAAAATGTATTTGTCATAGTGAAATGGTTAACTTGCAAGCCCTACCCAATAGGTCAGTAATCAATACCAAAAAGTATAAAAAATATAAATACAATTTCAATAAGTGGGTCCCGCTTTAAACAACGTTCAGCTTATAAAGGCTTCATAAAGCTTTCATAATGCCTTCATAAGCACTACCGTACATAAATGTGTTAAAGTATACAGTTGAAGTCGGAAGATTACATACACTTAGGTTGGAGTCATTAAAACTAGTTTTTCAACCACTCCATACATTTCTTGTTAACAAACTATAGTTTTGGCAAGACAGTTAGGACATCTACTTTGTGCATGACACAAGTCATTTCAGTTGTTTACAGACAGATAATTTACTGTATCACAATTTTAGTGGGTCAGAAGTTAACATAGACTAAGTTGACTGTGCCATTAAACAGCTTGGAAAATTGCAGGAAATGATGTCATGACATTAGAAGCCTCTGATAGGCTAATTGACATATTTGAGGTGTACCTGTGTATTTATTTCAAGGCCTACCTTCAAACTCAGTGCCTCTTTGTTTGACATCATGGGAAAATCAAAAGAAATCAGCCAAGACATCAGAAAAACAATTGTGGACCTCCACAAGTCTGGTTCATCCTTGGGAGCAATTTCCAAATGCCTGAAGGTACCACGTTCATCTGTAGAAACAATAGTACGCAAGTATAAACATCATGGGACGATGCAGCCTTCATACCGCTCAGGAAGGAGACACGTTCTGTCTCCTAGAGATGAACGTACTTTGGTGTCAATCCCAGAACATCAGCAAAGGACCTTGTGAAGATGCAGGAGGAAACAGGTACAAAAGAATCTATATTCACAGTAAAACGAGTTCTATATGGATATAACCTGAAAGTTCGCTCAGCAAGGAAGAAGCCACTGCTCAAAAACTGCCATAAAAATGCCAGACAACTGTTTGCAACTGCACATGGGGAGAAAGATCGTACTTTCTGGAGAAATGTCCTCTGGTCTGATGAAACAAAAATAGAACTGTTTGGCCATAATGACCATCGTTATGTTTGGAGGAAAAAGGGGGAGGCTTGCAAGCCGGAGAACACCATCCCAACCGTGAAGCACGGGGGTGGCAGCATCAGGTTGTGGGGGTGCTTTGCTGCAGGAGGGACTGGTGCACTTCACAAAATAGATGGCATCATGAGGTATGAAAATTATGTGGATATATTGAAGCAACATCTCAAGACATCAGTCAGGAAGTTAAAGCTTGGTTGCAAGTGGGTCTTCCAAACGGACAATGACCCCAAGCATACTTCCAAAGTTGTGGCAAAATGGCTTAATAAGGACAACAAAGTCAAGGTATTGGAGTGGCCATCACAAAGCTTTGACCTCAATTCTATAGAACATTTGTGGGCAGAACTGAAAAAGCATGTGCGAGCAAGGAGGCCTACAAACCCCACTCAGTTACACCAGCTCTGTCAGGAGTGATGTGCCAAAATTCACCCAACTTATTGTGGGAAGCTTGTGGAAGGCTCCACGAAACGTTTACCCAAGTTAAACAATTTAAAGGCAATGCTTCCAAATACTAATTGATTGTGTTTAACTTCTGACCCACTGGGAATGTGATGAAAGAAATCAAATCTGAAATAATAATTCTCGCTACTATTATTCTGACATTTCACAATCTTAAAATAAAGTGGTGATCCTAACTGACCTAAGACATGGACTTTTTACTAGTATTAAATGTCAGGAATTTTGAAAACTGAGTTTAAATGTATTTGGCTAAGGTGTATGTAAACTTCCGAATTCAACGGTATATAACCATATATTATGCTTTATTAAGCGTTCATTAATGTGGCATAACTGCGTGACATAATCAACAATGTCAAATGTGACATAACCCACTATTTTGAATATGATATAAACATGTGCTTTATGAAGGGTGACATGTTGGGCTGAAGGATGGCACACGCACTAACGTGAAGTCACATTAGTCCCATTACACCTGATCTCGTTCCCAGACACTTACGCCCAAATCCGTGGAAGGCCTGGTAGACCAAACCATCAAACTTTGATAGCCAATACAGAGTGCCGGGAGAAGCATTAATCATTGCCTTAATCTACCAACCAATCATCTCCCACAACACCTTCCCCCACGGGTCGTGTGCACCTCTGTCGTATCGGTCTGATGTCTTGGCAATAAAGAGATTGTGTTTGTAACTCTTATTTAGATAGTTTCTTCTTCTCGTGAAGCCATTAGCTATGTCCTTTGCTAATTAGCTAGCTGGAAGGTAGGGTCTGTTTTTTGTCTCCCTTGAGGCCAGGGGAATGGTTTCCACTAGATAGCACAGACACAATGTCAAAATATGGCTAAATTGTAAAAAATCATGAAAACAAATGTTTTCTTAATTTAAGGTTAGGGTTATGCATAACATTAGCAGAATGGTTAAGGTTACAGTTAAAGTTATTTTTTAAGAAGTGAAATTGTGGAAATGGCCGGGTTTTATCCATAATTATGACTTTGTGGCTGTGAAAACATGTGACGACCAGTGGTAATGTTTTTGCTAAGCATTTGCTTAGAATATTTAGCATGGTCACTCCCATTAAGGACAACTTTGAATGGTTGATATCCCAGGCTTATATTGTGGGCGATAAGGACATTGAAAGTGGCTTTCTTCTGGAACCAAGTTACATGTTCCTCAGCACACAACAATATAACGAGCCATACTGTGCGGTGCTTGGGCCCAGTCAGGTCTTTGACATATTCACCCACTCCCCCATTGAAAGATCAGCTACAAAATGTTGGCACCATTGTAAGAGATTGTAATCAAGCCCTGGTCTCCACCATGGGAGCAGAAGAGGAATACCTGGTGCTGTAGTAGGACTACTCCAAATCATCTTGGTTCTGACACACAAGCTTTGCAGGTCCATCTATCCATCTAAATATGGCCCACGCCCGACAGTAAACTGTGGAAAAATAAATCAACAGAACGTTTATAACCTATTTACTGACACTTTATGTGGTGTCCTGTAATACTTTGACGTTATACAGCTTCAGTCAATCATACATAACACATCAAATCAAATCAAAACACATTTTATTTGTCACATACACATGGTTAGCAGATGTTAATGCGAGTGTAGCGAAATGCTTGTACTTCTAGTTCCAACAATTCAGTAATAACCAACGAGTAATCTAACCTAACAATTCCACAACTACTACCTTATACACACAAGTGTAAAGGGATAAAGAATATGTACATAAAGATATATGAATGAGTGATGGTACAGAACGTCATAGGCAAGATGCAGTATATGGTATAGAGTACAGTATATTTAAATGAGATGAGTAATGTAGGCTATATAAACATAAAGTGGCATAGTTTAAAGTGGCTAGTGATACATGTATTACATAAAGATGGCAAGATGCAGTAGATGATATAGAGTACAGTATATACAGTGGGGACAACAAGTATTTGATACACTGCCGATTTTGCAGGTTTTCCTACTTACAAAGCATGTAGAGGTCTGTAATTTTTTTATCATAGGTACACTTCAACTGCGAGAGACAGAATCTAAAACAAAAATACAGAAAATCACATTGTATGATTTTAAAGTAATTCAGGTGGACTCCATTCAATGATGCTATTGTGGGTGTAGCGAAATGCTTGTGTTCCCAGCTTCAACAGTGCAGTAATATCTAACAATTCACAACAATACACACATATCTAAAAGTAAAATAATGGAATTAAGAAATATCTAAATATTAGGACGAGCAATGTCGGAGTAGCATTGACTAGAATACAGTGTGGAATAGAATACAGTATATACATATGAAATGAGTAAAGCAGTATGTAAACATTATTAAAGTGACTCGTGTTCCGTTATTAAAGTGACCAGGGATTCCATGTTTATGTATTTGATGCACCTGTACTGATGTCACATTTTGGATGATGGCTGTGGGGTTGGTGTCCTTGAGGATCTTTTTGGCCTTCCAGTGACACCGGGTGCTGTAGATGACCTGGAGGGCAGGCAGTGTGCCCCCGGTGATGCGTTGGGCAGACTGGAGAGCCCTGCGGTTGCGGGAGGTGCAGTTACCATACCAGGCGGTGATACAGACCGACAGGATGCTCTAAATTGTGCATCTGTGAAAGTTTGTGAAGGTCTTAAGGGCCAAGACACATTTCCTCACCCTCCTGAGGTTAAAGTGACGCTATTGCGCCTTCTTCACCACACTGTCTGTGTAGGTGGACCATTTAAGATCATCAGTGATGTGTACGCCGAGTAAGCTTTCCACCTTCCTCATTCCGGTCTGTCAATGTGGATAGGGGCGTACTCCCTCTGCTTTTTCCTGAATTCCACGATCAGCTCCTTCGTTTTGTTGACATTGAGGGAGAAGTTATTTTCCTGGCACCACTCCTCCAGGGCCCTCACCTCCTCCCTGTAGGTTGTGTCGTCTGCAAACTTGATGATTGAGTTGGAGGTGTTGTGTGGCCACGCAGTCATGAATGAACAAGGTGTACAAGAGGGGTGGCTGAGTACACACCCTTGTGAGGCCCCTGTGTTGATGATCAGTGAAGTGGAGATGTTGTTTCCTACCTTCACCACCTGGGGGTGACCCATCAGGAAGTCCAGGACCCAGTTGCACAGGGCGGGGTTCAGACCCAGGGCCCCGAGCTTGATGATGATATTGGAGGGTACTATGGTGTTGAAGGCTGAGCTGTAGTCAATGAACAGAATTCTTACATAGGTATTCCTCTTGTCCAGATGGGATAGGGCAGTGTGCAGTGCAATGGTGGTTGCATCATCTGTGGATCTATTAGGTTAGTAAGCAAATTGAAGTGGGTCTAGGGTGTCAGGTAACGTAGAAGTGATATGGTCCTTACCTAGCCTCTCAAAGCACTTCATGATGACAGAAGTGAGTGCTTCTGGCAATTTAGTTAGTCATTTAGTTCAGTTACTTTTGCTTTTTTGGGAACAAAAACACTGCCGGACATCTTGAAGCAAGTGGGGACAGACGACTGGGATAGGGAGAGATTGAATATGTCCATAAACACTCCAGCCAGCTGGTCTGTGCATGCTTTGAGGACGCGGCTAGGGATGCCATCTGGGCCGGCAGCCTTGAGAAGGTTAACACGCTTAAATGTCTTACTCACGTCGACAACAGAGAACGAGAGCCCACAGTCCATCGATGCCACTGTGTTATCCTCAAAGCGGGCAAAGAAGGTGTTTAGCTTTTCTTTGAGCAAGACATCGGTGTCCACGACATAGCCCTTTGTAATCCATGATTGTCTGTAGACCCTGCCACATACGTCTCGTATCTGAGCCGTTGAATTGCGACTCCACGTTGTTTCTGTGCTGATGTTTTGCCCCTTTGATTGCATTACGCAGGGAATACACTGTTAGTATTCACCCATATTCCCAGTAACCTTGCCATGGTTAAATGGTTTCTGCTTTCAGTTTAGAGCGAATGCTGCCATTTATCCATGGTTTTTGGATTGGGTAAGTTTTAATACACTGGGAACAACATCCTCTACACACTTCCTGATGAACTCAGTCACTGTGTCCTTGTGTATATCAATTGTATTATCCAAGGCTACCCAGAACATATCCCAGTCCACATGATCAAAACAATCTTGAAGCATGGATTCCGATTGGTCAGAACAGCATTGAATAGACCTTAGCATGGGTACTTCCTGTTTCCGCTTATAGGAAGGGAGAAACAAAACGGAGTCCTGATCTGATTTGCCAAAGGGAGGGCGTGGGAGAGCCTTGTAAGCTTCCCGGGAGAGAGAATAGCAGTGGTCGAGTGTTCTCCCAGCGTGAGTACTACAGGCAATGTGTTGGAAGAACTTTGGTCGCGTTTTCCTCAAATTTGCTTTGTTAAAATCCCCAACTACAATAAATGCGGCCTCAAGATATGTGGTTTCCAGTTTGCATAAAGTCCAGTGTAGTTCCTTGAGGGCTGTTGTGGTATCGGCTTGAGGGGGAATATACACGACCGTGACTATAACCGGAGATAATTATCTTGGGAGGTTATACGGTCGGAATTTGATTGTGAGGTATTCAAGGTCGGGTGAACAAAAGGACTTGAGTTTCTGTACATTTTTACAATCACACCATGAGTGGTTAATCATGAAACATACACCACCGCCCTTCTTCTTCCCAGAGAGTTCTTTATTCCTGTCTGTGCAATGTACTGAGAACCCAGCCGGCTGTATGGAAGTGGACAGTATATGTGAAGAGAGCCATGATTCCATGAAACAGAGTATGTTACAGTCCCTGATGTCTCTCTGGAAGGAGATCCTCGCCCTGAGCTCGTCTACTTTATTGTCCAGAGACTGAACATAAGCGAGGAATATACTCGGAAGTGGTGGATGGTGTATCCGCCTCCTGAGTCTGACTAGTCCACTCTGAATACCTCTTCTCGGCCGGCGGCATCTTGAAGCAGCCTCTGGGATAAGTTCAATTGCCTTGGGGGGTGCGAACAAAGGATCCAATTTGGGAAAGACGTATTCCTGGTCATAATGCTGGTAAGATACCACCGCTCTGATATGCAAAAGTTATTTCCGGCTGTATGTAATAAGAAATATGTGCAATAAATAACACACAAAAAAACTAAATACTGCAAAAAACTAAATGCAGACCCTCTATGTCTATCGGCGCCATATTTCACATGTGCACTTACTGGGCTGCAGAAACACCACTAACCAAACAACAGTTATTAAAAAAGTTTTAAAAAACTGGTTGAAAACATACAGGGAAATCCGGAACCTGGAAAAACAAAACCTAGAAAACAGAATCCCCCCCCAAAATATTTTTACAATTTTTAAATGTTACCTTTATTTAACCAGGTTGGCTAGTTGAGAAAAAGTTCTCATTTACAACTGTGACCTGGCCAAGATAAAGCAAAGCAGTGCAACACAAACAACAACACAAAGTTACACATGGAATAAACAAACATACAGTCAATAACACAATAGAAAAAGTTTATATACAGTGTGTGCAAATGAGGTAAGATAACGGAGGTAAGGCAATACATGGGCCATAGTGGCGAAATAATTACAATTTAGCAATTAAACACTGGAGTGATAGATGTGCAGAAGATGAATGTGCAAGTAGAGATACTGGGGTGCAAAGGAGTAAAATAATAATAATAATAAATAACAGTATGGGGATGAGGTAGTTGGATGGGCTATTTACAGATGGCTACGTACAGGTGCAGTGATCAGTGAGCTGCTCTGACAGGTGGTGCTTAAAGTTAGTGAGGGATATATGAGTCACCAGCTTCAGTGGTTTTTGCAATTCGTTCCAGTCATTGGCAGCAGAGAACTGGAAGGAATTAAAATGTTTAATTTAAAGAATTAAGCAACAAAAAAAATGATTTTAAAATAAACTACCAATGTTGTTTTTATGTGCATGACTGCACTTTAGAGTGTGTGTCATCCTGCAGGAAAACATTTTTGGGAAAATTGATGTCAGGTCCAATTTTAGATGATTAGTGATATTTATGTAGTGTTTATGGAGGCTTTATAAGCTGCATGTCATCTAAAGTGGGACCAGACAGTGTTTGTTGGTCCTGTTCCTGTCACTGTGGTCATTGGAGGGTTGTTCTAAACAAGAAGAGGAGCCATTGCAAAATGACCCCTTTTCTCATGGTGCATCATGAATAGGATCTGGTTTCTATGTACACATTAACTATACTCTCTGTATTTTGACAAATACCCTCCGGTATTCCACTTCTCTTTCATGCATGGTTTAATTTACTGTACACCACTGGATACAATTTAACACAGTACGTAAAACCCTAGGAATATGACCAGTTTAGACAGGGCATTTAAATCTGCAAGCTTTCTTTCTATGCCTCCCAATTATGTATGCCTCTTAAGTCAAATGCTGGGACTCTAAGCTTTTGCAATGCTATAATATAAATGTACACACTTTCAGTGTTCCAATGCTTCATCTCAGATCACCAAAGCATTATTAGACAAGCCATTTTAGTGTTCTAAAGCCTGAATCATGCAACCCATGACAAGGATACGCGTGCACCACACGCACACACACACACACACACACACACACACACACACACACACACACACACACACACACAACCCCTATAGTACTCTCAGTATGTTTCCAAAGCACTAGCTAATGAGTTACAAGTCTGCAGCACGGCTCTACAGTACAATCCTACCCAAGCCAAGTGGAATCAACGCCTGCAAACCCACTAACTGTTTGGACAGAGAGGCAAATACCCCCCAGCGCAGAGGAGTTTAAACAGCCTAGGATTCCATCAGGGACAACTACAGTAATTTACCACTGTTATCTTTGCATCCATATGGTTCCCTCCTTCCTGGATCACTGGCACAATGCTTATGACCTCATGCTGCCTCCACCAAGGGATCAGCACGTTTGCAACCAATCTTTGGCCACATAATCTGCACCAGTTTGTGTGGCAGATTTCATACAATTGATCAGGGTTTTGTTGTATGTTGAAGGAGATGCTTGGTGCTTGGTGCTTGGTGCTTGGTGCTTGGGTCTTTCTGTGGCAGAGACTGGACATCTGATGGGTACTTCCAATGGTTGCCTGACATTGATCTTTAGTTTATTTGTTCAATTCTTGGCAAAATGTATTATTCTTGGAAAACACATTATGGAAGCATTGGCATAACTGTCTGGCATGAAACGCCATAGAAAAGGATGTGTCATGTTAACTCCCAGATAGCCAAAGGTACAGAAAAAACAGCAGCTTCCATACATTTACTTCAGCTTATGTCTTAACAGGAAATGCACATTGACTATATTTACATTTTCTGCAAGATCAACTCATAGGCCCCTGCTGCTACAATAGTCATGTCATCTGTGGAAGTGAACATTAGGAAGGCATCCACCATGGTTTTACTGGACAATGAGAGTACAGTATTGAGATAAATATGTCTCGGTCTGGAGAGTACAGGATAGCGAGGGGCGTACAATCAGAACCCATATTAATGACCCATGGGCATTCTTCCGAAGAAAATTATATTGACTAAGTTATATATAACCAATCCGAGTCATGTCTGTTTTTCAAGTAGTTTAATTAAAGGCAAACATATAGATAAACCACTTTTCATCTCTTTTGTTCTGGGTCTCCAATGATACAGGGAGGACAGATTTTTCCACACACAAAATGTAACAACTAAACAAAGGAAAAAAGAAGAAAAGCCCCTCTAGGGATAATGCTACTGAAGCCCTTCTAAAAATCTGTGTGGACAGAGAGGCCTGATAAAAAAACTTGGCTGACGACACAGAGGCAATAACAAGTCCACACAGCTGTGAGAGGCGAGGAGGCAATGGAGGGGAGGCCAGACCTCTGGGGGACTTCATAATGTGTTTTTCACCACGGCTTCTCCTCTTCACAAACGTTGTCACACCCAGACCCGTCTCCTCTCTTTCTCTCCGCCTGTCATAATTCCCCATCACCTTTTATTCACTAGAAGCAGAGTGGAGCTCTGGGGTTTGGTACTCTTGATTTATTTTCAACATTCTTCAGTCTAGGGAGATGGGAGAGTTGATTTGTCTTAACATTTGTCAGTCACACAGATGTAACTTTAGTTTTGCAGCCTTCCCCTCTCTGAGCCACACCAGGCCCAGGAGCCCTGCTAGAGATGATGGTGGCGGGACTGAGGCTCTGTCTGGTGTCTTGAGTCTCCCCCATGATGAAAGCCAATAAGGGAACAACTGCCATGCTACATCACCTGCAAACTCTCTGACACTACATTATTAACTTCCGTCAAAAGCAATTTCCATATATCCATCTATTTACTATAGTGATGTAATACACCAAAAAGGGATGTATTAACAGTGAAGTGTGTGCCATGCCTACCCAGGGATCAATGTTAGTACTATTAATACACTCCAATATGAAAATGATATCGTTATGAAAAAGGATTGTGCAAATATAAGGCACACACAACTCTTTTCAAAGTGCATATCAGAGGAAGCTAAATTACTATGGTGTCCTTCTGCAAATTTGAAAGAAAGAAACGCTCCAAGAATTCACCTTTTCTATCTGCAATACAATATACAATATAAATAAGAATTTGATCTTAACTGACTTGCCTAGTTAAATAAAGGTTAAAGGTTACACATACCAGATATGTGCAGTGAGAGGTGCTATTCCTCTGTCTCTGTTTGTTAGTAGTGCATGTTATTACATGACATACAGTAGCTGGGTGGTGCATCTTGTTACATGACATACAGTAGCTGGGTGGTGCATATTGTTATATTACATAGCTGGGTGGTGCATCTTGTTACATTACATAGCTGGGTGGTGCATATTGTTATATTACATAGCTGGGTGGTGCATCTTGTTACATTACATACAGTAGCTGGGTGGTGCATCTTGGTATATTACATAGCTGGGTGGTGCATCTTGTTACATTAAATAGCTGGGTGGTGCATCTTGTTACATTACATAGCTGAGTGGTGCATCTTCTTACATTACATAGCTGGGTGGTCCATCTTCTTACATTACATAGCTGGGTTGTGCATCTTGTGACATTATATAGCTGGGTGGTGCATATTGTTACATTATATAGTTGGGTTGTGCATCTTGTTACATTATATAGCTGGGTGTTGCATCTTGTTATATTACATACAGTAGCTGGGTGGTGCATCTTGTTACATTACATAGCTGGGTGGTGCATCTTGTTATATTACATACAGTAGCTGGGTGGTGCATCTTGTTATATTACATACAGTTGCTGGGTGGTACATCTTGTTATATTACATAGCTTGGTGGCGCATCTTGTAACATGACATAGTTGGGTGGTGCATCTTGTCATATTACAGAGCTGGGTGGTGCATCTTGTTATATTACATACAGTAGCTGGGTGGTGCATCTTGTTATATTACATAGCTTGGTGGTACATCTTGTTATATTACATAGCTTGGTGGTGCATCTTGTTATATTACATAGCTGGGTGGTGCATCTTGTTATATTACATAGCTGGGTTGTGCAGCTTGTTACATTACATAGCTAGGTTGTGCATCTTGTTACATTACATAGCTGGGTTGTGCATCTTGTTACATTATATAGCTGGGTGGTGCATCTTGTTACATTACATAGCTGGGTTGTGCATCTTGTTACATTACATAGCTGGGTGGTGCATCTTGTTACATTACATACAGTAGCTGGGTGGTGCATCTTGTTATATTACATAGCTGGGTGGTGGATCTTGTTATATTACATACAGTAGCTGGGTGGTCCATCTTATTACATTACATAGCTGGGTGGGGCATCTTGTTATATTACATACAGTAGCTGGGTGGTCCATCTTATTACATTACATAGCTGGGTGGTGCATCTTGTTATATTACATAGATTGGTGGTGCAGCTTGTTATATTACATAGCTTGGTGGTGCAGCTTGTTATATTACATAGATTGGTGGTGCAGCTTGTTATATTACATAGTTGGGTGGTGCATCTTGTTATATTACATAGCTGGGTGGTGCATCTTGTTATATTACATAGCTTGGTGGTGCATCTTGTTATATTACATAGCTTGGTGGTGCATCTTGTTATATTACATAGCTTGGTGGTGCAGCTTGTTATATTACATAGCTTGGTGGTGCATCTTGTTATATTACATAGTTTGGTGGTGCAGCTTGTTATATTACATAGTTTGGTGGTGCATCTTGTTATATTACATAGTTTGGTGGTGCATCTTGTTACATTACATAGTTGGGTGGTGCAGCTTGTTATATTACATAGCTTGGTGGTGCATCTTGTTATATTACATAGTTTGGTGGTGCAGCTTGTTACATTACATAGTTGGGTGGTGCAGCTTGTTATATTACATAGTTTGGTGGTGCATCTTGTTACATTACATAGTTGGGTGGTGTAGCTTGTTATATTACATAGCTGGGTGGTGCATCTTGTTATATTACATAGCTTGGTGGTGCATCTTGTTATATTACATAGTTGGGTGGTGCATCTTGTTATATTACATAGCTGGGTGGTGCAGCTTGTTATATTACATAGCTTGGTGGTGCAGCTTGTTATATTACATAGTTGGGTGGTGCATCTTGTTATATTACATAGCTTGGTGGTGCATGTTGTTATATTACATAGCTTGGTGGTGCAGCTTGTTATATTACATAGTTTGGTGGTGCAGCTTGTTATATTACATAGTTTGGTGGTGCAGCTTGTTATATTACATAGCTTGGTGGTGCAGCTTGTTATATTACATAGTTTGGTGGTGCAGCTTGTTATATTACACAGCTTAGTGGTGCATCTTGTTACATGACATACAGTAGCTGGATGGTGCATCTTGTTATATTACATAGCTGGGTGGTGCATCTTGTTATATAACATAGCTGGGTGGTGCATCTTGTTATATAACATAGCTTGGTGGCGCATCTTGTAACATGACATACAGTAGCTGGGTGGTGCATCTTGTTATATTACATAGCTGGGTGGTGCATCTTGTTATATAACATACAGTAGCTGGGTGGTGCATCTTGTTATATTACATAGCTGGGTGGTGCAACTTGTTATATTACATAGCTGGGTGGTGCATCTTGTTACATGACATACAGTAGCTGGGTGATGCATCTTGTTACATTACATAGTTGGGTGGTGCAGCTTGTTATATTACATAGCTTGGTGGTGCATCTTGTTATATTACATAGCTTGGTGGTGCAGCTTGTTACATTACATAGTTTGGTGGTGCATCTTGTTACATGACATAGTTGGGTGGTGCATCTTGTTATATTACATAGTTGGGTGGTGCATCTTGTTATATTACATACAGTAGCTGGGTGGTGCATCTTGTTATATTACATAGTTTGGTGGTGCAGCTTGTTACATTACATAGTTGGGTGGTGCAGCTTGTTATATTACATAGTTTGGTGGTGCATCTTGTTATATTACATAGTTGGGTGGTGCATCTTGTTATATTACATAGCTGGGTGGTGCATCTTGTTATATTACATAGCTGGGTGGTGCATCTTGTTATATTACATAGTTTGGTGGTGCATCTTATTATATTACATAGCTGGGTGGTGCATCTTGTTATATTACATAGCTTGGTGGTGCATCTTGTTATATTACATAGTTGGGTGGTGCATCTTGTTATATTACATAGCTGGGTGGTGCAGCTTGTTATATTACATAGCTTGGTGGTGCAGCTTGTTATATTACATAGTTGGGTGGTGCATCTTGTTATATTACATAGCTTGGTGGTGCATCTTGTTATATTACATAGCTTGGTGGTGCAGCTTGTTATATTACATAGCTTGGTGGTGCAGCTTGTTATATTACATAGTTTGGTGGTGCAGCTTGTTATATTACATAGTTTGGTGGTGCAGCTTGTTATATTACATCGTTTGGTGGTGCAGCTTGTTATATTACATAGCTTGGTGGTGCAGCTTGTTATATTACATAGTTTGGTGGTGCAGCTTGTTATATTACATAGCTTGGTGGTGCAGCTTGTTATATTACATAGTTTGGTGGTGCAGCTTGTTATATTACACAGCTTAGTGGTGCATCTTGTTACATGACATACAGTAGCTGGGTGGTGCATCTTGTTATATTACATACAGTAGCTGGGTGGTGCATCTTGTTATATTACATAGCTGGGTGGTGCATCTTGTTATATTACATAGCTTGGTGGCGCATCTTGTTATATTACATAGCTGGGTGGTGCATCTTGTTATATAACATAGCTGGGTGGTGCATCTTGTTACATGACATACAGTAGCTAGGTGGTGCATCTTGTTATATGACATAGCTGGGTGGTGCATCTTGTTATATTACATAGCTGGGTGGTGCATCTTGTTATATAACATAGCTGGGTGGTGCATCTTGTTACATGACATACAGTAGCTGGATGGTGCATCTTGTTATATTACATACAGTAGCTGGGTGGTGCATCTTGTTATATTACATAGCTGGGTGGTGCAACTTGTTATATTACATAGCTGGGTGGTGCATCTTGTTACATGACATACAGTAGCTGGGTGATGCATCTTGTTACATTACATAGCTGGGTGGTGCATATTGTTACATTACATAGATGGGTAGTGCATCTTGTTATATTACATACAGTAGCTGGGTGGGGCATCTTGTTATATTACATACAGTAGCTGGGTGGTCCATCTTATTACATTACATAGCTGGGTGGTGCAGCTTGTTATATTACATAGCTTGGTGGTGCAGCTTGTTATATTACATAGCTTGGTGGTGCATCTTGTTACATGACATACAGTAGCTGGGTGGTGCAGCTTGTTATATTACATAGCTTGGTGGTGCAGCTTGTTATATTACATAGCTTAGTGGTGCAACTTGTTATATTACATAGCTGGGTGGTGCATCTTGTTATATTACATAGTTGGGTGGTGCAGCTTGTTATATTACATAGTTTGGTGGTGCAGCTTGTTATATTACATAGCTTGGTGGTGCATCTTGTTACATGACATAGTTGGGTGGTGCAGCTTGTTATATTACATAGCTTAGTGGTGCAACTTGTTATATTACATAGCTGGGTGGTGCATCTTGTTATATTACATAGTTTGGTGGTGCAGCTTGTTATATTACATAGTTTGGTTGTGCATCTTGTTACATGACATACAGTAGCTGGATGGTGCATCTTGTTATATTACATAGTTGGGTGGCGCATCTTGTTATATTACATAGTTGGGTGGTGCATCTTGTTATATTACATAGCTGGGTGGTGCATCTTGTTATATTACATATCTGGGTGGTGCATCTTGTTATATTACATAGTTGGGTGGTGCATCTTGTTATATTACATAGTTGGGTGGTGCATCTTGTTATATTACATAGTTGGGTGGTGCATCTTGTTATATTACATAGTTGGGTGGTGCATCTTGTTATATTACATAGTTGGGTGGTGCATCTTGTTACATGACATACAGTAGCTGGGTGGTGCAGCTTGTTATATTACATAGTTTGGTGGTGCAGCTTGTTATATTACATAGCTGGATGGTGCATCTTGTTATATTACATAGTTGGGTGGTGCATCTTGTTATATTACATAGTTGGGTGGTGCATCTTGTTATATTACATAGTTGGGTGATGCATCTTGTTATATTACATAGTTGGGTGGTGCATCTTGTTACATGACATACAGTAGCTGGGTGGTGCAGCTTGTTATATTACATAGTTTGGTGGTGCAGCTTGTTATATTACATAGCTGGATGGTGCATCTTGTTATATTACATACAGTAGCTGGGTGGTGCATCTTGTTATATTACATAGCTGGGTGGTGCATCTTGTTATATAACATAGCTGGGTGGTGCATCTTTTTATATTACATAGTTGGGTGGTGCATCTTGTCATATTATAGAGCTGGGTTGTGCATCTTTTTATATTACATAGCTTGGTAGTGCATCTTGTTATATTACATAGCTGGGTGGTGCATCTTGTTATATTACATAGATTGGTGGTGCAGCTTGTTATATTACATAGCTTGGTGGTGCAGCTTGTTATATTACATAGCTTGGTGGTGCAGCTTGTTATATTACATAGCTTGGTGGTGCATCTTGTTATATTACATAGCTTGGTGGTGCAGCTTGTTATATTACATAGCTTGGTGGTGCATCTTGTTACATTACATAGTTGGGTGGTGTATCTTGTTATATTACATAGTTGGGTGGTGCATCTTGTTATATTACATAGTTGGGTGGTGCATCTTGTTATATTACATAGCTGGGTTGTGCATCTTGTTATATTACATAGCTGGGTTGTGCATCTTGTTATATTACATAGCTGGGTTGTGCATCTTGTTATATTACATAGCTGGGTTGTGCATCTTGTTATATTACATAGTTGGGTGGTGCATCTTGTTACATTACATAGCTGGGTTGTGCATTTTGTTATATTACATCGCTGGCTATTGGATCTTGTGCTCCGGGTGCTTGAATGTCAGTAGTTGTTCTGTTTGGGGCCACTCTTGGCGATAGTGGAAGGATTTGAGAGGCTATAGATGAATGGATAAGGGCCAGAGGGTCACAGTCATTTTACTGGAGCTGTTCAGTCTATGTATATTCCAGGAGATATTGCTTCCTGACCTGAACACATTTCCTTCCACTGCTTATTACCTGTTGGGAGGACAGTCCAAGAAATCCTTAACTTTTGGAATAGTATCCAGTGCTGTTTGGTTATCCAAACAAAATCGCAGTAGCAAAAGTTTTGTAAAGTTTAGGAAGATTGGTCTTTGGGAAATGATACAGTCTGTGTTCTTTTGCTCTAGCACCCTTACCCCTCCCCTAATCACTTACTCATCTCCTTACCCCTCCCCTTACCCCTCCCATCTAATCGCTTACCCCTCCCCTTACCCCTCCCATCTAATCGCTTACCCCTCCCCTTACCCCTCCCATCTAATCGCTTACTCATCTCCTTACCCCTCCCATCTAATCGCTTACCCCTCCCCTTACCCCTCCCATCTAATCACTTACTCATCTCCTTACCCCTCCCATCTAATCACTTACTCATCTCCTTACCCCTCCCATCTAATCACTTACTCATCTCCTTACCCCTCCCATCTAATCGCTTACCCCTCCCCTTACCCCTCCCATCTAATCACTTACTCATCTCCTTACCCCTCCCCTTACCCCTCCCATCTAATCGCTTACCCCTCCCCTTACCTCTAATTAGTTGTGATGTGTCACTGCAGGTTGAATGTATCATCTTTGCTAAATGGAACCCAACGCAGACTCAAGTGATCCACTTCATTATGCCTCCATTGATTTTCTGCCCCCCTAGTTTAGATCATGTTCACCAGGTTTTTAGATACGCTGCACTTTAAGTGGAAAGACCCATGTTTGCTTACAACTTCCTTTAAGGCAATTAGTAGCTATACAGTATTGACGACAATCCTCTGTAATTGCCTTGCCTCCATTGACCGCAAACTACAGAGTGATACAACACAGTGATTCCCTTTGGAATTCTTACCTATACAATGGACAGCTTTCAAATGACATATTTTGAACAATGAGCTGCCATCGGCAGCACTAAGAATTTCACCTGAGAAACAGGGTTTGAGGAGTTGGAGCTGAGAGATTTGCAGAACCTAGGTAATGTATGTTGTTCTTTGTTGGTGTCACTCTCCCTCTGATTGAGAGAACTTTGTTTATTTTGAGGAAGTGAGAGCTAATAACCTCATCAATGTGGCGCACCGGAACATGCCTTTTCATCTAAGGAATGGATCCGTCTGTGCATCTCTCCCCAATCCTGGAAACATAAAAAACTGACAACTGACAACCGACATTATGAACCAATAAAAATACTAATTTGGTGAAAACCCCTGTTATAATGAAAACTAAAAAGAGCACTTAAATGGATAAGCAAGGAGTGCAAATTCATAGAGAGAAGCTAACAGGGAAAGTTAATGAATGTTTAAGAGTATAAATGTACCTGTGGGCTTGTTTTCTGAGCACCCCAGTAATTACTGCACCTGGCGGGAGTTCTCACTCGTTAAATGCTATTATATATGTTTATTTATGTAAGTGAACCTCAGGTCAAATTGAATAGGAAGAAATGATAATCAGGTGGGATTAATAAATCCTTAATCTCTGCAATGTATATTTGTTGCATAGTAATAGTCTTTGATACTCTTTCCAGAATACATATTAAAGTGGGCTGTGCGATTCACACATTATAAACTCTATTTATCCAGTTGTATGGCACTCACTAACATTGAGATACAGCCAAGGGACTTGATCTCCTCTGGCCTCTGAATTCATTTCTGTAATCAAGTCAATTAAGTAAATGAATTAGCATGCTGAAATAATTTAACACCTCTGGGGCTCTTGAGGTGGGTTATTTTAAACTAACTCCAAGTATGTGTGGTTGCACATTGTCTGAACAGAATGTACCCTTCGCTAAGCCCTACCTTGGTGACTGTTGCAACCTTGGATAACATGCTCCCAGGAAGCCAATTCCCCTTTCAACCACTGGCCAATCACACCAGTACTCATGGTGCACAGTTCAATTATTTAGCCATTTAGCCATTTAAGCATTTCTTTTTTCAAAGAAAACTCTCAGGTTTTGCCATAGCCTTCACTGGCTTTCATGCAATTTAAACGTGAGCTTTTCCGAGGTGTCTGACTTGATGACAATTGCTATCTACTGGAGCGCTGCGATTGGTTGCCCAAAATTCTGTGGCGGGGCTTAGCAAATGGTCAAATTGAGTCACTAATAAAAAAGGACTAAAGAGAAAGCTTAACACAAATTGAAATGATGGCTGAAAAAATAAACATACCAACAGATTAAATCAAATTCTAACAATTAGCTGGTTGATAAGTTTAATCGGGTTAGCTCTCCAGGAACAGGGTTGGAGAGACCTGCTCTAGTCTATAAAGTCTAGACAAACACGTTATTGGTGTGATTTCAAGTGTACTGGAATTAATAATCTGAAGAAATGTGCTTGAAACTAGTCAACAATGACCCTTGATGTTTGTATTTAAAAGTGATGGGTGGAAATGTGCTGTGATTGGGGGGTTTATGGAGGGCTGGGTGTTGGGATTGGATAAACATGTTACACTATAGTTTATTCCTAAAGATTTTAGAATCCACATGCTCATACCAACAACCATTCTGAATACTGTACATGCATTGCCACCATACACATGCATTGATGCAGAGTGCCCAATTTAGTCAGGCATTATATTGGACGGATCAGAGGTAGGCATCCTACTGAGAGCAGGGAGAAAGCCCTGGAGTCACCCAGGGAGAGAGTGAGGAGAGAGAAGCACCGTTCTCTGTACAGCCTGATGCATAAAGAGCTGTCAAACACTGAGGGCGAGAGCGGCAGGGATCTGTGAGCAATTCCTGCAGCGATTCTTCCCACCAGGGACCACAGATTGTTGCAGTTCAGTGGACTTCAAGGGGAGTGCCCACCACTGATATCTGTTTAGTGAGCTTCGCAATTGCACTCAATGGTGACAGAGTTCCAGTTCGGTTTTTATTCTCACCTCAAATACTCTTTACGATTTTTCTCTCAACACGGACCAGTCCTTCTATAAAATAATAAGCATTTACATATAAAATGAAGAGGCATTCTGAGACCTCATCTTGCAGCCACACCAGAGTATTCATTTCATGCATTGCACTGAAGCACAGAATCAACGGTTTGGCTGCCTACCAAGGACACATGGGTCATACAATATTTTTACTGCTAATGGTTGCATTGTCACAGTAGGTAGGTCTGCTTAATTGGTTTCTTTCAGTCAGTCTGTCACAGGGATCTTTCTCCTCAGAGGGCCTAAGAGCTGCATTGTGTATGGTTTCAAATTGTCCTTGTAAACTGTTAATACACTTCTGAATGCAGGAGAGTATGTGGAGTCTGTGTCGAGAATACATGCTATATTGACAAAGCTGTTGTGCTACTCTGTTATTATCTATGCATAGTCACTTTAATAACTCTACCTACATGTAATCAAATCAAATCAAATTTTATTTGTCACATACACATGGTTAGCAGATGTTAATGCGAGTGTAGCGAAATGCTTGTGCTTCTAGTTCCAACAATGCAGTAATAACCAACAAGTAATCTAACTAACAATTCCAAAACTACTGTCTTATACACAGTGTAAGGGGATAAAGAATATGTACATAAGGATATATGAATGAGTGATGGTACAGAGCAGCATAGGCAAGATACAGTAGATGGTGTCGAGTACAGTATATAAGTATATACATATGAGATGGGTATGTAAACAAAGTGGCATAGTTAAAGTGGCGAGTGATACATGTATGCAGTCGATGATATAGAGTACAGTATATACGTATGCATATGAGATGAATAATGTAGGGTAAGTAACATTATATAAGGTAGCATTGTTTAAAGTGGCTAGTGATATATTTACATAATTTCCCATCAATTCCCATTATTAAAGTGGCTGGAGTTGAGTCAGTGTTTTGGCAGCAGCCACTCAATGTTAGTGGTGGCTGTTTAACAGTCTGATGGCCTTGAGATAGAAGCTGTTTTTCAGTCTCTCGGTCCCAGCTTTGATGCACCTGTACTGACCTCGCCTTCTGGATGATAGCGGGGTGAGCAGGCAGTGGCTCGGGTGGTTGTTGTCCTTGATGATCTTTATGGCCTTCCTGTAACATCGGGTGGTGTAGGTGTCCTGGAGGGCAGGTAGTTTGCCCCCGGTGATGCGTTGTGCAGACATCACTACCCTCTGGAGAGCCTTACGGTTGAGGGCGGAGCAGTTGCCGTACCAGGCGGTGATACAGCCCGCCAGGATGCTCTCGATTGTGCATCTGTAGAAGTTTGTGAGTGCTTTTGGTGACAAGCCAAATTTCTTCAGCCTCCTGAGGTTGAAGAGGCGCTGCTGCGCCTTCTTCACGATGCTGTCTGTGTGAGTGGACCAATTCAGTTAGTCTGTATGCCGAGGAACTTAAAGCTTGCTACCCTCTCCACTACTGTTCCATCGATGTGGATAGGGAGGTGTTCCCTCTGCTGTTTCCTGAAGTCCACAATCATCTCCTTAGTTTTGTTGACGTTGAGTGTGAGGTTATTTTCCTGACACCACACTCCGAGGGCCCTCACCTCCTCCCTGTAGGCCGTCTCGTCGTTGTTGGTAATCAAGCCTACCACTGTTGTGTCATCCGCAAACTTGATGATTGAGTTGGAGGCGTGCGTGGCCACGCAGTCGTGGGTGAACAGGGAGTACAGGAGAGGGCTCAGAACGCACCCTTGTGGGGCCCCAGTGTTGAGGATCAGCGGGGAGGAGATGTTGTTGCCTACCCTCACCAACTGGGGGCGGCCCGTCAGGAAGTCCAGTACCCAGTTGCACAGGGCGGGGTCGAGACCCAGGGTCTCGAGCTTGATGACGAGCTTGGAGGGTACTATGGTGTTGAATGCCGAGCTGTAGTCGATGAACAGCATTCTCACATAGGTATTCCTCTTGTCCAGATGGGTTAGGGCAGTGTGCAGTGTGGTTGAGATTGCATCGTCTGTGGACCTATTTGGGCGGTAAGCAAATTGGATTGGGTCTAGGGTGTCAGGTAGGGTGGAGGTGATATGATCCTTGACTAGTCTCTCAAAGCACTTCATGATGACGGAATTGAGTGCTACGGGCGGTAGTCGTTTAGCTCAGTTACCTTAGCTTTATTATTTACCTCTTCAACGCACGTTCTAATGAACTCGCACACCGAATCAGCGTACATATTACCTCCATTACCTCAACTATCCGGTGCCCCCGCACATTGTACCAGTACCCCCTCTATATAGCCTCACTATTATTTTACTGCTGCTCTTTAATTATTTGTTACTTTTATTTTTATTTTTTTCTTCTTAAAACTGCATTGTTGGTTAAGGGCTTTTATTAAGTAAGCATTTCACTGTAAGGTCGACTCGACCTGTTGTATTTGGCGCATGTGACAAATAAAATTAGATTTCATTACATTTAAAGACCCAGTGTAGTCAAAATTATTTTTTTTCAATGTTTTATATAATATTGTACAACAGCTGATAAAACACAGTAAAAATATTTAATTACAGTTATTTCCTGACACAATCTACACAGCAGCTTTGCATGGGTGGGAGTTTCGGCTTTCCATACAGTAAATTGGTTATTAGACCAATAAGAAAGAGCGTTCCAAACCTCTCTGCCAATAACAACTAGTTTTCAGTTTCCCCTCCCCACTCAGACCACTCCCAGACACTCCTAGCAAAATTCTTGCTAGTTTTTTGCTAAAAAAGCAATCTTTGGCTACTATTACAGTAGGGTACTTAATTGTTACCTGGGGAAAAAAACAGCTGCATTGGGCCTTTAAGTTACTTCAACAGGTTGTTTCAAGTAGCACAGCGGTTGTTTTGGCAATGTGTCAGTGTTTATAGATGGGAAGGAAACTGTTTGAAGAGCCCTCACTGTTCTGACAGAATGGTAATGGTGGGGGCACATTTTCATTCTGTCTCGTTCAATCCATCTCCTGCATTATCCTCCATATTACTCAGAGCTAGCGCTATGCCCCCTTTCACCCGTCTAATGCAACCTGTTATCGGCTTTATTGGCACCAGAAGTCTCTTCCATCTGCTCAGTATAACAGCCTGTAGCTCCATTACCATTCTTAATACATCCCTGAGACACAAACAAGGCTGGGGCCAGCCTCCACAGCCTCAGTCTCAATATCTCTAAGGCATAAAACCAAGTCCATCTTAGTGTGAGAACTCTCACTGACAAACTAGCTGCATACATCCTGGGTTCATTGACTACCTGGGCTTGAAAATGCAGACTTCAGGCCCCAGTGCAATGAATGGGCCTATCATCAGGCCTTTCTGCTGCTGGGCTATAGATGGAAAAATCCTGACCTACGGTCCGCAATGCTTCCACGTAGGGAAATAGAACCTTCAAAAAGAGACCTGTGGCTTCAGGCTATTCGGCTTGGGAAAGGGGGAGATTTTAGGGGGCGAGTGTTCAAGTTGGCTACACGTAGCTAGAGCTCTATGTGTGTGGAAAAATGTCATGACAGTTAAGACTTCACTTTTTTTAGTATAGTCCATTTGTAACTCCACTAACTGCTTATAGCTGTATAGTCCGTTTGTTTGTGTTGTTGGTCTTAGCTAGCTTACGTTCTGGTCGGTAGCTGGCTAGCAGGCACATTCATGAAAGGGGACAATGAGGGAAGCCCTACAATATAAACAAATTCTAAGTAGTGAAAATGTTTGGGAGCAGGCCATTTTAAAAAGGGATCTTTAGACATGGAATTTTTCTTAAATGGAGTTTTGTAGTTGACTAAATCAAGCAGACAACAAGAAAATTGTGTTTGAAAAAGGTCAAGTTATTTCTGTGAGCCAATGGGGTAACCAAGGTAACCACAGGTTGTTTTCCCCACAGGCGGCGGGGCCACAACGTTCTATTTAATACCGAATGGGACTATAGAAGAAAGAAACGTATTAGTCTCTGAGTCACTGCAAACATTCAGCTCTCTCAGGTTAATTTAGTTAGCAGTAAGTTGCAGCTTGCTGTGTGTTTGGCAATTCTAAAGGAACCTTGCCTAAGTGATTTGAACTCAACTGTCCCCTCAGCTACTGTATATCATTTGCCTCCTCTATTGTTCTCTATTCGTTGTCTTCCCGTTGGGCACTGGCAACTAAAGTCATGCAATTGGATCACATTAAGTAAATTCAATTACTGGTGAGGTAGCAATTCTCCATTTCTAAACAGGCTCATTAACCAAAACACCCAATTGATCCCTCCAATTGCCTTTTTAACAGTTCAGTAGAAGTTCAGTAGGGATCACTGAAGGGAGTGTGTGTGTGTGTGTGTGTGTGTGTGTGTGTGTGTGTGTGTGTGTGTGTGTGTGTGTGTGTGTGTGTGTGTGTGTGTGTGTGTGTGTGTGTGTGTGTGTGTGTGTGTGTGTGTGTGTGTGTGTGTGTGTGTGTGTGTGTGTGTGTGTGTGTTTCCTACACATGTGTATGTGAGTTTGTGTATGAACGAAAGTCCCTGGCAAATATGTTGCAAATGGTAATGGATCCATGAGGCTCATTATATCCAGAGATCTTTGACAATGCTTAATCGCAAGGTTAATAAACCACAGCATCCAAATATAAGGACACAAAAATGATTTTGATGTAATTTTTTCAATAAAAAGTCTCACGCAGCTTTGTAAATAGGGCTGTACTTAACCCTCCTGAAATTGTGCTAAATCAACTGTCTGCAAATGCAGATTGAGTTTAGGCTGCTTGCTACAGTACTTACAGTAATAATATCTTTATAATGTGTCCTGTTAGTTTATACCTTTCTTGTGCCCTTTAAACAGAGTTGTGAGCTATACAGGAACAAAAGCTCTCCTTATCGACCTGTATCAATGTAAAATATGTTCCAGGTATAGCAAACAGGGTTGTTACCTGGAACTTGAGTATTGTAATATCATATACAAACGAGCTATACATGAACATAAGCTCTCCTAAACCCTAACCCTGTATGAAAGTGGAATATTGTGATGTTCCAGGTAACAACCCAGTATACATGACAATATTTAACATTCATACAGGTCGATTAGTAAGGGTTTTGTAGGGCTTTTCTTCCTGTATAGCTTGTTATGTTTGGAAATGTCAGAAACTGACAATTATTTTTCGAAAATGTATGAAGCTGTACACATAAACATATCAACAGTTGTGGATATCAACAGAGAGTCTACCACCCTCCTTCCCCCTCTAGAGAACACAATAACATGGGTGAAAACTTCCAGCACTCTTCATTAACCCTGCAACACATTTCATTTGTGATGTTTCCACAGGCTATTAAACCTCTAACCCCTCTGTGTTCCCCATATCAAACACAGCGCCAACTCCCACCACTCTATGTCCCAGAGGTACTGTACGTTCAACATGAAGGTCTCCAATACGCTTTCATAAAGTGCAATGTTCCCTCATTCCTCTTACACAACCAATACATCTGGACATCTCCATCTCATTTCCAACTGTATTTTCCCACTCTAGCCTACTCACAGTACACGTTTGTTTGATAAAATACATATTTCATTGTCATTAATAATGGAAGAACCTTAATGGAACAAACTACATGCTCCATAACCTACTTATATACACACAATCAGGCAAGTAAATGCTTACATTTCTAATGGATTAGTTTGGAATACAATTCTGCATGATATTTACCATGTTGGTACAGTACATGTGAGATCATGAAGGTCTGCGACAGACAGTATACAACAACAGCTTGCTGATGTGTTTTCCTGTTTCACCACCCAGTAGCTTACACTCCACTCCAGACTCCCACCACATTGAACATGTTGGAACTTGTCTGGGGTCCATCCAAGCCATAGAGCTAATACTCTCTACAGAGAACAGACTCCTGCTCCCCCCTCTCTTCTACCAGAGTCAAGAAGCTCAGTCACGCTCAACTGACCTTTCTCATTCTCAACTAGACGGTCAAATCTCCCTCTGCTTAGTCCCTTAGCCCATGCCTCAACTGTAACATGACTGCTCAAAATCTGTCAGCTATAGCACACCCCGACACCTGCGATAAGAAGTAAACGTGTGTGAAGGGGATGTAGAGAGTTGGACATTCAGTGCCTTGCAAAAGTATTCATCCCCCTTGGTGTTTTTTCCTATTTTGTTGCATTACAACCTGTAATTTAAATGGATTTTTATTTGGATTTCATGTAATGGACATACACAAAATAGTCCAAATTGGTGAAGTGAAGTGTCACATGATCTGTCACATGATCTCAGTATATATACACCTGTTCTGAAAGGCCCCAGAGTCTGAAATACCACTAAGCAAGCGGCACCACCAAGCAAGCGGCACCATGAAGACCAAGGAGCTCTCTAAACAGGTCAGGGACAAAGTTGTGGAGAAGTACAGATCAGGGTTGGGTTATAAAAAAATACAAGAAACTTTGAACATCCCACAGAGCAACATTAAATCCATTATTACAAAATTGAAAGAATATGGCACCACAACAAACCTGCCAAGAGAGGGCCGCCCACAAAAACTCGCGGACCAGGCAAGGAGGGCATTAATTAGAGAGGCAACAAAGAAACCAAAGATAGCCCTGAAGGAGCTGCAAAGCTCCACTGTGGAGATTGGAGTATCTGTCCATGGAACCACTTTAAGCCGTACACTCCACAGAGCTGGGCTTTACGGAAGAGTGGCCAGAAAGAGCCATTGCTTAAAGACAAAAATAAGAAAACACGTTTGGTGTTCACCAAAGGCATGTGGGAGACTCCCCAAACATATGGAAGAAGGTACTCAGGTCAGATGAGACTAAAATTGAGCTTTTTGGCCATCAAGGAAAACGCTATATCTGGCGCAAACCAAACACCTCTCATCAGAATACCATGTTTTTCATTGGCAGGAACTGGGAAACTGGTCAGAATTGAAGGAATGATGGATGGCACTAAATAGAGGGAAATTCTTCAGGGAAACCTGTTTCAGTTTTCCAGAGATTTGAGACTGTGACAGAGATTCACCACCCAAACAGGACAATGACCCAAAGCATACTGCTAAAGCAACACTCGATTGGTTTAATTAAGGGGAAACATTTACATTTATTAGAATGGCCTAGTCAAAGCCCAGACTTCAATCCAATTGAGAATATGTTGTATGACTTAAAGATTGCTGTACACCAGTGGAACCCATCCAACTTGAAGGAGCTGGAGAAGTTTTTCCTTGAATAATGGGCAAAAATCCCAGATGTTCCAAGATTATGGAGACATATCCTAAGAGACTTGCAGCTATAATTGCTGCAAAAGGTACCTCTACAAAGTATTGAATTTAGAGGGGTGAATAGTTATGCACACTCATGTTCTCAGTTTATTTAGTCTTATTTCTTGTTTGTTTCACAATAAAGCATATTTTGCATCTTCAAATAGTAGGAGATGACCCTGGAGGAGAGCCATAAAGCCTGATAATAGTAGGATATTACCCTGGAGGAGAGCCACACAGCCTGATAATAGTAGGATATTACCCTGGAGGAGAACCATACAGCCTGATAATAGTAGGAGATGACCCTGGAGGAGAGCCATACAGCCTGATAATAGTAGGAGATTACCCTGGAGGAGAGCCATACAGCGTGATAATAGTAGGGGATTACCCTGGAGGAGAGCCATACAGCCTGATAATAGTAGGAGATGACCCTGGAGGAGAGCCATACAGCCTGATAATAGTAGGAGAATACCCTGGAGGAGAGCCATACAGCCTGATAATAGTAGGAGATTACCCTGGAGGAGAGCCATACATTGTGATAATAGTAGGAGATTACCCTGGAGGAGAGCCATACAGCCTGATAATAGTAGGAGATGACCCTGGAGGAGAGCCATACAGCCTGATAATAGTAGGAGATGACCCTGGAGGAGAGCCATAAAGCCTGATAATAGTAGGAGAATACCCTGGGGAGAGCTATACAGCCTGATAATAGTAGGAGATGACCCTGGAGGAGAGCCATACAGCCTGATAATAGTAGGAGAATACCCTGGAGGAGAGCCATAAAGCCTGATAATAGTAGGATATTACCCTGGAGGAGAGCCATAAAGCCTG
Source organism: Oncorhynchus keta (assembly GCF_023373465.1). Taxonomy (NCBI): domain Eukaryota; kingdom Metazoa; phylum Chordata; class Actinopteri; order Salmoniformes; family Salmonidae; genus Oncorhynchus; species Oncorhynchus keta. The sequence continues at coordinate 23,778,751 of NC_068450.1, read as the reverse complement.
ATAATAGTAGGAGATTACCCTGGAGGAGAGCCATACAGCCTGATATTAGTAGGAGATGACCCTGGAGGAGAGACATACAGTGTGATAATAGTAGGAGATTACCCTGGAGGAGAGCCATACAGCCTGATAATAGTAGGAGAATACCCTGGAGGAGAACCATACAGCCGGATAATAGTCGGATATTAACCTGGAGGAGAGCCATACAGCCTGATAATAGTAGGAGAATACCCTGGAGGAGAGCCATACAGCCTGATAATAGTAGGAGATTACCCTGGAGGAGGGACATACAGCCTTTTAAATAGTAGGAGATGACCCTGGAGGAGAGCCATACAGCCTGATTATAGTAGGATATTACCCTGGAGGAGAGCCATAAAGCCTGATAATAGTAGGATATTACCCTGGAGGAGAGCCATAAAGCCTGATAATAGTAGGAGATTACCCTGGAGGAGAGCCATACAGCCTGATAATAGTAGGATATTACCCTGGAGGAGAGCCATACAGCCTGATAATAGTAGGAGATGACCCTGGAGGAGAGCCATACAGCCTGATAGTAGTAGGAGAATACCCTGGAGGAGAGCCATACAGCCTGATAATAGTAGGATATTACCCTGGAGGAGAGCCATAACGCCTGATAATAGTAGGATATTACCCTGGAGGAGAGCCATACAGCCTGATTATAGAAGGATATTACCCTGGAGGAGAGCCATAAAGCCTGATAATAGTAGGATATTACCCTGGAGGAGAGCCATAAAGCCTGATAATAGTAGGAGATTACCCTGGAGGAGAGCCATACAGCCTGATAATAGTAGGAGATGACCCTGGAGGAGAGCCATACAGTGTGATAATAGTAGGAGATTACCCTGGAGGAGAGCCATACAGCCTGATAATAGTAGGAGAATACCCTGGAGGAGAGCCATACAGCCTGATAATAGTAGGAGATTACCCTGGAGGAGAGCCATACAGCCTGATAAATAGTAGGAGATGACCCTGGAGGAGAGCCATACAGCCTGATTATAGTAGGATATTACCCTGGAGGAGAGCCATAAAGCCTGATAATAGTAGGATATTACCCTGGAGGAGAGCCATAAAGCCTGATAATAGTAGGAGATTACCCTGGAGGAGAGCCATACAGCCTGATAATAGTAGGAGATGACCCTGGAGGAGAGCCATACAGTGTGATAATAGTAGGAGATTACCCTGGAGGAGAGCCATACAGCCTGATAATAGTAGGAGAATACCCTGGAGGAGAGCCATACAGCCTGATAATAGTAGGATATTACCCTGGAGGAGAACCATACAGCCTGATAATAGTCGGATATTACCCTGGAGGAGAGCCATACAGCCTGATAATAGTAGGAGAATACCCTGGAGGAGAGCCATACAGCCTGATAATAGTAGGAGATTACCCTGGAGGAGAGCCATACAGCCTGATAATAGTAGGAGATGACCCTGGAGGAGAGCCATACAGCCTGATAATAGTAGGATATTACCCTGGAGGAGAGCCATAAAGCCTGATAATAGTAGGATATTACCCTGGAGGAGAGCCATACAGCCTAATAATAGTAGGAGAATACCCTGGGGGAGAGCCATACAGCCTGATAATAGTAGGAGATGACCCTGGAGGAGAGCCATACAGCCTGCTAATAGTAGGAGTTGACCCTGGAGGAGAGCCATACAGCCTGATAATAGTAGGAAATGGCCCTGGAGGAGAGCCATACAGCCTGATAATAGTAGGAGATGACCCTGGAGGAGAGCCATACAGCCTGATAATAGTAGGAGAATACCCTGGAGGAGAGCCATACAGCCTGATAATAGTAGGAGAATACCCTGGAGGAGAGCCATACAGCCTGATAATAGTAGGATATTACCCTGGAGGAGAACCATACAGCCTGATAATAGTCGGATATTACACTGGAGGAGAGCCATACAGCCTGATAATAGTAGGAGAATACCCTGGAGGAGAGCCATACAACCTGATAAAAGTAGGAGATTACCCTGGAGGAGAGCCATACAGCCTGATAATAGTAGGAGATGACCCTGGAGGAGAGCCATAAAGCCTGATAATAGTAGGATATTACCCTGGAGGAGAGCCATAAAGCCTGATAATAGTAGGAGATTACCCTGGAGGAGAGCCATACAGCCTGATAATAGTAGGAGATGACCCTGGAGGAGAGCCATACAGTGTGATAATAGTAGGAGATTACCCTGGAGGAGAGCCATACAGGCTGATAATAGTAGGAGATTACCCTGGAGGAGAGCCATACAGCCTGATAATAGTAGGATATTACCCTGGAGGAGAGCCATACAGCCTAATAATAGTAGGAGAATACCCTGGGGAGAGCCATACAGCCTGATAATAGTAGGAGATGACCCTGGAGGAGAGCCATACAGCCTGATAATAGTAGGAGATGACCCTGGAGGAGAGCCATACAGCCTGATAATAGTAGGACATGGCCCTGGAGGAGAACCATACAGCCTGATAATAGTAGGAGATGACCCTGGAGGAGAGCCATACAGCCTGATAATAGTAGGATATTACCCTGGAGGAGAGCCATACAGCCTGATAATAGTAGGATATTACCCTGGAGGAGAGCCATAAAGCCTGATAATAGTAGGAGAATACCCTGGAGGAGAGCCATACAGCCTGATAATAGTAGGAGATTACCCTGGAGGAGAGCCATACAGCCTGATAATAGTAGGAGATGACCCTGGAGGAGAGCCATACAGCCTGATAATAGTAGGATATTACCCTGGAGGAGAGCCATACAGCCTAATAATAGTAGGAGAATACCCTGGGGAGAGCCATACAGCCTGATAATAGTAGGAGATGACCCTGGAGGAGAGCCATACAGCCTGCTAATAGTAGGAGTTGACCCTGGAGGAGAGCCATACAGCCTGATAATAGTAGGAAATGGCCCTGGAGGAGAGCCATACAGCCTGATAATAGTAGGAGGAGAGCCATACAGCCTGATAATAGTAGGAGAATACCCTGGAGGAGAGCCATACAGCCTGATAATAGTAGGATATTACCCTGGAGGAGAACCATACAGCCTGATAATAATCGGAGATTACCCTGGAGGAGAGCCATACAGCCTGATAATAGTAGGAGAATACCCTGGAGGAGAGCCATACAACCTGATAAAAGTAGGAGATTACCCTGGAGGAGAGCCATACAGCCTGATAATAGTAGGAGATGACCCTGGAGGAGAGCCATAAAGCCTGATAATAGTAGGATATTACCCTGGAGGAGAGCCATAAAGCCTGATAATAGTAGGAGATTACCCTGGAGGAGAGCCATACAGCCTGATAATAGTAGGAGATGACCCTGGAGGAGAGCCATACAGTGTGATAATAGTAGGAGATTACCCTGGAGGAGAGCCATACAGGCTGATAATAGTAGGAGATGACCCTGGAGGAGAGCCATACAGTGTGATAATAGTAGGAGATTACCCTGGAGGAGAGCCATACAGGCTGATAATAGTAGGAGATTACCCTGGAGGAGAGCCATACAGCCTGATAATAGTAGGATATTACCCTGGAGGAGAGCCATACAGCCTAATAATAGTAGGAGAATACCCTGGGGGAGAGCCATACAGCCTGATAATAGTAGGAGATGACCCTGGAGGAGAGCCATACAGCCTGATAATAGTAGGAGATGACCCTGGAGGAGAGCCATACAGCCTGATAATAGTAGGACATGGCCCTGGAGGAGAGCCATACAGCCTGATAATAGTAGGAGATGACCCTGGAGGAGAGCCATACAGCCTGATAATAGTAGGATATTACCCTAGAGGAGAGCCATACAGCCTGACAATAGTAGGAGATGACCCTGGAGGAGAGCCATACAGCCTGATAATAGTAGGAGATGACCCTGGAGGAGAGCCATACAGCCTGATAATAGTAGGATATGGCCATGGAGGAGAGCCACACAGCCTGATAATAGTAGGAGATGACCCTGGAGGAGAGCCATACAGCCTGATAATAGTAGGAGATTACCCTGGAGGAGAGCCATACAGCCTGATAATAGTAGGAGATGACCCTGGAGGAGAGACATACAGTGTGATAATAGTAGGAGATTACCCTGGAGGAGAGCCATACAGCCTGATAATAGTAGGAGAATACCCTGGAGGAGAACCATACAGCCGGATAATAGTCGGATATTAACCTGGAGGAGAGCCATACAGCCTGATAATAGTAGGAGAATACCCTGGAGGAGAGCCATACAGCCTGATAATAGTAGGAGATTACCCTGGAGGAGGGCCATACAGCCTGATAAATAGTAGGAGATGACCCTGGAGGAGAGCCATACAGCCTGATTATAGTAGGATATTACCCTGGAGGAGAGCCATAAAGCCTGGTAATAGTAGGATATTACCCTGGAGGAGAGCCATAAAGCCTGATAATAGTAGGAGATTACCCTGGAGGAGAGCCATACAGCCTGATAATAGTAGGAGATGACCCTGGAGGAGAGCCATACAGTGTGATAATAGTAGGAGATTACCCTGGAGGAGAGCCATACAGCCTGATAATAGTAGGAGAATACCCTGGAGGAGAGCCATACAGCCTGATAATAGTGGGATATTACCCTGGAGGAGAACCATACAGCCTGATAATAGTCGGATATTACCCTGGAGGAGAGCCATACAGCCTGATAATAATAGGAGATGACCCTGGAGGAGAGCCATACAGCCTGATAATAGTAGGAGATGACCCTGGAGGAGAGCCATACAGCCTGATAATAGTAGGAGAATACCCTGGAGGAGAGCCATAAAGCCTGATAATAGTAGGATATTACCCTGGAGGAGAGCCATAAAGCCTGATAATAGTAGGAGATTACCCTGGAGGAGAGCCATACAGCCTGATAATAGTAGGAGATGACCCTGGAGGAGAGCCATACAGTGTGATAATAGTAGGAGATTACCCTGGAGGAGAGCCATACAGCCTGATAATAGTAGGAGAATACCCTGGAGGAGAGCCATACAGCCTGATAATAGTGGGATATTACCCTGGAGGAGAACCATACAGCCTGATAATAGTCGGATATTACCCTGGAGGAGAGCCATACAGCCTGATAATAGTAGGAGATGACCCTGGAGGAGAGCCATACAGCCTGATAATAGTAGGAGATGACCCTGGAGGAGAGCCATACAGCCTGATAATAGTAGGAGATTACCCTGGAGGAGAGCCATAAAGCCTGATAATAGTAGGATATTACCCTGGAGGAGAGCCATAAAGCCTGATAATAGTAGGAGATTACCCTGGAGGAGAGCCATACAGCCTGATAATAGTAGGAGATGACCCTGGAGGAGAGCCATACAGCCTGATAATAGTAGGAGATTACCCTGGAGGAGAGCCATAAAGCCTGATAATAGTAGGATATTACCCTGGAGGAGAGCCATAAAGCCTGATAATAGTAGGAGATTACCCTGGAGGAGAGCCATACAGCCTGATAATAGTAGGAGATGACCCTGGAGGAGAGCCATACAGTGTGATAATAGTAGGAGATTACCCTGGAGGAGAGCCATACAGCCTGATAATAGTAGGAGAATACCCTGGAGGAGAACCATACAGCCGGATAATAGTCGGATATTACCCTGGAGGAGAGCCATACAGCCTGATAATAGTAGGAGAATACCCTGGAGGAGAGCCATACAGCCTGATAATAGTAGGAGATTACCCTGGAGGAGGGCCATACAGCCTGATAAATAGTAGGAGATGACCCTGGAGGAGAGCCATACAGCCTGATTATAGTAGGATATTACCCTGGAGGAGAGCCATAAAGCCTGATAATAGTAGGATATTACCCTGGAGGAGAGCCATAAAGCCTGATAATAGTAGGAGATTACCCTGGAGGAGAGCCATAAAGCCTGATAATAGTAGGAGATGACCCTGGAGGAGAGCCATACAGTGTGATAATATTAGGAGATTACCCTGGAGGAGAGCCATACAGCCTGATAATAGTAGGAGAATACCCTGGAGGAGAGCCATACAGCCTGATAATAGTAGGATATTACCCTGGAGGAGAACCATACAGCCTGATAATAGTCGGATATTACCCTGGAGGAGAGCCATACAGCCTGATAATAGTAGGAGAATACCCTGGAGGAGAGCCATACAGCCTGATAATAGTAGGAGATTACCCTGGAGGAGAGCCATACAGCCTGATAATAGTAGGAGATGACCCTGGAGGAGAGCCATACAGCCTGATAATAGTAGGATATTACCCTGGAGGAGAGCCATAAAGCCTGATAATAGTAGGATATTACCCTGGAGGAGAGCCATACAGCCTAATAATAGTAGGAGAATACCCTGGGGAGAGCCATACAGCCTGATAATAGTAGGAGATGACCCTGGAGGAGAGCCATACAGCCTGCTAATAGTAGGAGTTGACCCTGGAGGAGAGCCATACAGCCTGATAATAGTAGGAGATGGCCCTGGAGGAGAGCCATACAGCCTGATAATAGTAGGATATTACCCTGGAGGAGAGCCATACAGCCTAATAATAGTAGGAGAATACCCTGGAGGAGAGCCATACAGTGTGATAATAGTAGGAGATTACCCTGGAGGAGAGCCATACAGGCTGATAATAGTAGGAGATTACCCTGGAGGAGAGCCATACAGCCTGATAATAGTAGGATATTACCCTGGAGGAGAGCCATACAGCCTAATAATAGTAGGAGAATACCCTGGGGAGAGCCATACAGCCTGATAATAGTAGGAGATGACCCTGGAGGAGAGCCATACAGCCTGATAATAGTAGGAGATGACCCTGGAGGAGAGCCATACAGCCTGATAATAGTAGGAGATGACCCTGGAGGAGAGCCATACAGCCTGATAATAGTAGGAGATGACCCTGGAGGAGAGCCATACAGCCTGATAATAGTAGGACATGGCCCTGGAGGAGAGCCATACAGCCTGATAATAGTAGGAGATGACCCTGGAGGAGAGCCATACAGCCTGATAATAGTAGGATATTACCCTGGAGGAGAGCCATACAGCCTGACAATAGTAGGAGATGACCCTGGAGGAGAGCCATACAGCCTGATAATAGTAGGAGATGACCCTGGAGGAGAGCCATACAGCCTGATAATAGTAGGACATGGCCCTGGAGGAGAGCCATACAGCCTGATAATAGTAGGAGATGACCCTGGAGGAGAGCCATAAAGCCTGATAATAGTAGGATATTACCCTGGAGGAGAGCCATACAGCCTGATAATAGTAGGAAATGGCCCTGGAGGAGAGCCATACAGCCTGATAATAGTAGGAGATGACCCTGGAGGAGAGCCATACAGCCTGATAATAGTAGGAGAATACCCTGGAGGAGAGCCATACAGCCTGATAATAGTAGGAGAATACCCTGGAGGAGAGCCATACAGCCTGATAATAGTAGGATATTACCCTGGAGGAGAACCATACAGCCTGATAATAGTAGGATATTACCCTGGAGGAGAGCCATACAGCCTAATAATAGTAGGAGAATACCCTGGGGGAGAGCCATACAGCCTGATAATAGTAGGAGATGACCCTGGAGGAGAGCCATACAGCCTGATAATAGTAGGAGATGACCCTGGAGGAGAGCCATACAGCCTGATAATAGTAGGACATGGCCCTGGAGGAGAGCCATACAGCCTGATAATAGTAGGAGATGACCCTGGAGGAGAGCCATACAGCCTGATAATAGTAGGATATTACCCTGGAGGAGAACCATACAGCCTGATAATAGTCGGATATTACCCTGGAGGAGAGCCATACAGCCTGATAATAGTAGGAGAATACCCTGGAGGAGAGCCATACAGCCTGATAATAGTAGGAGATGACCCTGGAGGAGAGCCATACAGCCTGATGATAGTAGGAGAATACCCTGGAGGAGAGCCATACAGCCTGATAATAGTAGGATATTACCCTGGAGGAGAGCCATACAGCCTAATAATAGTAGGAGAATACCCTGGGGAGAGCCATACAGCCTGATAATAGTAGGAGATGACCCTGGAGGAGAGCCATACAGCCTGCTAATAGTAGGAGTTGACCCTGGAGGAGAGCCATACAGCCTGATAATAGTAGGATATTACCCTGGAGGAGAACCATACAGCCTGATAATAGTCGGAGATTACCCTGGAGGAGAGCCATACAGCCTGATAATAGTAGGAGAATACCCTGGAGGAGAGCCATACAGCCTGATAATAGTAGGAGATTACCCTGGAGGAGAACCATACAGCCTGATAATAGTAGGAGATTACCCTGGAGGAGAGCCATACAGCCTGATAATAGTAGGAGATGACCCTGGAGGAGAGCCATACAGCCTGATAATAGTAGGATATTACCCTGGAGGAGAGCCATACAGCCTGATAATAGTAGGAGATGACCCTGGAGGAGAGCCATACAGCCTGATAATAGTAGGAGATGACCCTGGAGGAGAGCCATACAGTGTGATAATAGTAGGAGATTACCCTGGAGGAGAGCCATACAGGCTGATAATAGTAGGAGATTACCCTGGAGGAGAGCCATACAGCCTGATAATAGTAGGATATTACCCTGGAGGAGAGCCATACAGCCTAATAATAGTAGGAGAATACCCTGGGGGAGAGCCATACAGCCTGATAATAGTAGGAGATGACCCTGGAGGAGAGCCATACAGCCTGATAATAGTAGGAGATGACCCTGGAGGAGAGCCATACAGCCTGATAATAGTAGGACATGGCCCTGGAGGAGAGCCATACAGCCTGATAATAGTAGGAGATGACCCTGGAGGAGAGCCATACAGCCTGGTAATAGTAGGATATTACCCTGGAGGAGAGCCATACAGCCTGACAATAGTAGGAGATGACCCTGGAGGAGAGCCATACAGCCTGATAATAGTAGGAGATGACCCTGGAGGAGAGCCATAAAGCCTGATAATAGTAGGATATTACCCTGGAGGAGAGCCATACAGCCTGATAATAGTAGGAAATGGCCCTGGAGGAGAGCCATACAGCCTGATAATAGTAGGAGATGACCCTGGAGGAGAGCCATACAGCCTGATAATAGTAGGAGAATACCCTGGAGGAGAGCCATACAGCCTGATAATAGTAGGAGAATACCCTGGAGGAGAGCCATACAGCCTGATAATAGTAGGATATTACCCTGGAGGAGAACCATACAGCCTGATAATAGTAGGATATTACCCTGGAGGAGAGCCATACAGCCTAATAATAGTAGGAGAATACCCTGGGGAGAGCCATACAGCCTGATAATAGTAGGAGATGACCCTGGAGGAGAGCCATACAGCCTGATAATAGTAGGAGATGACCCTGGAGGAGAGCCATACAGCCTGATAATAGTAGGACATGGCCCTGGAGGAGAGCCATACAGCCTGATAATAGTAGGAGATGACCCTGGAGGAGAGCCATACAGCCTGATAATAGTAGGATATTACCCTGGAGGAGAACCATACAGCCTGATAATAGTCGGATATTACCCTGGAGGAGAGCCATACAGCCTGATAATAGTAGGAGAATACCCTGGAGGAGAGCCATACAGCCTGATAATAGTAGGAGATGACCCTGGAGGAGAGCCATACAGCCTGATGATAGTAGGAGAATACCCTGGAGGAGAGCCATACAGCCTGATAATAGTAGGATATTACCCTGGAGGAGAGCCATACAGCCTAATAATAGTAGGAGAATACCCTGGGGAGAGCCATACAGCCTGATAATAGTAGGAGATGACCCTGGAGGAGAGCCATACAGCCTGCTAATAGTAGGAGTTGACCCTGGAGGAGAGCCATACAGCCTGATAATAGTAGGATATTACCCTGGAGGAGAGCCATACAGCCTGATAATAGTAGGAGATGACCCTGGAGGAGAGCCATACAGCCTGATAATAGTAGGAGAATACCCTGGAGGAGAGCCATACAGCCTGATAATAGTAGGATATTACCCTGGAGGAGAACCATACAGCCTGATAATAGTAGGAGATTACCCTGGAGGAGAGCCATACAGCCTGATAATAGTAGGAGATTACCCTGGAGGAGAGCCATACAGCCTGATAATAGTAGGATATTACCCTGGAGGAGAGCCATAAAGCCTGATAATAGTAGGAGATTACCCTGGAGGAGAGCCATACAGCCTGATAATAGTAGGAGATGACCCTGGAGGAGAGCCATACAGTGTGATAATAGTAGGAGATTACCCTGGAGGAGAGCCATACAGGCTGATAATAGTAGGAGATTACCCTGGAGGAGAGCCATACAGCCTGATAATAGTAGGATATTACCCTGGAGAAGAGCCATACAGCCTAATAATAGTAGGAGAATACCCTGGGGAGAGCCATACAGCCTGATAATAGTAGGAGATGACCCTGGAGGAGAGCCATACAGCCTGATAATAGTAGGAGATGACCCTGGAGGAGAGCCATACAGCCTGATAATAGTAGGACATGGCCTTGGAGGAGAGCCATACAGCCTGATAATAGTAGGAGATGACCCTGGAGGAGAGCCATACAGCGTGATAATAGTAGGAGATTACCCTGGAGGAGAGCCATACAGCCTGACAATAATAGGAGATTACCCTGGAGGAGAGCCATACAGCCTGATAATAGTAGGATATTACGCTGGAGGAGAGCCATACAGCCTGATAATAGTAGGAGATGACCCTGGAGGAGAGCCATACAGCCTGATAATAGTAGGAGATGACCCTGGAGGAGAGCCATACAGCGTGATAATAGTAGGAGATTACCCTGGAGGAGAGCCATACAGCCTGATAATAGGAGATTACCCTGGAGGAGAGCCATACAGCCTGATAATAGTAGGATATTACGCTGGAGGAGAGCCATACAGCCTGATAATAGTAGGAGATGACCCTGGAGGAGAGCCATACAGCCTGATAATAGTAGGAGATGACCCTGGAGGAGAGCCATACAGCCTGATAATAGTAGGAGATGACCCTGGAGGAGAGCCATACAGCCTGATAATAGTAGGACATGGCCCTGGAGGAGAGCCATACAGCCTGATAATAGTAGGAGATGACCCTGGAGGAGAGCCATACAGCCTGATAATAGTAGGATATTACCCTGGAGGAGAGCCATACAGCCTGACAATAGTAGGAGATGACCCTGGAGGAGAGCCATACAGCCTGATAATAGTAGGAGATGACCCTGGAGGAGAGCCATACAGCCTGATAATAGTAGGATATTACCCTGGAGGAGAGCCATACAGCCTAATAATAGTAGGAGAATACCCTGGGGAGAGCCATACAGCCTGATAATAGTAGGAGATGACCCTGGAGGAGAGCCATACAGCCTGATAATAGTAGGAGATGACCCTGGAGGAGAGCCATACAGCCTGATAATAGTAGGACATGGCCCTGGAGGAGAGCCATACAGCCTGATAATAGTAGGAGATGACCCTGGAGGAGAGCCATACAGCCTGATAATAGTAGGATATTACCCTGGAGGAGAACCATACAGCCTGATAATAGTCGGATATTACCCTGGAGGAGAGCCATACAGCCTGATAATAGTAGGAGAATACCCTGGAGGAGAGCCATACAGCCTGATAATAGTAGGAGATGACCCTGGAGGAGAGCCATACAGCCTGATGATAGTAGGAGAATACCCTGGAGGAGAGCCATAAAGCCTGATAATAGTAGGATATTACCCTGGAGGAGAGCCATACAGCCTAATAATAGTAGGAGAATACCCTGGGGGAGAGCCATACAGCCTGATAATAGTAGGAGATGACCCTGGAGGAGAGCCATACAGCCTGCTAATAGTAGGAGTTGACCCTGGAGGAGAGCCATACAGCCTGATAATAGTAGGAAATGGCCCTGGAGGAGAGCCATACAGCCTGATAATAGTAGGAGATGACCCTGGAGGAGAGCCATACAGCCTGATAATAGTAGGAGAATACCCTGGAGGAGAGCCATACAGCCTGATAATAGTAGGATATTACCCTGGAGGAGAACCATACAGCCTGATAATAGTAGGAGAATACCCTGGAGGAGAGCCATACAGCCTCATAATAGTAGGATATTACCCTGGAGGAGAGCCATACAGCCTGACAATAGTAGGAGATTACCCTGGAGGAGAGCCATACAGCCTGATAATAGTAGGAGATGACCCTGGAGGAGAGCCATACAGCCTGATAATAGTAGGAGATGACCCTGGAGGAGAGCCATACAGTGTGATAATAGTAGGAGATTACCCTGGAGGAGAGCCATACAGGCTGATAATAGTAGGAGATTACCCTGGAGGAGAGCCATACAGCCTGATAATAGTAGGATATTACCCTGGAGAAGAGCCATACAGCCTAATAATAGTAGGAGAATACCCTGGGGAGAGCCATACAGCCTGATAATAGTAGGAGATGACCCTGGAGGAGAGCCATACAGCCTGATAATAGTAGGAGATGACCCTGGAGGAGAGCCATACAGCCTGATAATAGTAGGACATGGCCCTGGAGGAGAGCCATACAGCCTGATAATAGTAGGAGATGACCCTGGAGGAGAGCCATACAGCCTGATAATAGTAGGATATTACCCTGGAGGAGAGCCATACAGCCTGACAATAGTAGGAGATGACCCTGGAGGAGAGCCATACAGCCTGATAATAGTAGGATATGACCCTGGAGGAGAGCCATACAGCCTGATATAGTAGTAGGAGATGACCCTGGAGGAGAGCCATACAGCCTGATAATAGTAGGAGATGACCCTGGAGGAGAGCCATACAGTGTGATAATAGTAGGAGATTACCCTGGAGGAGAGCCATACAGGCTGATAATAGTAGGAGATTACCCTGGAGGAGAGCCATACAGCCTGATAATAGTAGGATATTACCCTGGAGGAGAGCCATACAGCCTAATAATAGTAGGAGAATACCCTGGGGAGAGCCATACAGCCTGATAATAGTAGGAGATGACCCTGGAGGAGAGCCATACAGCCTGATAATAGTAGGAGATGACCCTGGAGGAGAGCCATACAGCCTGATAATAGTAGGACATGGCCCTGGAGGAGAGCCATACAGCCTGATAATAGTAGGAGATGACCCTGGAGGAGAGCCATACAGCCTGATAATAGTAGGATATTACCCTGGAGGAGAGCCATACAGCCTGACAATAGTAGGAGATGACCCTGGAGGAGAGCCATACAGCCTGATAATAGTAGGAGATGACCCTGGAGGAGAGCCATACAGCCTGATAATAGTAGGACATGGCCCTGGAGGAGAGCCATACAGCCTGATAATAGTAGGAGATGACCCTGGAGGAGAGCCATAAAGCCTGATAATAGTAGGATATTACCCTGGAGGAGAGCCATAAAGCCTGATAATAGTAGGAGATTACCCTGGAGGAGAGCCATACAGCCTGATAATAGTAGGAAGTGACCCTGGAGGAGAGCCATACAGTGTGATAATAGTAGGAGATTACCCTGGAGGAGAGCCATACAGGCTGATAATAGTAGGAGATTACCCTGGAGGAGAGCCATACAGCCTGATAATAGTAGGAGATGACCCTGGAGGAGAGCCATACAGCCTGATAATAGTAGGAGATGACCCTGGAGGAGAGCCATACAGCCTGATAATAGTAGGACATGGCCCTGGAGGAGAGCCATACAGCCTGATAATAGTAGGAGATGACGCTGGAGGAGAGCCATACAGCCTGATAATAGTAGGATATTACCCTGGAGGAGAGCCATACAGCCTGACAATAGTAGGAGATGACCCTGGAGGAGAGCCATACAGCCTGATAATAGTAGGAGATGACCCTGGAGGAGAGCCATACAGCCTGATAATAGTAGGACATGGCCCTGGAGGAGAGCCATACAGCCTGATAATAGTAGGAGATGACCCTGGAGGAGAGCCATACAGCCTGATAATAGTAGGAGATTACCCTGGAGGAGAGCCATACAGCCTGACAATAGTAGGAGATTACCCTGGAGGAGAGCCATACAGCCTGATAAATAGTAGGAGATGACCCTGGAGGAGAGCCATACAGCCTGATAATAGTAGGACATGGCCCTGGGGGAGAGCCATACAGCCTGATAATAGTAGGAGATGACCCTGGAGGAGAGCCATACAGCCTGATAATAGTAGGATATTACCCTGGAGGAGAGCCATACAGCCTGACAATAGTAGGAGATGACCCTGGAGGAGAGCCATACAGCCTGATAATAGTAGGAGATGACCCTGGAGGAGAGCCATACAGCCTGATAATAGTAGGACATGGCCCTGGAGGAGAGCCATACAGCCTGATAATAGTAGGAGATGACCCTGGAGGAGAGCCATACAGCCTGATAATAGTAGGATATTACCCTGGAGGAGAGCCATACAGCCTGACAATAGTAGGAGATTACCCTGGAGGAGAGCCATACAGCCTGATAAATAGTAGGAGATGACCCTGGAGGAGAGCCATACAGCCTGATAATAGTAGGATATTACCCTGGAGGAGAGCCATAAAGCCTGATAATAGTAGGATATTACCCTGGAGGAGAGCCATAAAGCCTGATAATAGTAGGAGATTACCCTGGAGGAGAGCCATACAGCCTGATAATAGTAGGAGATGACCCTGGAGGAGAGACATACAGTGTGATAATAGTAGGAGATTACCCTGGAGGAGAGCCATACAGCCTGATAATAGTAGGAGAATACCCTGGAGGAGAACCATACAGCCGGATAATAGTCGGATATTACCCTGGAGGAGAGCCATACAGCCTGATAATAGTAGGAGAATACCCTGGAGGAGAGCCATACAGCCTGATAATAGTAGGAGATTACCCTGGAGGAGAGCCATACAGCCTGATAAATAGTAGGAGATGACCCTGGAGGAGAGCCATACAGCCTGATTATAGTAGGATATTACCCTGGAGGAGAGCCATAAAGCCTGATAATAGTAGGATATTACCCTGGAGGAGAGCCATAAAGCCTGATAATAGTAGGAGATTACCCTGGAGGAGAGCCATACAGCCTGATAATAGTAGGAGATGACCCTGGAGGAGAGCCATACAGCCTGATAATAGTAGGAGATTACCCTGGAGGAGAGCCATACAGCCTGATAATAGTAGGAGAATACCCTGGAGGAGAGCCATACAGCCTGATAATAGTAGGATATTACCCTGGAGGAGAACCATACAGCCTGATAATAGTCGGATATTACCCTGGAGGAGAGCCATACAGCCTGATAATAGTAGGAGAATACCCTGGAGGAGAGCCATACAGCCTGATAATAGTAGGAGATTACCCTGGAGGAGAGCCATACAGCCTGATAATAGTAGGAGATGACCCTGGAGGAGAGCCATACAGCCTGATAATAGTAGGATATTACCCTGGAGGAGAGCCATAAAGCCTGATAATAGTAGGATATTACCCTGGAGGAGAGCCATACAGCCTGATAATAGTAGGAGAATACCCTGGAGGAGAGCCATACAGTGTGATAATAGTAGGAGATTACCCTGGAGGAGAGCCATACAGGCTGATAATAGTAGGAGATTACCCTGGAGGAGAGCCATACATCCTGATAATAGTAGGATATTACCCTGGAGGAGAGCCATACAGCCTAATAATAGTAGGAGAATACCCTGGGGGAGAGCCATACAGCCTGATAATAGTAGGAGATGACCCTGGAGGAGAGCCATACAGCCTGATAATAGTAGGAGATGACCCTGGAGGACAGCCATACAGCCTGATAATAGTAGGACATGGCCCTGGAGGAGAGCCATACAGCCTGATAATAGTAGGAGATGACCCTGGAGGAGAGCCATACAGCCTGATAATAGTAGGATATTACCCTGGAGGAGAGCCATACAGCCTGACAATAGTAGGAGATGACCCTGGAGGAGAGCCATACAGCCTGATAATAGTAGGAGATGACCCTGGAGGAGAGCCATACAGCCTGATAATAGTAGGACATGGCCCTGGAGGAGAGCCATACAGCCTGATAATAGTAGGAGATGACCCTGGAGGAGAGCCATAAAGCCTGATAATAGTAGGATATTACCCTGGAGGAGAGCCATAAAGCCTGATAATAGTAGGAGATTACCCTGGAGGAGAGCCATACAGCCTGATAATAGTAGCAGATGACCCTGGAGGAGAGCCATACAGTGTGATAATAGTAGGAGATTACCCTGGAGGAGAGCCATACAGGCTGATAATAGTAGGAGATTACCCTGGAGGAGAGCCATACAGCCTGATAATAGTAGGATATTACCGTGGAGGAGAGCCATACAGCCTAATAATAGTAGGAGAATACCCTGGGGAGAGCCATACAGCCTGATAATAGTAGGAGATGACCCTGGAGGAGAGCCATACAGCCTGATAATAGTAGGAGATGACCCTGGAGGAGAGCCATACAGCCTGATAATAGTAGGACATGGCCCTGGAGGAGAGCCATACAGCCTGATTATAGTAGGAGATGACGCTGGAGGAGAGCCATACAGCCTGATAATAGTAGGATATTACCCTGGAGGAGAGCCATACAGCCTGACAATAGTAGGAGATGACCCTGGAGGAGAGCCATACAGCCTGATAATAGTAGGAGATGACCCTGGAGGAGAGCCATACAGCCTGATAATAGTAGGACATGGCCCTGGAGGAGAGCCATACAGCCTGATAATAGTAGGAGATGACCCTGGAGGAGAGCCATACAGCCTGATAATAGTAGGAGATGACCCTGGAGGAGAGCCATACAGCCTGATAATAGTAGGAGATTACCCTGGAGGAGAGCCATACAGCCTGACAATAGTAGGAGATGACCCTGGAGGAGAGCCATACAGCCTGATAATAGTAGGAGATGACCCTGGAGGAGAGCCATACAGCCTGATAATAGTAGGACATGGCCCTGGAGGAGAGCCATACAGCCTGATAATAGTAGGAGATGACCCTGGAGGAGAGCCATACAGCCTGATAATAGTAGGAGATTACCCTGGAGGAGAGCCATACAGCCTGAGAATAGTAGGAGATTACCCTGGAGGAGAGCCATACAGCCTGATAAATAGTAGGAGATGACCCTGGAGGAGAGCCATACAGCCTGATAATAGTAGGATATTACCCTGGAGGAGAGCCATAAAGCCTGATAATAGTAGGATATTACCCTGGAGGAGAGCCATAAAGCCTGATAATAGTAGGAGATTACCCTGGAGGAGAGCCATACAGCCTGATAATAGTAGGAGATGACCCTGGAGGAGAGCCATACAGCCTGATAATAGTAGGAGATGACCCTGGAGGAGAGCCATACAGCCTGATAATAGTAGGATATTACCCTGGAGGAGAACCATACAGCCGGATAATAGTCGGATATTACCCTGGAGGAGAGCCATACAGCCTGATAATAGTAGGAGAATACCCTGGAGGAGAGCCATACAGCCTGATAATAGTAGGAGATTACCCTGGAGGAGAGCCATACAGCCTGATAAATAGTAGGAGATGACCCTGGAGGAGAGCCATACAGCCTGATAATAGTAGGATATTACCCTGGAGGAGAGCCATAAAGCCTGATAATAGTAGGATATTACCCTGGAGGAGAGCCATAAAGCCTGATAATAGTAGGAGATTACCCTGGAGGAGAGCCATACAGCCTGATAATAGTAGGAGATGACCCTGGAGGAGAGCCATACAGCCTGATAATAGTAGGAGATTACCCTGGAGGAGAGCCATACAGCCTGATAATAGTAGGAGAATACCCTGGAGGAGAGCCATACAGCCTGATAATAGTAGGATATTACCCTGGAGGAGAACCATACAGCCTGATAATAGTCGGATATTACCCTGGAGGAGAGCCATACAGCCTGATAATAGTAGGAGAATACCCTGGAGGAGAGCCATACAGCCTGATAATAGTAGGAGATTACCCTGGAGGAGAGCCATACAGCCTGATAATAGTAGGAGATGACCCTGGAGGAGAGCCATACAGCCTGATAATAGTAGGATATTACCCTGGAGGAGAGCCATAAAGCCTGATAATAGTAGGATATTACCCTGGAGGAGAGCCATACAGCCTAATAATAGTAGGAGAATACCCTGGAGGAGAGCCATACAGTGTGATAATAGTAGGAGATTACCCTGGAGGAGAGCCATACAGGCTGATAATAGTAGGAGATTACCCTGGAGGAGAGCCATACATCCTGATAATAGTAGGATATTACCCTGGAGGAGAGCCATACAGCCTAATAATAGTAGGAGAATACCCTGGGGGAGAGCCATACAGCCTGATAATAGTAGGAGATGACCCTGGAGGAGAGCCATACAGCCTGATAATAGTAGGAGATGACCCTGGAGGACAGCCATACAGCCTGATAATAGTAGGACATGGCCCTGGAGGAGAGCCATACAGCCTGATAATAGTAGGAGATGACCCTGGAGGAGAGCCATACTGCCTGATAATAGTAGGATATTACCCTGGAGGAGAGCCATACAGCCTGACAATAGTAGGAGATGACCCTGGAGGAGAGCCATACAGCCTGATAATAGTAGGAGATGACCCTGGAGGAGAGCCATACAGCCTGATAATAGTAGGACATGGCCCTGGAGGAGAGCCATACAGCCTGATAATAGTAGGAGATGACCCTGGAGGAGAGCCATAAAGCCTGATAATAGTAGGATATTACCCTGGAGGAGAGCCATAAAGCCTGATAATAGTAGGAGATTACCCTGGAGGAGAGCCATACAGCCTGATAATAGTAGCAGATGACCCTGGAGGAGAGCCATACAGTGTGATAATAGTAGGAGATTACCCTGGAGGAGAGCCATACAGGCTGATAATAGTAGGAGATTACCCTGGAGGAGAGCCATACAGCCTGATAATAGTAGGATATTACCTGGAGGAGAGCCATACAGCCTAATAATAGTAGGAGAATACCCTGGGGAGAGCCATACAGCCTGATAATAGTAGGAGATGACCCTGGAGGAGAGCCATACAGCCTGATAATAGTAGGAGATGACCCTGGAGGAGAGCCATACAGCCTGATAATAGTAGGACATGGCCCTGGAGGAGAGCCATACAGCCTGATTATAGTAGGAGATGACGCTGGAGGAGAGCCATACAGCCTGATAATAGTAGGATATTACCCTGGAGGAGAGCCATACAGCCTGACAATAGTAGGAGATGACCCTGGAGGAGAGCCATACAGCCTGATATTAGTAGGAGATGACCCTGGAGGAGAGCCATACAGCCTGATAATAGTAGGACATGGCCCTGGAGGAGAGCCATACAGCCTGATAATAGTAGGAGATGACCCTGGAGGAGAGCCATACAGCCTGATAATAGTAGGAGATTACCCTGGAGGAGAGCCATACAGCCTGACAATAGTAGGAGATTACCCTGGAGGAGAGCCATACAGCCTGATAAATAGTAGGAGATGACCCTGGAGGAGAGCCATACAGCCTGATAATAGTAGGACATGGCCCTGGGGGAGAGCCATACAGCCTGATAATAGTAGGAGATGACCCTGGAGGAGAGCCATACAGCCTGATAATAGTAGGATATTACCCTGGAGGAGAGCCATACAGCCTGACAATAGTAGGAGATGACCCTGGAGGAGAGCCATACAGCCTGATAATAGTAGGAGATGACCCTGGAGGAGAGCCATACAGCCTGATAATAGTAGGACATGGCCCTGGAGGAGAGCCATACAGCCTGATAATAGTAGGAGATGACCCTGGAGGAGAGCCATACAGCCTGATAATAGTAGGAGATTACCCTGGAGGAGAGCCATACAGCCTGACAATAGTAGGAGATTACCCTGGAGGAGAGCCATACAGCCTGATAAATAGTAGGAGATGACCCTGGAGGAGAGCCATACAGCCTGATAATAGTAGGATATTACCCTGGAGGAGAGCCATAAAGCCTGATAATAGTAGGATATTACCCTGCAGGAGAGCCATAAAGCCTGATAATAGTAGGAGATTACCCTGGAGGAGAGCCATACAGCCTGATAATAGTAGGAGATGACCCTGGAGGAGAGACATACAGTGTGATAATAGTAGGAGATTACCCTGGAGGAGAGCCATACAGCCTGATAATAGTAGGAGAATACCCTGGAGGAGCCATGATAATAGTAGGATATTACCCTGGAGGAGAGCCATACAGCCTGATAATAGTAGGAGAATACCCTGGAGGAGAGCCATACAGCCTGATAATAGTAGGAGATTACCCTGGAGGAGGGCCATACAGCCTGATAAATAGTAGGAGATGACCCTGGAGGAGAGCCATACAGGCTGATAATAGTAGGAGATTACCCTAGAGCCATACAGCCTGATAATAGTAGGATATTACCCTGGAGGAGAGCCATACAGCCTAATAATAGTAGGAGAATACCCTGGGGGAGAGCCATACAGCCTGATAATAGTAGGAGATGACCCTGGAGGAGAGCCATACAGCCTGATAATAGTAGGAGATGACCCTGGAGGAGAGCCATACAGCCTGATAATAGTAGGACATGGCCCTGGAGGAGAGCCATACAGCCTGATAATAGTAGGAGATGACCCTGGAGGAGAGCCATACAGCCTGATAATAGTAGGATATTACCCTGGAGGAGAGCCATACAGCCTGATAATAGTAGGAGATTACCCTGGAGGAGAGCCATACAGCCTGATAATAGTAGGAGATGACCCTGGAGGAGAGCCATACAGCCTGATAATAGTAGGAGATTACCCTGGAGGAGAGCCATACAGCCTGATAATAGTAGGAGATGACCCTGGAGGAGAGCCATACAGCCTGATAATAGTAGGATATTACCCTGGAGGAGAGCCATAAAGCCTGATAATAGTAGGATATTACCCTGGAGGAGAGCCATAAAGCCTGATAATAGTAGGAGAATACCCTGGAGGAGAGCCATACAGCCTGATAATAGTAGGAGATTACCCTGGAGGAGAGCCATACAGCCTGATAAATAGTAGGAGATGACCCTGGAGGAGAGCCATACAGCCTGATAATAGTAGGATATTACCCTGGAGGAGAGCCATACAGCCTAATAATAGTAGGAGAATACCCTGGGGGAGAGCCATACAGCCTGATAATAGTAGGAGATGACCCTGGAGGAGAGCCATACAGCCTGATAATAGTAGGAGATGACCCTGGAGGACAGCCATACAGCCTGATAATAGTAGGACATGGCCCTGGAGGAGAGCCATACAGCCTGATAATAGTAGGAGATGACCCTGGAGGAGAGCCATACAGCCTGATAATAGTAGGATATTACCCTGGAGGAGAGCCATACAGCCTGACAATAGTAGGAGATGACCCTGGAGGAGAGCCATACAGCCTGATAATAGTAGGAGATGACCCTGGAGGAGAGCCATACAGCCTGATAATAGTAGGACATGGCCCTGGAGGAGAGCCATACAGCCTGATAATAGTAGGAGATGACCCTGGAGGAGAGCCATAAAGCCTGATAATAGTAGGATATTACCCTGGAGGAGAGCCATAAAGCCTGATAATAGTAGGAGATTACCCTGGAGGAGAGCCATACAGCCCAGATGACCCTGGAGGAGAGCCATACAGTGTGATAATAGTAGGAGATTACCCTGGAGGAGAGCCATACAGGCTGATAATAGTAGGAGATTACCCTGGAGGAGAGCCATACAGCCTGATAATAGTAGGAGATTACCCTGGAGGAGAGCCATACAGCCTGACAATAGTAGGAGATTACCCTGGAGGAGAGCCATACAGCCTGATAATAGTAGGAGATGACCCTGGAGGAGAGCCATACAGCCTGATAATAGTAGGACATGGCCCTGGGGGAGAGCCATACAGCCTGATAATAGTAGGAGATGACCCTGGAGGAGAGCCATACAGCCTGATAATAGTAGGATATTACCCTGGAGGAGAGCCATACAGCCTGACAATAGTAGGAGATGACCCTGGAGGAGAGCCATACAGCCTGATAATAGTAGGAGATGACCCTGGAGGAGAGCCATACAGCCTGATAATAGTAGGACATGGCCCTGGAGGAGAGCCATACAGCCTGATAATAGTAGGAGATGACCCTGGAGGAGAGCCATACAGCCTGATAATAGTAGGAGATTACCCTG
Source organism: Oncorhynchus keta (assembly GCF_023373465.1). NCBI lineage: Eukaryota > Metazoa > Chordata > Actinopteri > Salmoniformes > Salmonidae > Oncorhynchus > Oncorhynchus keta. The sequence continues at coordinate 23,756,761 of NC_068450.1, read as the reverse complement.
GAGGAGAGCCATACAGCCTGACAATAGTAGGAGATTACCCTGGAGGAGAGCCATACAGCCTGATAAATAGTAGGAGATGACCCTGGAGGAGAGCCATACAGCCTGATAATAGTAGGATATTACCCTGGAGGAGAGCCATAAAGCCTGATAATAGTAGGATATTACCCTGCAGGAGAGCCATAAAGCCTGATAATAGTAGGAGATTACCCTGGAGGAGAGCCATACAGCCTGATAATAGTAGGAGATGACCCTGGAGGAGAGACATACAGTGATAATAGTAGGAGATTACCCTGGAGGAGAGCCATACAGCCTGATAATAGTAGGAGAATACCCTGGAGGAGAACCATACAGCCGGATAATAGTCGGATATTACCCTGGAGGAGAGCCATACAGCCTGATAATAGTAGGAGAATACCCTGGAGGAGAGCCATACAGCCTGATAATAGTAGGAGATTACCCTGGAGGAGGGCCATACAGCCTGATAAATAGTAGGAGATGACCCTGGAGGAGAGCCATACAGGCTGATAATAGTAGGAGATTACCCTGGAGGAGAGCCATACAGCCTGATAATAGTAGGATATTACCCTGGAGGAGAGCCATACAGCCTAATAATAGTAGGAGAATACCCTGGGGAGAGCCATACAGCCTGATAATAGTAGGAGATGACCCTGGAGGAGAGCCATACAGCCTGATAATAGTAGGAGATGACCCTGGAGGAGAGCCATACAGCCTGATAATAGTAGGACATGGCCCTGGAGGAGAGCCATACAGCCTGATTATAGTAGGAGATGACGCTGGAGGAGAGCCATACAGCCTGATAATAGTAGGAGATTACCCTGGAGGAGAACCATACAGCCTGATAATAGTAGGAGATTACCCTGGAGGAGAGCCATACAGCCTGATAATAGTAGGAGATGACCCTGGAGGAGAGCCATACAGCCTGATAATAGTAGGATATTACCCTGGAGGAGAGCCATACAGCCTGATAATAGTAGGAGATGACCCTGGAGGAGAGCCATACAGCCTGATAATAGTAGGAGAATACCCTGGAGGAGAGCCATACAGCCTGATAATAGTAGGATATTACCCTGGAGGAGAGCCATACAGCCTAATAATAGTAGGAGAATACCCTGGAGGAGAGCCATACAGTGTGATAATAGTAGGAGATTACCCTGGAGGAGAGCCATACAGGCTGATAATAGTAGGAGATTACCCTGGAGGAGAGCCATACATCCTGATAATAGTAGGATATTACCCTGGAGGAGAGCCATACAGCCTAATAATAGTAGGAGAATACCCTGGGGGAGAGCCATACAGCCTGATAATAGTAGGAGATGACCCTGGAGGAGAGCCATACAGCCTGATAATAGTAGGAGATGACCCTGGAGGACAGCCATACAGCCTGATAATAGTAGGACATGGCCCTGGAGGAGAGCCATACAGCCTGATAATAGTAGGAGATGACCCTGGAGGAGAGCCATACTGCCTGATAATAGTAGGATATTACCCTGGAGGAGAGCCATACAGCCTGACAATAGTAGGAGATGACCCTGGAGGAGAGCCATACAGCCTGATAATAGTAGGAGATGACCCTGGAGGAGAGCCATACAGCCTGATAATAGTAGGACATGGCCCTGGAGGAGAGCCATACAGCCTGATAATAGTAGGAGATGACCCTGGAGGAGAGCCATAAAGCCTGATAATAGTAGGATATTACCCTGGAGGAGAGCCATAAAGCCTGATAATAGTAGGAGATTACCCTGGAGGAGAGCCATACAGCCTGATAATAGTAGCAGATGACCCTGGAGGAGAGCCATACAGTGTGATAATAGTAGGAGATTACCCTGGAGGAGAGCCATACAGGCTGATAATAGTAGGAGATTACCCTGGAGGAGAGCCATACAGCCTGATAATAGTAGGATATTACCGTGGAGGAGAGCCATACAGCCTAATAATAGTAGGAGAATACCCTGGGGGAGAGCCATACAGCCTGATAATAGTAGGAGATGACCCTGGAGGAGAGCCATACAGCCTGATAATAGTAGGAGATGACCCTGGAGGAGAGCCATACAGCCTGATAATAGTAGGACATGGCCCTGGAGGAGAGCCATACAGCCTGATTATAGTAGGAGATGACGCTGGAGGAGAGCCATACAGCCTGATAATAGTAGGATATTACCCTGGAGGAGAGCCATACAGCCTGACAATAGTAGGAGATGACCCTGGAGGAGAGCCATACAGCCTGATATTAGTAGGAGATGACCCTGGAGGAGAGCCATACAGCCTGATAATAGTAGGACATGGCCCTGGAGGAGAGCCATACAGCCTGATAATAGTAGGAGATGACCCTGGAGGAGAGCCATACAGCCTGATAATAGTAGGAGATTACCCTGGAGGAGAGCCATACAGCCTGACAATAGTAGGAGATTACCCTGGAGGAGAGCCATACAGCCTGATAAATAGTAGGAGATGACCCTGGAGGAGAGCCATACAGCCTGATAATAGTAGGACATGGCCCTGGGGAGAGCCATACAGCCTGATAATAGTAGGAGATGACCCTGGAGGAGAGCCATACAGCCTGATAATAGTAGGATATTACCCTGGAGGAGAGCCATACAGCCTGACAATAGTAGGAGATGACCCTGGAGGAGAGCCATACAGCCTGATAATAGTAGGAGATGACCCTGGAGGAGAGCCATACAGCCTGATAATAGTAGGACATGGCCCTGGAGGAGAGCCATACAGCCTGATAATAGTAGGAGATGACCCTGGAGGAGAGCCATACAGCCTGATAATAGTAGGAGATTACCCTGGAGGAGAGCCATACAGCCTGACAATAGTAGGAGATTACCCTGGAGGAGAGCCATACAGCCTGATAAATAGTAGGAGATGACCCTGGAGGAGAGCCATACAGCCTGATAATAGTAGGATATTACCCTGGAGGAGAGCCATAAAGCCTGATAATAGTAGGATATTACCCTGCAGGAGAGCCATAAAGCCTGATAATAGTAGGAGATTACCCTGGAGGAGAGCCATACAGCCTGATAATAGTAGGAGATGACCCTGGAGGAGAGACATACAGTGTGATAATAGTAGGAGATTACCCTGGAGGAGAGCCATACAGCCTGATAATAGTAGGAGAATACCCTGGAGGAGAACCATACAGCCGGATAATAGTCGGATATTACCCTGGAGGAGAGCCATACAGCCTGATAATAGTAGGAGAATACCCTGGAGGAGAGCCATACAGCCTGATAATAGTAGGAGATTACCCTGGAGGAGGGCCATACAGCCTGATAAATAGTAGGAGATGACCCTGGAGGAGAGCCATACAGGCTGATAATAGTAGGAGATTACCCTGGAGGAGAGCCATACAGCCTGATAATAGTAGGATATTACCCTGGAGGAGAGCCATACAGCCTAATAATAGTAGGAGAATACCCTGGGGAGAGCCATACAGCCTGATAATAGTAGGAGATGACCCTGGAGGAGAGCCATACAGCCTGATAATAGTAGGAGATGACCCTGGAGGAGAGCCATACAGCCTGATAATAGTAGGACATGGCCCTGGAGGAGAGCCATACAGCCTGATTATAGTAGGAGATGACGCTGGAGGAGAGCCATACAGCCTGATAATAGTAGGATATTACCCTGGAGGAGAGCCATACAGCCTGACAATAGTAGGAGATGACCCTGGAGGAGAGCCATACAGCCTGATAATAGTAGGAGATGACCCTGGAGGAGAGCCATACAGCCTGATAATAGTAGGACATGGCCCTGGAGGAGAGCCATACAGCCTGATAATAGTAGGAGATGACCCTGGAGGAGAGCCATACAGCCTGATAATAGTAGGAGATTACCCTGGAGGAGGGCCATACAGCCTGATAAATAGTAGGAGATGACCCTGGAGGAGAGCCATACAGCCTGATTATAGTAGGATATTACCCTGGAGGAGAGCCATAAAGCCTGATAATAGTAGGATATTACCCTGGAGGAGAGCCATAAAGCCTGATAATAGTAGGAGATTACCCTGGAGGAGAGCCATACAGCCTGATAATAGTAGGAGATGACCCTGGAGGAGAGCCATACAGTGTGATAATAGTAGGAGATTACCCTGGAGGAGAGCCATACAGCCTGATAATAGTAGGAGAATACCCTGGAGGAGAACCATACAGCCTGATAATAGTCGGATATTACCCTGGAGGAGAGCCATACAGCCTGATAATAGTAGGAGAATACCCTGGAGGAGAGCCATACAGCCTGATAATAGTAGGAGATTACCCTGGAGGAGAGCCATACAGCCTGATAATAGTAGGAGATGACCCTGGAGGAGAGCCATACAGCCTGATAATAGTAGGATATTACCCTGGAGGAGAGCCATAAAGCCTGATAATAGTAGGATATTACCCTGGAGGAGAGCCATACAGCCTAATAATAGTAGGAGAATACCCTGGGGAGAGCCATACAGCCTGATAATAGTAGGAGATGACCCTGGAGGAGAGCCATACAGCCTGCTAATAGTAGGAGTTGACCCTGGAGGAGAGCCATACAGGCTGATAATAGTAGGAGATTACCCTGGAGGAGAGCCATACAGCCTGATAATAGTAGGATATTACCCTGGAGGAGAGCCATACAGCCTAATAATAGTAGGAGAATACCCTGGGGAGAGCCATACAGCCTGATAATAGTAGGAGATGACCCTGGAGGAGAGCCATACAGCCTGATAATAGTAGGAGATGACCCTGGAGGAGAGCCATACAGCCTGATAATAGTAGGACATGGCCCTGGAGGAGAGCCATACAGCCTGATAATAGGAGATTACCCTGGAGGAGAGCCATACAGCCTGATAATAGTAGGATATTACGCTGGAGGAGAGCCATACAGCCTGATAATAGTAGGAGATGACCCTGGAGGAGAGCCATACAGCCTGATAATAGTAGGAGATTACCCTGGAGGAGAGCCATTTGAATGACAGCAATTATTACCTGTATCTAATTTCAAGTTGCGTGACTCATGGAGACCAACATCCAAAACGAGGTTAGACTGGTTTGAGTGGCCCATGGAGGGCGATGTATGGCCCATGGAGGGCAATGTATGGCCCATGGAGGGCAATGTTTGGCCCATGGAGGGCAATGTTTGGCCCATGGAAGGGGATGTATGGCACATGGAAGGGGATGTATGGCCCATGGAGGGCAATGTTTGGCCCATGGAAGAGGATGTATGGCCCATGGAATGGGATGTATGGCCCATGGAGGGCAATGTATGGCCCATGGAGGGCAATGTTTGGCCCATGGAAGGGGATGTACGGCCCATGGAAGGGGATGTACCGCCCATGGAAGGGGATGTATGGCCCATGGAAGGGGATGTACCACCCATGGAAGGGGATGTATAGCCCATGGAAGGGGATGTATGGCCCATGGAAGGTGATGTACGGCCCATGGAACGGGATGTACCGCCCATGGAAGGGGATGTACCGCCCATGGAAGGGGATGTATGGCCCATGGAAGGGGATGTACCACCCATGGAAGGGGATGTATGGCCCATGGAAGGGGATGTATGGCCCGTGGAGGGAGATATATGGCCCATGGATGGCAATGTATGACCCGTTGAAGTGGATGTATGGCCCACGGAGGGGGATGTATGGGCCTTGGAGGGTTGATATATAGCCCATGGATGGGGATTGATGCTGTGCTAAATCTGGATGGATGTCAGACATCCATGAGAGGTTTTCTAAAGGTCACACGTGAGTCAGGACACGTGGAGCGAATCGATCACTATCCGTGTGCAAATTCACTCAATCAGCAGATGACAAGAGGGGGCTGTGGTTGTACCAACAAATCAGAACTCTCATTTCAGTTTAGCTCTCAAAACAACTAGTTTCCTCTGATATAGGCCTATAGCATATGGTATATTCCAACCCATGTTATAGGCAAGGAAAGCAAGACCACTCGACAGTGCCAGTGCAGGAACTACTACATGAAGCTGTATCCGACTTACATTTGACTGGAAAAGCTATGTGCGTCGGTGTTATTTTTAATTCAATGTAATGAGATATTGTTTGTAAAATGTATGTAATTATATTTACTTTTAGAATAGCAAAAGAAACAAGAGAACCATGTGTTGTTACAAGCTTGGAAAGCAGTAGAGCAGAAATAAAACATATGCTCTGATCCATCTGACGTTTTGAAAAGCATTCATTGAGCCCAGAATATAATCCTACAGAGCTCTACAGATTTAGATATTTTGCATGCTAATACCCTCCTTTGCAATTTAAAAAATAACTAATTTATGAGATTAAGTGCTGACATGGCTTTTCCTGAATATTCTTCCATTTCTTTGCCAACAGCTTGCAAAACTCCCAACGGACCAGAAGTAGGATCACTTGTACCACCCAAAACACATTCTCCCTAAAGCTGTCATATGGTTCAGAAACTTGCACTTTCAGTGCACATACAGTTACTTCCAAATTTAAAAAAATACTGTATCAAATAAATTATAGAAATACTGAGCATTTTATTCACAAAAAAAGGGGGGAATTATATTATTTTTTACTACTATAAAATGATTGGATCCCCTGTTTTCAAAACCCTTGTAAGGATAACAGCATTGAGAATAAAAAAATATATATATATATATTTTTTTAAATGACTTCCTCCATACCGAATACTTCCAGATCCTTGATACCCTTCCTCTGCACTTGTGGACTGCCCTCTTCAGATCAAACCACAGGTTTTCAATGGCATTCAAGTCTGGAGACGGCCATTGCAAAATGTCGATTTCGTGCTCAATTAACAATGTTTTGGTGGATGTTGATGTGTGCTTGGGGTTATTATCTTGCTGGAAGATCAACTTGTGGCCAAGTTTCAGCCTCCTGGCAGAGGCAACCAGGTTTTTGGCTAAAATATCCTGGTACTGGGAAAAGTTCATGATGCTGTTGACCTTAACAAGGCCCCCAGGACCAGTGGAAGCAAAATAGCCCCATAACATCGAAAATCCACTACCATGTTATACATTAGGTACTTTTCTGCATATGCATCTTCCATTCAATACCAAACCCACAACTGGTGTGCGTGGCCAAAGAGCTTGATTTTCATGTCATCCAACGAATGTAAATGCCTGGAGTTTGCTTAACGGCATTGGCACTTGGATTTGAACTGGTGCTATGGTCAGAGGACATGAAAATAGAGCTCTTTGGCCACGCACACCAGTTGTGGGTTTTGCGTCAAAAGAAGGATGCATATTCCGAAAAGTACCTCATACCTACTGTAAAATATGGTGGATCTGTGATGTTATTTTGGTTCTACTGATCCTAAAAAAAATATTCCTTGTTAAACAAATTCTCCTTCTATGAGCAATTGTAATAGAATACAATAATATAATTTGTGTCCATACAATTGTATTATTTATTTTATATAGTATTGTTTTGATTATCTTTATTAATGTCACGCCCTGACCTTAGAGAGCTGTTTTATTTCTCTATTTGGTTAGGTCAGGATGTGATTTGGGGCGGGCATTCTATGTCGTCTATTTCTTTGTTGTTTTTGCCTAGTGTGGTTCCCAATCAGAGGCAGCTATCTATCGTTGTCTCTGATTGGGGATCATATATAAGTTGTCATTTTCCATTTGGGTTTTGTGGGGTGTTGTTTTCCGTTTAGTATCTGTGCCTGATGGAACTGTTCGCTTTCGTATTCGTTATTTTTGGTTTGAGTGAGTCTTGACACTAAAGATCATGAACACTTTCCACGCTGTGCTTTGGTCCACTCTTCCTTACGACGATGAGCATTACAGAACACCCCACCAAACAAGGACCAAGCAGCGTGGCCAGAAGGAACAGGGATCCTGGGCTCGGGAGAAAAGGGAGTGGAGGACATCCTGGACCTGGGAGGAGGTAATGGCAGGGGACAAGACCCTGCCATGGAAGCAGGCGGAGGTAGCGAAAGAGGAACGGCGATGATACGAGGAGTCAAGGCAACAACGTTTTTGTATTAGTTATTTTTGTTTGAGTGAGTCTTGACAATAAAGATCATGAACACTTTCCACACTGCGCTTTGGTCCACTCTTCCTTATGACAACGAGCGTTACAATCAAGGGTGACAACAATTTACGAGTTGTCTGTACAGTTATGGCAAGCAAGGGTATGGCTATACGCTGTCCAATATAGGACATCATCCTTTTTGCATAAAAGTTTATCTTAACTAATGGATGGCCTTTGTTACAAGTATGTCACAAGAAGCAGATATACACTAAAACAAACCCCACTTTTTTCCAGGAACAATTTAGTTGCTTTCAGAATATTTTCTTTGGGAACGTTAGCAAACATGCCCTGACTCAAGTTCACCTGAGTGCCAGTGAACAGGTAGACTGGAGATTGACTCTCTGGGGCGTCTGAACTGAACGCAGTTCCATGTCTCTCCAGGCTAGTTCCTAGCACGTTCAGCAGATCACAGCAAGACTGACTCTGCCTCCAGGAGACGCAGAGCCAGATGGCAAAAAGGTAACATAATTATTCAGCCCATTAGCCCTAATTAAAGCCCCTCACAGAGCTCCATCAGTATAACAACCCCATATCTTATTTAATAACCACTTTATAGGGAGTTTTCTATCAAACATAATATGAACACATCACTAGTATCACTATGTGAAAGCTGATGTGAATGTTAACATTCTCAAAATACATGAAAGTAGTCTAATTCACACCTTAATGTAACTCACTATCAGTGAGCATCTACTGTAGGAAATTGCACTACCGACAGCTTATAGGACCTGAGATTCTTCTGAGAAAAGTTTTGAATGTACTATTTTGTGTTCTCCAAAGATATCTGATCAGGTGTTTTCTCCACTAGCTACAAACATTTCAAAGTTGAGAAAATTCTCAAACAGGCAATAAACGGAAACTATAAGCACAAATGTTGATGTTGCATTCCCTGTGGTAAAGCCAACATCAACATCCTATGTTTTATGTATGAGAGCCTGGAAAACAATCCAAGAAAAATGAACCACATCCAACAGTTGGAAGAGACCTGTTTGAACAAAGTCAACTCCAAACAGGGAAGAAAGATTATTTGAAGTTGTCCCAGTAGACCTGTGTTCAATTAGATCCCTGGAAAGACAGAGCTCTTTATATGTGACTCACTTGTTACACCTCAAAGTTTCTCTTTCTCACTTGTTTCCCCTCAAAATAATCACACAACATCCTGTTCCAGAAGGCAATTTGTAAACAATGCTAAATATCATTAAAGCAATCACTGGATTAAGGTCATTACAATGCTGCCAAGTGGAAGAGAAGAGCAAGCCTCTTAACTTTGCGGCGATATTTCAGTTTCACTGTGCTGAAGAGGTGGTCTATAAAAACAAAATGTCAAGGGTCTTACAATGGATAGGCTCTACAAGCCATTAAGTAAGATGCAGAATGGTTGCCATAAAGTCATTAGATGGATGGCCAAGTTTGACACATAACCGCAGTATAAAAATAATTCTGGGTTCTCACATGGATAACAAAGAGTAAGGCTGTAAAGGTGTTGGATAAAATGATCTGACAGTTGGTTGGCATTCGTGTTGAATATCCTATTTTTACAGAGGAAAGCTGGGTATGGTGAATTGGTGTGCATGTATTCATAAAATAATGTATATTGAGAACATTTTAAGCCCTTCTCAACGTCATTATAATTAGGTCTGCACATGCAGGTTACCAATTAATTCCTAAAAAATATTATAATGTGATTTTATGCCTTAAGTATGACAAATTCACAAATTCATCACACATTCACTTCTTTAATTCCGGAGGTGGACAATGAATACACTGTTAGAAATGATTTAATAATTAATTTAAGAGTCTTAGCCAGTAAGTGGATTGTGGGAATACATCTCTATCAGTGTTTATCATAACAAAGTGGATAAATAGGTCAAATCAACTAGCAACCTCTGCCTTCCTCCTCACCATGTACCACAAATCTTCTTAGAGACAGTTAACTGAATCCACACATTTGCAAACGCCACCATTGTTCCATCGGTTGAACATAGTCAATGCAATCACAATCCAATACCAGGAAAGTTAACTTTTGTGGACCAAATCTCTACTTGGATGCAAATGTCATGTTATAGAGATGTCTAGGTACTTCTTTTCTCAATTGGTTATGGGAAAACCCCAGCAGCGATATAATTCCTAATGCTCATTCTGCAGTTGCAGGGGCAGAGATAAAACAAGAACAAAGGCTCCCTAAACACCCAAATACGTCCATCTAGAAATGGCAAAGCTCTCAGTATAGTGATGCAGGTCTTTAGATATTGCACAAATGAAATAGTGTAATTTCGATCTTTATCCGCAACTTTATATTCCAGTTTTTTTTTTTCATTTTTGTGTGCCAGCTTTCACCACAATGGGAAAGAGAAAGGCGGCTCACACATGGAAAGGTATCGCTTGAGTCCAACAAAATGGAATATAATGTTGCGGATAAACGTTGCTGATGGGGAATCACAAAAAAGTGTCTGGACACCTGTATAACATTCCATTTACATCAGAAAGAGAGATTTGGTTTAAAACAGTTAACGTGTCCTTTAATATAAGTGTGGAAAGACTCATAACTACATATTTATGCAGAGCCATTTAACAGTCCTTCAGAGGGTAGTGCGGGGATACCAATAAGACATGGGTTAGCTAGTTCATTTGGTTATGGAAAAATGCCTTTAGATTATTTCCATAGGAGGTCAGCATTCTATGGCGATGACCTTGGGAGTACTAATGTGGCAGACCTTAATGGACAGTTGAGGCAGAGAAGGGTCTGCATACCAAGCTCTGCATACCAATGAACCAGGGTACATCTGAGAAGGACAGGCCACCGATTAGAGCCGCATAGTCATCTTATCGCTCTGTTTATTTGTACATCGTGAATCAATAACACTTTACCTGCCGTTGCCCCAGTACATGTATAGTAACTCCATAGTTAAGCTATAGTTGCAAGTTTGTATTAATATTTGTGACATAGCAATGTGGAAATTGTTATGAAATTACACAATAATGGGGGTGTAAAAATCGTATTTGGAACATTTTAAGTTGATACAGTATACTTCCACATCGGTTACCTTGTATAGGACAGTTAGCAGATTCCCCATTATGTGGCTGGATATAATGAGGCTATTTAAGTTGAGTGACTCTCTAGTACACAATAACCCACATGGAGCTCACTCCATTACCACTTGGTCACCAGCTCACGTCCCTAATCACCACACCATCTTGTCCCTTTTACACTGCCCTGCTAGGATACCAGCCTCTGAGTACAGGGCCTCATACCTGTGTAGACTACAGAGAAGTTAGTGACTGGATAGGGCATCTTAATCAGGTTTTTAATGTACAGGATGATCAGGTGATCATAAATGTCTTTGCTGTTTCTGTAATTAACGGAGCGAATACAGATATAGGATCTTAATCATAATCTTAATATTGTCTTTTGTTGCTGATTATTTTGCTGTGACAATATGGGTCAAATTAAGATCCTACATCTGTATTCACCAAGGAGTTCCTGTGACTGCAATAGAATGAGAGTAAGGGTGAAGGCCAGACTAAGGGGAGTTAGAGAGGGGCTCAACCACTCTTATGCCTCAGTGGCTGTCTGTGTCGATGGTACACCGGAGGAAGAATTGAATGCTCGCTCAGGCAAAACCAAAGGGTAGAAGGTGGGCCAGTGGAGCAGAGAGATGAGAGAGAGCAGGATGACTGTAAGGTGATGGGAGACATAAAATAAATGCAAGGTGCTTACACACTTAGCCCTCAACTATCACTCAGCCACTCAATGATTCATTTCAGTCTCAATTTTTACTGTGCCATTGGGGCTGTAATGTCCTGCATTATGCTGCCTCTCATCTGTAGTGTTAGTGGATAACTATGCTTGGTGATATTCTTCCATCTCTTCCCTCTCTCTCAGGTGCAGTTTTTCAAATGTAAAGGTATTTTAACCATCAACATATAATGCTTACCTATCAAGAGTATATGTTTTAGCAATGGGTTCTCCTTTTAAGAATGCTCTGCTGCTATCCTTATGACAGGGTGTTTGTTAGAGGGCATCTACAGTTATAAGAATGATAGACAAGTAAAGAGGATGATGGACAGTTGATGGACACTCAAAAGCTCTAAAGACATTAAATACTCATTATGAGAAAGTTGTAAAAAATTGTTAACAGAGTAAACTTGCTTGAGCTGGAGGGACATTTTAAACGTGGCGAGCAAAAGCTTGAAATGGTTTACCCTAATATAACAGTCCGAAGTGGTAGCCATTCAAAACACTGATTAATGAGCAGGAAAAAGAACAGACTGAGATTACTGTCAGACTTTCGTTATCAGCATCTTATTAGCCTCTCAGATTCAGAGGCCTTCAAATAATCCCATAGAGCTATGTAAAGCACCTCACATCAAACAGATATAGAATTGGCTTGTCTCTGTATTAATATGTCTACTTTATACTTACCATGGAGCCTGGCGTTAATGTTACGCCAAGGCTTAGTGGGGGAATGCTTATCCCAGATACTCCAGCTCAGTGTTAAAGCAACAGTAACAATGGACCAGAGAGCGTAAGAATCCACTGCATAGGCAGTGGAACAGCCTTGATATAAATGGGAACAGAATGTGATAGTTTCAGTAAGCCAGGGCTCCAGCACTGTGGGCTGCTCGGTAGCTAGGTTTCTCTGGCTGGCAGGTCTCCAGGTATTGCAGCCAAGCCCAGAGAGTTAATAAGCTTAGTGCCTACATCATACCTTGAACCATGTAATCAGAAAATTGATTTAGTCCCTCAACAAACTGAAAGAGGTGATTCTTATTTATTTACTTATATATTTCGGAAAGGAAACAGCCTTGGTTTAGAAAGTTTAAGGCCAAGTTTAGCCCAAAATTGACTGTGTGAGGGAGTCAAGAAGTTGACAAATAGTTGTGCTGGAAATAAGATTACATTAGATATTAAAGATGTATAAGGGATAGTGTCCCTTACTGCTCGTTGTAAACATGTGGCTCAATTGGTAGGGTATGGTGTTTGCAATGCCAAGGCTTGTGGGTTTGATTCTTGCTGGTGCTACCCATACAAAAAATGTATGCATGCATGATGGTAAATAATGTTGAGGAGTAGTGAAGTACATGTAATAATGAAACTACATTTTGCAGCAGCTTGGTGGTAGTTAGTATTTAGTAGAACTAAATTCAAACATTGGTAGTGTTTTCAGTAGTGAATTACTTTTTTGACATATAGCGGTGTAACTAACTACTGGAACAACACCCTACTTTTTTTGCAAAAATAAAATATGTGTGAAGTAGGCAAGAATTTCAGACCCGAATAATTCTTACTTGATTATTATTATTTTTTTAAGTAAAGGCTAAATTATATTCTGTCAACATCTGACTCCAGATTGATCTGTTCTTGCAATTTATAGTCTGACAACTCCGATTTAGATATGATAATTTATCACAAAGTAGTTTGGATGTAGTGAACTACTTTCTTGAAGTAACTTTAGTTAAGTAAACTATATGTTTTTTAATGGTAGCTGTGGTGTTGCTTAACTTCTTCCAGTGTGAAGTAATTGGTAGCTTGTTCAACTATATTTTCAGAGTAGATTCGACAAAACTGACTGTAAATTGCTTTGGATTAAAGTCTTCTAAATGGCATATTATTAGTAGTATTTCCTGTACTACTACTGTACTTCTGCATTGATCTAAATAACCCAATTTCTACTACAAAAGGTAGCGATCCTTTTCACAGTTCAACCCAAAGATGACTGTCGATAAAGGAAGCGACTAGTTGGAATTACTTTGCCCTTCTCTGTCTGATTTCTAAGTTCGGAATGACCTATTTAACTTTAGGTTCCTTCCCCACGCGGCTCGGCTTATTAGCATAAGGGAGTGTGTCAATGGGCCTCATTAATACATTCATTAATGTCAAAGAAATCTAATTTAGCTGCATGAATTATTTAAAAACTAGGCAAACACCTGCTGCTCTCAGGTAGAGTCTCAGTCCACAGCATAGACCTAGGAATTAGAAAACAATAATTGAATAAGAATATAGTAATTTAATTTAATCTATGGTCTCCAGGATCACCCCAGTGTTACCATTATATCAAATCAAATTGTATTTGTCACATGTGCCGAGTACAACAGGTGTAGTAGGCCTTACAGTGAAATGCTTACTTACAAGCCCTTAACCAACAATGCAGTTTTAAGAAAAATACCTAAAAAAAATAAAAGTAAATAAAAGTAACAAATAATTAAAGAGCCGCAGTAAAATAACAATAGCGAGGCTATATACAGGGGGTACTGGCACAGAGTCAATGTGCGAGGGCACCGGTTAGTCGAGGTAATTGAGGTAATATATACATGTAGGTATAGATATTAAAGGGATTTATGCATAGACAATAACAGAGTAGCAGCAGTGTAAAATAATGGGGGGGTGCAAATAGTCTGGATAGCCATTTGATTAGATGTTCAGATTTATGGCTTTGGGGTAGAAGCTGTTTAGAAGCCTCTTGGACATAGACTACATGTGGTGTTAGAGGCTGGAAATACACGCTATTCTCCTGGATGTGGTGTCAGGGCCTGGAAATACATGCTACTCTCCTGGATGTGGCGGGCTAGGGACCTGGAAATATGTGCTACTCCCCTGGATGTGATGGGCTAGGAGCTGGAAATAAATTATACTCCCCTGGGTGTGGCATGCTAGGGAGCTGGAAATACATGCTACTCTCCTTGATGTGGCGGGCTAGGGACCTGGAAATATGTGCTACTCCCTGGATGTGATGGGCTAGGAGCTGGAAATAAATTATACTCCCCTGGGTGTGGCATGCTAGGGAGCTGGAAATACATGCTACTCTCCTGGATGTGGTGTCAGGGGCTGGAAAAAACATGCTACTTTCCTTGATATTGTGTCAGGGGCTGGAAATACATGCTATTCCCTGGTTGTGGTGGGCTATGCAGCTGGAAATACATGCTACTCCCCTGGAAGTGGTGGGCTAGGGAGCTGGAAGTACATGCTATTATTATCCTTGATGTGGTGTTAGGAGCTAGAAATACATACTTCTCCCCTGGATATAGTGGGCTTGGGAGCTGGAAATACATGCTACTCCTCTGGATGAGGTCAGCTAGTGAGCAGGAAATACATACTACTGACCTGGATGTGGTGGGCTAGGAAGCTGGAAATACATGCTACTCCCCTGCATGTGGTGGGCTAAAGAGCTGGAAATACATGTTACTCTCCTGAATATGGTAGGCTAGGGAACTGAAAATACATGCTACTCTCCTGGATGTGGTGTCATGAGGTGGAAATGCATGCTACTCCCCTGCATGTGGTGGGCTAGGGAGATGAAAATACATGCCACTCTCCTGGATGTGGTGGGATAAGGAGCAGGAAATACATGCTACTCTCCTGGATGTTGTGTCAGGGGCAAGAATTACATGGTACTCTCCTGGATGTTGTGTCAGGGGCTGAAAATACATGCTACTCACCTGGAAGTGGTGGGCTAAGGAGTAGGAAATACATGCTACTCTCCTGAATGTGGTGGGCTAGGGAACTGGAAATACATAGACCTGTATGTAGTGTCAGTGGTTGGAAATACATCTTACTCTCCTGGTTGTGGTGTCAGGGGATAGAAATACATGCTACCCTCCTGGATGTGGTGGGATAGGGAGCTGGAAGTACATGCTACTCTCCTGGATGTGGTGGGATAGGGAGCTGGAAGTACATGCTACTCTCCTGGATGTGGTGGGATAGGGAGCTGGAAGTACATGCTACTCTCCTGGATGTGGTGGGATAGGGAGCTGGAAGTACATGCTACTCTCCTGGATGTGGTGGGATAGGGAGCTGGAGGGTACATGCTACTCTCCTGGATGTGGTGTTAGGAGCTGGAAATACATACTTCTACCCTGGATATAGTGGGCTTGGGAGCTGGAAATACATGCTACTCCTCTGGATGAGGTCAGCTAGTGAGCAGGAAATACATACTACTGACCTGGATGTGGTGGGCTAGGAAGCTGGAAATACATGCTACTCCCCTGCATGTGGTGGGCTAAAGAGCTGGAAATACATGTTACTCTCCTGAATATGGTAGGCTAGGGAACTGAAAATACATGCTACTCTCCTGGATGTGGTGGGATAGGGAGCTGAAAGTACATGCTACTCTCCTGGATGTGGAGGGATAGGGAGCTGGAAGTACATGCTACTCTCCTGGATGTGGTGGGATAGGGAGCTGGAAGTACATGCTACTCTCCTGGATGTGGTGGGATAGGGAGCTGGAGGGTACATGCTACTCTCCTGGATGTGGTGGGATAGGGAGCTGGAAGTACATGTTACTCTCCTGGATGTGGTGGGATAGGTAGCTGGAAATACATGCTACTCTCCTGGATGTGGTGGGATAGGGAGCTGGAAATACATGATACTCTCCTGGATGTGGTGGGATAGGGAGCTGGAAATACATGATACTCTCCTGGATGTGGAGGGATAGGGAGCTGGAAATACATGATACTCTCCTGGATGTGGTGGGATAGGGAGCTGGAAGTACATGCTACTCTCCTGGATGTGGTGGGATAGGGAGCTGGAAGTACATGCTACTCTCCTGGATGTGGTGGGATAGGGAGCTGGAAATACATGCTACTCTCCTGGATGTGGTGGGATAGGGAGCTGGAAATACATGCTACTCTCCTGGATGTGGTGGGATAGGGAGCTGGAAATACATGCTACTCTCCTGGATGTGGAGGGATAGGGAGCTGGAGGGTACATGCTACTCTCCTGGATGTGGTGGGATAGGGAGCTGGAAATACATGCTACTCTCCTGGATGTGGTGGGATAGGGAGCTGGAAATACATGCTACTCTCCTGGATGTGGAGGGATAGGGAGCTGGAGGGTACATGTTACTCTCCTGGATGTGGAGGGATAGGGAGCTGGAAATACATGATACTCTCCTGGATGTGGTGGGATAGGGAGCTGGAAGTACATGCTACTCTCCTGGATGTGGTGGGATAGGCAGCTGGAAATACATGCTACTCTCCTGGATGTGGTGGGATAGGGAGCTGGAAGTACATGCTACTCTCCTGGATGTGGTGGGATAGGGAGCTGGAAGTACATGCTACTCTCCTGGATGTGGTGGGATAGGGAGCTGGAAGTACATGCTACTCTCCTGGATGTGGTGGGATAGGGAGCTGGAAGTACATGCTACTCTCCTGGATGTGGTGGGATAGGGAGCTGGAAGTACATGCTACTCTCCTGGATGTGGTGGGATAAGGAGCTGGAAGTACATGCTACTCTCCTGGATGTGGTGGGATAGGGAGCTGGAAGTACATGCTATTCTCCTGGATGTGGTGGGATAGGGAGCTGGAAGTACATGCTACTCTCCTGGATGTGGTGGGATAGGGAGCTGGAAGTACATGCTACTCTCCTGGATGTGGTGGGATAGGGAGCTGGAAGTACATGCTACTCTCCTGGATGTGGTGGGATAGGGAGCTGGAAGTACATGCTACTCTCCTGGATGTGGTGGGATAGGGAGCTGGAAGTACATGCTACTCTCCTGGATGTGGTGGGATAGGGAGCTGGAAGTACATGCTACTCTCCTGGATGTGGTGGGATAGGGAGCTGGAAGTACATGCTACTCTCCTGGATGTGGTGGGATAGGGAGCTGGAAATACATGTTACTCTCCTGGATTTGGTGGGATAGGGAGCTGGAAATACATGTTACTCTCCTGGATGTGGTGGGCTAGGAGTAGGGGGAGTGACCAGAGGTTATTAAAAATCTCCGCTGAGACAACTAAAATGAGAATAGATCTACAGAGAATAGATCTTCCATCAGACTCTCCAACAAATCTAATTGAGGTTAACAATTATTACGTTAACCATGGAGAGGAGTATCATTGAGATTGTAAATCATGTTTATAATAGCTGTAGTTTACCGGAGCCAAATAGAAACCAAATTATTGCCATTGCATTTCCTCAGATTAACCTCAATGAGGACAAGGCAGACAGGTCAGAAGTTTAAAATGGCTGCATGATATTCATTATTTTAAGTTCCACCCAGGCTCTACAAACAGGTTTACAGAAGCAACACATGAACTGGACCATCACTAAAACAATGAAATATGATTAATACATCTCCATTGATGTCTATTCAATAAGACCAATTTTACAGTTTGGAACATCTTTACAGTGTGGAACATCTTTACAGTCTGAAACATCTTTACAGTCTGAAACATATTTACAGTGTGAAACATCTTTACAGTCTGAAACATCTTTACAGTGTGGAACATCTTTACAGTCTGAAACATCTTTACAGTCTGAAACATCTTTACAGCCTGAAACATCTTTACAGTGTGGAACATCTTTACAGTCTGAAACATCTTTACAGTCTGAAACATCTTTACAGCCTGAAACATCTTTACAGTGTGGAACATCTTTACAGTCTGAAACATCTTTACAGTCTGAAACATCTTTACAGTCTGAAACATCTTTACAGTCTGAAACATCTTTACAGTCTGAAACATCTTTACAGTCTGAAACATCTTTACAGTGTGGAACATCTTTACAGTCTGAAACATCTTTACAGTCTGAAACATCTTTACAGTCTGAAACATCTTTACAGTCTGGAACATCTTTACAGTCTGAAACATCTTTACAGTCTGAAACATCTTTACAGTCTGAAACATCTTTACAGTGTGGAACATCTTTACAGTCTGAAACATCTTTACAGTCTGAAACATCTTTACAGTCTGAAACATCTTTACAGTGTGGAACATCTTTACAGTCTGAAACATCTGTACTAACCAGGTTTCCAACCGTTTTATGCGAGTAACGTACATGTTGGAAGAAAAATGTAATGACAGGCCTGTTGGAAACAGAAACAAATGTTGGTACACTTTCCAAATGTCTACAAAATTAAATACACTAGACAAGGTGGGGCCTTTTTGTGTAGGTAAAATGAATTATGAAAAAAATGTCAGTGGAAACGCTTGTATGAGCAAATATGTATATAACAATCATCATATCGAAGTAAACTTGGAATCACGTGAGGACATTTGTGGTCCTCCCACTACGACTCATTGGAAAAGCATGGAGTTTATTGAATCGATCTAATCAAATATAATCCACAGATTGTGAGTTGAAGATAAGTACTTTTACTAAGAGCATTAGTATATTAGTAATTGACTGACCCGGTCTTTCCAGATCTCCCAACAATGCTATTTCTAGGGTAATTTTTTAAATCAATATTATGCATTTTCAGCCATTCCTGCACCTGAGACCAGAAACAGGCTACCTGGAGGCAATACCAGAACAAGTGGTCTATTGATTCTGTATCCTCACAACAAAATCTGCGGAGTTGCCATGATTGTATTCCCCAAATATTCAACATTTTGTTGGTGGCAAGAATTCTGTACAATAATTTTAGCTGAAAAGCACAAAGTCTTAAACCTTGTGTCGTTTTATATATCAACTCATACCATGGAATCAGTACACCAAAAAACTCTTCCCAACTATTTTGCAATCTCTATAGCACAGCTGTCAATATCCTGTTCCTCAAATAAAACCGGTATACTTTCCTATTTATGTTATTTTTATTCCTCAGCCTGTTTTGATACATTATGTTGGGCAGACAGACCCTCCTCCCTCTGTCCCCTGCCTCCTCCATTTTGGGGGTACTTCTGTAATCAATTGGTTGCAATCTTGGATTGAGCAGACCTTCCCATACAGTTTTGATGACTCCATGAAAGACATGACTCTACCATTCCAATTTACAATATAATTTAAAAACAAAATACCCTTTTCAAACATCTTCTCCATAAATACAGGTATTTTAGCAACCAGCACATTTGAGTTCCACCATTATATTTGTTGTATCTTATCAGGGGGATGAAATTGAAATTGTAGTCAGCACTGTAATGCTTGTTTGAATAAGAGAGACACCTCGAAAAAGTTCAATTTTCAATTCATCGAAAATGAGACATGGCAATCTGCACAAGGGCAAAAAGGACATTTTCAAACAATGGATGAGCTTTTCTTAGTAATCTACTTGAGAACCATTAAGGGTTCAAGTAAAACTTTTGGATAAGTGAAGCTTTTAGAGAGGCTTAGTGCTTTTAGATTTAGTAATCTCAACCCACCTAGTTAATATTCATTATATACAGTGGGGAGAACAAGTATTTGATACACTGCTGATTTAGCAGGTTTTTCTACTTACAAAGCATGTAGAGGTCTGTAATTTTTTTGCATAGGTACAGTTCAACTGTGAGAGACGGAATCTAAAAAAAATCCAGAAAATCACATTGTATGATTTTTAAGTCATTAATTTGCATTTTATTTCATGACATAAGTATTTGATCACCTACCAACCAGTAAGAATTCCGGCTCTTACAGACCTGTTCATTTTTCTTTAAGAAGCCCTCCTGTTCTCCACTCATTACCTATATTAACTGCACCTGTTTGAACTCGTTACCTGTATAAAAGACACCTGTCCACACACTCAATCAAACAGACTCCAACCTCTCCACAATGGCCAAGACCAGAGAGCTGTGTAAGGACATCAGTGATAAAATTGTAGACCTGCACAAGGTTGGGATGGGCTACAGGACATTAGGCAAGCAGCTTGGTGAGAAGGCAACAACTGTTGGCGCAATTATTAGAAAATGGAAGAAGTTCAAGATGACTGTCAATCACCCTCGGTCTGGGGCTCCATGCAAGATCTCACCTCGTGGGGCATCAATGATCATGAGGAAGGTGAGGAATCAGCTCAGAACTACACGGCATGACCTGGTCAATGACCTGAAGAGAGCTGGGACCACAGTCTCAAAGAACCATTAGTAACACACTACGCCGTCATGAAGTTTGCCAATGACCATCTGGATGATCCAGAGGAGGAATGGGAGAAAGTCATGTGGTCTGATGAGACAAAAATAGAGCTTTTTGGTCTAATCACTTGCAATGTTTGGAGGAAGAAGAAGGATGAGTACAACCCCAAGAACACCATCCCAACCGTGAAGCATTGAGGTGGAAACATCATTCTTTGTGGATGCTTTTCTGCAAAGGGGACAGGACGACTGCACCGTATTGAGGGGAGGATGGATTGGGCCATGTATCGCGAGATCTTGGCCAACAACCTCCTTCCCTCAGTAAGAGCATTGAAGATGGGTCGTGGCTGGGTCTTCCAGCATGACAACGACCCGAAACACACAGCCAGGGCAACTAAGGAGTGGCTCCGTAAGAAGCATCTCAAGGTCCTGGAGTGGCCTAGCCAGTCTCCAGACCTGAACCCAATAGAAAATCTTTGGAGGGAGCTGAAAGTCTGTATTACCCAGCGACAGCCCCAAAACCTGAAGGATCTGGAGAAGGTCTGTATGGAGGAGTGGGCCAAAATCCCTGCTGCAGTGTGTGCAAACCTGGTCAAGAACTACAGGAAACGTATGATCTCTATAATTGCAAACAAAGGTTTCTTTACCAAATATTAAGTTCTGCTTTTCTGATGTATCAAATACTTATGTCATGCAATAAAAGGCTAATTAATGACTTAAAAATCATACAATGTGATTTTCTGGATTTAGATTCTGTCTCTCACAGTTGAAGTGTACCTATGATAAAAATTACAGACCTCTACATGCTTTGTAAGTAGGAAAACCTGCATAATCGGCAGTGTATCAAATTGTTCTCCCCACTGTATCTGGTTTAGCATCCCAGATAAAGCTAAATATTTTTTGCTCATATGATTTGAACCACATCTTTCTGGTGAAGTTCAGAATGTTTTAATAAAAATTAAATTCAAGTTCCAATGGATTTAAGTCCAGACAATCTTTTGGTGTATTTAATTTCTGTACAAAGGCTGATCAAAGTTTTGGGTCAACCACCAATTATCTGAAATAAGTAAGATCTTGATGAAGAATTTAATTATTAAATAGTTGTCGATCTTCCAGGGTAGTGTAATCCAATTAGGGCTTCAAAAAGGAAGATTTTCTGTCTAAACTGTACTTCCAGGGTTCTCTTTCAAAAGTGGGAACTCGTGATTTGTCATTAATTGGAAAAAAATACATATTCGGACTGGCAGTCATTTCAAATTTCTTTGAAATAGACACATTGGCAAGATGAGACATTCTCAATGATCGAGCCCATCCTTCTACTTTTTAATTGAACATTTTGTGAAGGACAACCTTAAGCATAGTGATCAAACTGAACATCTTCATTAGTGCCATGGCTTAAATTAGAGCTGTCTCAGATCTGTTGTCTGAGGAGCTCCTACAGCTTAATTGGCCCTGTACACGTCATAGAGGCCAGTGGGCTTTTGCTATGGTAAGATTAATTGGCTGTCTATGCAAACTCTGTCTGGGATGAAGGCTGAAGCTCCCCACGATTAACCTTTGTTAAAATGGCAAGAGCCACCCCACTCTCTAACACTCACTCCCACGCATGCATGCAGTGTACACCCTTACTTCACCATTGAATGACATCATGTCACGTCTTTTTCTTCTGACCTTTTCAGTGGGCAGGGGAAATCTGTGAGCTGGCCCACATGGTTCCGGCGTGTTAAATGGGTGGGCGGTTCTGTTGGATCGTGGGTACTGTAGTTGACAGTGTATCTACAAGGGGAGCACGGGGTGTCCTCCTCATGTCACTTTAATTACTGCACTGAGACAGACCAAGGACCTCCAAGGGTCTTAAAAGCACTCAAGCGTTAACATGATGAATGGTAGATGTAAGGATCTTTAACAAAACATCCATGAATCATCAGATGGTTGACGTTTTTGATTACCATATCTGACATCACTGACACATTTTTTATTAATTGATCCTTTTTAACTTCCCAACTGTTTGCCAAGATCATTTGTATTTTTCTGTTTACTTCTTTACTACATATTTAATTGAATGAAAAACTTGAATGGAATTTCTCCCTACAACTTTTCAACTGTTTAACAAGATTGTATTCTTTTTTGTTAGCTTCGCTCTGTGAGGGGATTTTATGACTACAACTGTAAGGATCTGTTCACTAGCACAGCTGATTATTCTCAATTAGTACAATTTTCATTTGGGATCTGTAACTAATGGTACTGTATACTGTATGCGTGTGTTTGCCACCTATCCATTCACAATTCCATACCTTCTGACAGCCTATCTGGAAACGATAAAGCCTTCAAACAAAGATCCTGGATGATCATAATCTACGTAGAGCAACGTCGGCGTTTGTGCGCTGTCAGAAACAAATGCACATCGGTCATTTTAAATATTACTAGAAGAATTCAACATGAGCATTTTTAAATTCAGAGATACGGTGCTATTTTATTTGAGACATTCTCTTTTACAGTGCCAACAATCACTGCCTTGCCCCTTCTTCTTGAATAATGACACAGAGAGGGGATCTAGAGCAGACAAGAAATATAAGAAACATAGCTATAACTATTTGGTCTCAGCTAGACAATTTGAAAGCCTAGATATTTGAGGATACCAAGGAGTAGATACTAATAATTTACTTGCATCAACCACTGTCTGATATGGAAACTCTAAAGAGAGACAAGTCAGAGAGCAGTGGGCTATCCTATGACCCTGTTCATATAAAGTGTTCTGTTCTCACAGACTCAAACAAGTGAACCCCCGGCGACACTAAGCTTGCACTACATCTGTGTTGTCATGGCAACTCCACTGTTAAAGCTCAGCAAGCTCAAATTATAGAGATGTAGACGTTTCAACAGTTCACATTATTGCGTAGTACGGAATATGAGACTTTAATTGGCAATAGATAATATAACAACCTTATTTCTGTAGAAAGTGTGCCCTTTAATATAGACCACATGAAAATTTCAATACATCTCTCAGATGAATACATACTTACTAAAGTGCCAAATATTAGCATTTTGACATGTCCCTCATCATGTTTTTCCGATTTCTAGGAAGATTTTAACCCACACAATTAACCACAACATTTCTCCCAGATTTTAACCCACATAATTAACCACAACATTTCTCCCAGATTTTAACCCACATAATTAACCACAACATTTCTCCCAGATTTTAACCCACATAATTAACCACAACATTTCTCCCAGATTTTAACCCACATAATTAACCACAACATTTCTCCCAGATTTTAACCCACATAATTAACCACAACATTTCTCCCAGATTTTAACCCACATAATTAACCACAACATTTCTCCCAGATTTTAACCCACATAATTAACCACAACATTTCTCCCAGATTTTAAACCACATAATTAACCACATTTCTCCCAGATTTTAACCCACATAATTAACCACATCATTTCTCCCAGATTTCAGTATCATTATAAAGCCCTAGTTATTTTATTGCTTTGACAAATTTATTTCTGAACATTATTATTTATTTCATGTGATTAGTGATTCATTTAAATCTTTCCTTCATTTCAATGTCAACCCTGTTATGTGACCTGAACTCTCATTTTAATTTTGGGGAAACTATTCCTTTTTAAATAATGTTTTCTAAAAAAACATTGAACATCTAATAGTAAAATCATAGTGTAAAAGCAGGTGAGGTAGTTCTACTCTTTTTGGCCCTGTTCTGGTGTTTTCACCGCGTCGAGCATAACACGTAAACCCTGTTACCAATAGATTAGATTCGATTAGATAGGCTAGAGATGTTCAGCTTGCATTCAATTGTCCCTCCCTGTTGCACACAACAAGCTTTCTGTGGCACTTCATTGGCACTTATTATAGTAATTCTTCTATTTAACCTCTTGAGATGGGAAAAAAAATGAAGTTGAACATTTTTTAACACATTTTTTTTAAACCAAATTACACTACCCAAAATAGACTCTTTTCTTGGAACGGCGCTGCAACTGAAAGATATTGCTAGACCCCAAATTTGAGGCAAAAGTCAAAACGGTTACAAAGAATGTCATAAAGGTTTTGCTTATGTTGTAGCACAGCATGTTTTTGTCTGGTCTTTACTCAACACCTTATGTTGACCTTGTTTTCTACGCTTACCTGGAAACATGCAGAGCGAGAGACAGTGATGGAAGTCGTCTTTAGTGGCTGACACCAGGCAAGTTCCAATTTGAAAGAGGAGAGACTATACAGCTGTATTGAGTCTTCACTGTTGCTTCACCGATGGGGGTCGGGACTTCAATCTATAATTTGTTTTTCTTCCCATACACAGAGGGTAAAAAAAGAGCACTGAATGTCGATGGCATTAGGACGTTCACTTCTGCCTCAGTGAAATACCATAGGGTTTTCTGTACCCCAACGTACTTAACCAACAAAAGAAAAGTATATCAAGTGATCAATGATTTACACAGATCATTGATATACACAGATCCACTGATATACACAAATCATTGATATACACAGATCCACTGATATACACAAATCATTAATATACACAGATCCATTGGTATACACAGATAATTGGTATACACAGATAATTGGTATACACCGATCATTGATATGAAACACATTTTTGTACAGTCTTCCACAATCCTCAAGTCTCTTGTTCTATAGTACATTCATCAAAGCTCACAGTCCATTTAAGCTGTTAATAAAATATATTTACATTTTCATGTTGTGAAGTGACTTATTGTTTTAGGCCTGTGTAAGTCTCACTGCACCGATACACGCTCCAAACGGATTGCAATAAAACATGTTTTTTGGACAAGTGAAATTCACGTAAAGATGTACATCTGGGACCTGCTTCCCTCCAGAAGGGCTTCCACAGTGAAAAACTGTTTTGTCTCTAACCAAGCAGAGACTCCTAGGGGACTGACGGTGTCACAGCATAGAATGTTCAATAAAAATATTAAAAACGGTGGCTTCTTTTTTAGGCTGCTTTAAACTTGCAATAAATAACCTCCTTCAAACCTAACTAGATGTGGTGGATGGACATTCATATTGATGTGTTGAGCTATTCCTTTACAAAGTAATACAAAGTTCTAAGGATTTCATATTCTGGGAATAGTATCTATGTAATACCATTCAAATCATTAGTCACTCTGTATGCACAACAACATGGTGTCAACGATGGTACAATGGAGGATCAGTTGTATTTCAGAACATTTTATTTGACACTTTGCTCAGTGATGTCTTTATTATGTGGCAGACAAGGCTAAGATACACTTAAAAAATAAATAATAATAAAGTGATTAGTTAAATTGGCCCACTCAGCTACCTTGTGGGGTTTGGTGCATAATATTATTCACCTATATAGTATTTCTTATCTGAGCCACTGCCAGACACTGCTGAAAAGCACACGTGACTGCAGAGTATTAATCATACACATGCCAGACTCCACTTCTCCTCTCTATCCTGTCAATACCCACACACCATTGTTTGCAACTACTGTTTTTTTTTGGTGAAGCATCAGCATGGATTAGAGAGCTACTCTATTACCTATTTGAAGTTAATCGAATGAAGGTGAAAGGTCTCTCTGTAACTGAAGCTGAACTGCCAGTTCCTTGCTCACATGTTTCCTTTCTGCTCATGTAGGATACTGTATTATTCCAACACACTGACACACAGCCCTTCACAATCTGCCATCGTTTTGAATCTCTCCAAACTCAAACTATATCACGTTGGATCTTTTTTTAAACCATATTGACATACATCTATAGCGAGCATTTCTGAACATAGGCTCATTGATTGAGCCTCAGTCCAGCCAGATATTGTCTGTTCAGTGTAAAAGCATGAAAGCAATTGAATTCATGGAAACCTGAACCTTTAAAGATCCCTAGATACAATGAGCAAACCTCTGCCGTAACCATACAAATCCCTAGATACAATGAGCAAACCTCTGCCGTAGCCATACAAATCCCTAAACACAATGAGCAAACCTCTGCCGTAGCCATACAAATCCCTAGACACAATGAGCAAACTTCTGCCGTAGCCATACAAATCCCTAGACACAATGAGCAAACCTCTACCGTAGCCATACAAATCCCTAGATACAATGAGCAAACCTCTGCCGTAGCCATACAAATCCCTAGATACAATGAGCAAACCTCTGCCGTAGCCATACAAATCCCTAGACACAATGAGCAAACCTCTGCCGTAGCCATACAAATCCCTAGATACAATGAGCAAACCTCTGCCGTAGCCATACAAATCCCTAGATACAATGAGCAAACCTCTGCCGTAGCCATACAAATCCCTAGATACAATGAGCAAACCTCTGCCGTAGCCATACAAATCCCTAGACACAATGAGCTAACCCCCTCTGTCATAGCCATATAGATCCCGAGACACAATGAGCTAACCCCTTCTGTCACAGCCATACAGATCTCTAGACACAATGAGCTTACCCCCTCTGTCATAGCCATACAGATCCCTAGACACAATGAGCTAACCCCCTATGTCAAAGCCATACAGATCCCTAGACACAATGAGCTAACCCCCTCTGTCACAGCCATACAGATCTCTAGACACAATGAGCTAACCCCCTATGTCATAGCCATACAGATCCCTAGACACAATGAGCTAACCCCCTCTGTCATAGCCATACAGATCCCTAGACACAATGAGCTAACCCCTTCTGTCATAGCCATACAGATCCCTAGACACAATGAGCTAACCCCCTCTGTCAGAGCCATACAGATCCCTAGACACAATGAGCTAACCCCCTCTGTCATAGCCATACAGATCCCTAGACACAATGAGCTAACCTCTTCTGTCATAGCCATACAGATCCCTAGACACAATGAGCTAACCCCATCTGTCATAGCCATACAGATCCCTAGACACAATGAGCTAACCCCCTATGTCATAGCCATACAGATCTCTAGACACAATGAGCTAACCCCCTCTGCCGTAACCATACAGATGTTGTTTGATCACCCTGTTTCCCCCTAGAAATGTCAGACTTGGTTGGTCCTTTCATGAAAAAATGTATAAAACCCAATAAAAAAATGTCCACGTCCAGACATTTTCCTGCTGTAGCAAACTGGCTCAAATTAAGATCCTACATCTGTATATGAGGGACATTATTGCACAGTCCTGCATGTCGTGGGACACATAGAAGAAGAGAGAACCAATAACACAAGGGGAAAAGCCTGATAACAAATACATTTCCAATTCAAAAAATGTTTTAATACCGTATGTAAAGATCCTCTGGAAACCTGTGCTGAGAGCTTGTTTTACAAGATAAGATGAAGTAAGAAATGATCATGGACACAGCATGCTCCTGCTGCAGACATCATAGCCATGCTCGAGCAGGCTCTAATTCCTCCCTTAATGGAGTGCAACTGGCTCCAAAGATTGTTATTGTAAACATGTCCATTCCCATTAGCATGCTATGCCTCCCTCTCAAGTGGAGAGAAGGTGCTGGTACACAACATGAAACAAACTAACTGCTGTACACTAGAAACTTTGAATGGATAGGAGCAGGCTTTTACAAAAACCCACCGTACCCCTGCCAGTCACACATAGGAGGTAATGTTATAGCGTTATAACCTGACCCATGTCACATGGGCTAGGTGGAATAGTACTGTTCTGTCCCTCCATTACCCTGAAGTCTGGGTACAGCACCATCACAGAGCAGATACATGTCTGTAACTAGTCCCCAAGACATTCCACCAAAAATATGTTTCATATTGTAACAGGTGTCAAAGGCATTTTTTTCTGCCAACATTGCAACACTTAGGGGCCCTTTGGTGTTGTAGCTTTAAGTGGAGTATTATGTATGAATTCTGTCACACAGCTCTAGTCCTGGATAGGCTATGATGCTCACAGACTAAGAACGGATTGCTTGGGGAGACTACCAGAGGCAGTAACCTGAAAAAGGTTATGCCTGTTCGCTTGTTAACACTGCAGGTCTCCAATTACACTGCCCTGGTAGTACACATTAGCCGAACACAGACAATTTTCTGTCTAACTCTCTCAATAGTCACACAACAGACCCACTAGCTAACAGAATGAGAGGTTCCTTCAGGAGCTGGATTTCAGTGAAGATGTGAAGGGCTAAAGGCAGTGTATCACATTAACCATGTTGCAGCAATGGAAGGGTGCTAATATCGCTCATTCTACGCCAAGCCGACGAAAATTACTCTCCTGCCTGCTCAGAGCAAATCAAATGATTTCCCCTGGTCTAATTTATCAGCATTATGACTCCTGACACGTCTTGGCTGGGGTGTCCCAGGCTTTCGGGAACACTCACCAGGTACACTGCATCATGATTAGATCGGTGTGAAAACCCTCTGGGGGTCGTGTTCCTTGCCGGGAGCCAGGGGAGCCGTGTTCCTAAACTGCCGTCACCACAGTCTTATTAGTTAACGCAGAAGGAACATGATGAGTAAGCAGCTCTGCTTTGTTGCTTTGACAGGGCGAGGGGCCAGAATCTGATGACACTCTCGGCTTGCTCATAGCCAGGTCATTATGGCTATACTGTTTCCCTAACTTAAAACAGAGCTTTGGGAAGGCCCATTATCTGACTGACTGGTGGGATTTTATTGGGTGAACCTCGATGCTGTATACACAACCAGGTCTTTTGACTTTGAATCATAATGTATGCGTCATATGTGAGTTTCCACCTACGTGTCTGATGTTTTCCAAGGTGCCAAGCAAGGGCCTCTTCAGCCGACACACGTTCTGCACTGTTTTTATATTGCTGTATTCATCAATCTAGCAAGTAGGCAATATTTTGAATGATCAACACATATGATCTATTACATAATAAAAGTATAATAAACCAGATACAAAAATGATGACGTCATAGTGAATTCATGACGTGTATTTTGTATTTTCAAGCATTTTCAAACTTTAAAATTTGTCCATATCTATACAACAGGTGGGTCTAATTCTGAATGCTGATTGGTTAAAATTGCATTCCAGCCAGTGTCTATTCCACAAGTTACCACCAGCTAAATCCTTGACTTTAAAATGCCTATTTACTCTGTTCCATCTGACTGCGCAATCCACTGTCTTATCAGCCCAGCCAGGCAATTTATAAACTTGATCTGAACTATAAAAGCATCTAGACATTATCTCACATTTCTTTTAGACTAACATTTTGTTTAAAAAATGTGTATAAACCTTGATGTCTGTCTCTCCGACATTTGCAACATTGGTTTTAGTATTCAAATTCGATCTCATAGTAATGAACATGTCAGGAGTTGGGATGAGACCGACCAGCAGGCAGCGTTTCTCAGCCAGTCGAAATCATGAATCAGCTGGCATCATTTCTATGGATATACAGTTGAAGTCGGACGTTTACATACACTTAGGTTGGAGTCATTAAAACTCATTTTTCAACCACTCCACAAATGTTTTGTTAACAAACTAGAATTTAGGACATCGACTTTGTGCATGACACAAGTAATTTTTCCAACAAATGTTTACAGACAGATTATTTCACATATAAGTCACTGTATTACAATTCCAGTGGGTCAGAAGTTTACATACACTAAGTTGACTGTGCCTTTAAACTGCTTGGAAAATTCAAGAAAATGATGCCATGGCTTTAGAAGCTTCTGATAGGCTAATTGACATCATTTGAGTCAATTGGAGGTGTACCTGTGGATGTATTTCAAGGCCTACCTTCAAACTCAGTGCCTCTTTGCTTAACATCATGGGAAAATCAGCCAAGAACCTGTAGACCTCCACAAGGCTGGTTCAACCTTGGGAGCAATTTCCAAATGCCTGAAGGTACCACATTCATCTGTACAAACAATAGTACGCAAGTATAAACACCATGGGACCATGCAGCCATCATACCGCTCAGGATGGAGACGCGTTCTGTCTCCTAGAGATGAATGTACTTTGGTGCGAAAAGTGCAAATCAATCCCAGAACAACAGCAAAGGACCTTGTGAAGATGCTGGAGGAAACAGATACAAAAGTGTCTATATCCACAGTAAAACGAGTCCTATATCGACATAACCTGAAAGGCCGCTCAGCAAGGAAGAAGCCACTGCTCCAAAACCGCAATTAAAAAGCCAAACTATGGTTTGTAACTGCACATGGGGACACAGATCGTACTTTTTGGAGAAATGTCCTCTGGTTTGATGAAACAATAATAGAACTGTCTTTACTGAAGACTTATCTCTTCATTGGGTCATATGATTGAGTGTAGTCTGGCCCAGGAGTGGGAAGGTGAACGGAAAGACTCTTGAGCAACGAACCGCCCTTGCTGTCTCTGCCTGGCCGGTTCCCCTCTTTCCACTGGGATTCTCTGCCTCTAACCCTATTACAGGGGCTGAGTCACTGGCTCATTGGGGCTCTCTCATACTGTCCCTGGGAGGGGTGCGTCACCTGAGTGGGTTGAGTCACTGATGTGATCATCCTGTCTGGGTTGCCCCCCTTGGGTTGTGCCATGGCGGAGGTCTTTGTGGGCTATACTCAGCCTTGTCTCAGGATGGTAAGTTGGTGGTTGAAGATATCCCTCTAGTGGTGTGGGGGCTGTGATTTGGCAAAGTGGGTGGGGTTATATCCTTCCTGTTTGGCCCTGTCCGAGGGTGTCCTCAGATGGGGCCACAGTGTCTGTGGGGCTCTCCTGTCTCAGCCTCCAGTATTTATGCTGCAGTAGTTTGTGTCGGGGGGCTAGGGTCAGTTTGTTATATCTGGAGTACTTCTCCTGTCCTATTCGGTGTCCTGTGTGAATTTAAGTGTGCTCTCTCCAATTCTCTCTTTCTCTCTTTCTTTCTCTCTCTCGGAGGACCTGAGCCCTTGGACCATGCCTCAGGACTACCTGACATGATGACTCCTTGCTGTCCCCAGTCCACCTGGCCGTGCTGCTGCTCCAGTTTCAACTGTTCTGCCTTATTATTATTGGACCATGCTGGTCATTTATGAACATTTGAACATCTTTGCCATGTTTTGTTATAATCTCCACCCGGCACAGCCAGAAGATGACTGGCCACCCCACATAGCCTGGTTCCTCTCTAGGTTTCTTCCTAGGTTTTGGCCTTTCTAGGGAGTTTTTCCTAGCCACCATGCTTCTACACCTGAATTGCTTGCTGTTTGGGGTTTTAGGCTGGGTTTCTGTACAGCACTTTGAGATATCAGCTGATGTACGAAGGGCTATATAAATACATTTGATTTGATTTGAAACTGTTTGGTCATAATTACCATCGTTATGTTTGGAGGAAAAAGGGGGACGCTTGTAAGAAGAAGAACACCATCCCAACCATGAAGCACGGGGGTGGCAGCATCATGTTGTCGGGGTGCTTTGTTGCAGGAGGGACTGGTGCACTTCACAAAATAGATAGCATCATGAGGTAGGACAATTATGTGGATATATTGAAGCAACATCTCAAGACATCAGTCAGGAAGTTAAAGCTTGGTTTTGGCAATGGAACATTTAGAACGAACGACTGGATCGCATCTATAGATATAGAACAAAAAGACTGAACGACTGGGTCACATCTCTTGCAATCGAACTGATAGAATGAATGACCAGCTGGCTTGGGTAGCAACCTTAAGAAGGAGGAAGGATGTGTTGTGGAAGGATGACATAGTACGAATAAATTAATAAAAATAACGTTTTTAATTAAATTATGTCAATCATCATTTGAATATGTTGGTAACCCGTTGGTAATCCTCGAAGCGGTATTTGGAGATATACTGTATTGGCACGGTTTGCCGGCACTCGATTAGTGATAATCATAATGTGTGAAATTGGTGAATGTTTAAATCAACATTATGGCCATTTAAACAATGTGTCCACACTATTGACAAGGGGAGATGCCCTGTGAAAAGGACTCGTGCTTTATGTCTGCCTCCAATGTGAAAAAAACGTTTTGGAATTCCACACAAAATTACTTGTGTGTAGGTCGCATTATTTATCGTGGAGCTATGAAAGTTACAGTGCCTTGCGAAAGTATTCGGCCCCCTTGAACTTTGCGACCTTTTGCCACATTTCAGGCTTCAAACATAAAGATATAAAACTGTATTTTTTTGTGAAGAATCAACAACAAGTGGGACACAATCATGAAGTGGAACGACATTTATTGGGTATTTCAAACCTTTTTAACAAATCAAAAACTGAAAAATTGCAAAAAAATTGCAAAATTATTCAGTGCTTGCATCTGTACAGTTTTTCAGTGCAGCAAACTCTCTCCAGAAGTTCAGTGAGGATCTCTGAATGATCCAATGTTGACCTAAATGACTAATGATGATAAATACAATCCACCTGTGTGTAATCAAGTCTCCGTATAAATGCACCTGCACTGTGATAGTCTCAGAGGTCCGTTAAAAGCGCAGAGAGCAGGTCATGAAGAACAAGGAACACACCAAGCAGGTCCGAGATACTGTTGTGAAGAAGTTTAAAGCCGGATTTGGATACAAAAAGATTTCCCAAGCTTTAAACATCCCAAGGAGCACTGTGCAAGCGATAATATTGAAATGGAAGGAGTATCAGACCACTGCAAATCTACCAATACCTGGCCGTCCCTCTAAACTTTCAGCTCATACAAGGAGAAGACTGATCAGAGATGCAGCCAAGAGGCCCATGATCACTCTGGATGAACTGCAGAGATCTACAGCTGAGGTGGGAGACTCTGTCCATAGGACAACAATCAGTCGTATATTGCACAAATCTGGCCTTTATGGAAGAGTGGCAAGAAGAAAGCCATTTCTTAAAGATATCCATAAAAAGTGTTGTTTAAAGTTTGCCACAAGCCACCTGGGAGACACACCAAACATGTGGAAGAATGTGCTCTGGTCAGATGAAACCAAAATTGAACTTTTTGGCAACAATGCAAAACGTTATGTTTGGCGTAAAAGCAACACAGCTCATCACCGTGAACACACCATCCCCACTGTCAAACATGGTGGTGGCAGCATCATGGTTTGGGCCTGCTTTTCTTCAGCAGGGACAGGGAAGATGGTTAAAATTGATGGGAAGATGGATGGAGCCAAATACAGGACCATTCTGGAAGAAAACCTGATGGAGTCTGCAAAAGACCTGAGACTGGGACGGAGATTTGTCTTCCAACAAGACAATGATCCAAAACATAAAGCAAAATCTACAATGGAATGGTTCAAAAATAAACATATCCAGGTGTTAGAATGGCCAAGTCAAAGCCCAGACCTGAATCCAATTGAGAATCTGTGGAAAGAACTGAAAACTGCTGTTCACAAATGCTCTCCATCCAACCTCACTGAGCTCGAGCTGTTTTGCAAGGAGGAATGGGAAAAAATGTCAGTCTCTCGATGTGCAAAACTGATAGAGACATACCCCAAGCGACTTACAGCTGTAATCACAGCAAAAGGTGGCGCTACAAAGTATTAACTTAAGGGGGCTGAATAATTTGAAATATCCAATAAATGTCGTTCCACTTCATGATTGTGTCCCACTTGTTGTTGATTCTTCACAAAAAAATACAGTTTTATATCTTTATGTTTGAAGCCTGAAATGTGGCAAAAGGTCGCAAAGTTCAAGGGGGCCGAATACTTTCGCAAGGCACTGTATATATGTACATTCACCTGCTCGAGGGGAATCTGGCGATGTTTGCGTCATGTCAGTGTGTTGAACAAGTCGATCTGGAGAGCTGTTTTTCTAAGGACTGCTCCTTCGACGTGAGGCGGCAGAGGCAAAATCGTTGTTTTTCTCTTCTGACTCATAATTTTACCAAACTTTGCATCTGTACAGTTTTTCCAGTAAAAGTTTTTTGGTGACATTTCCTCCAACAATTGTTCAAAGTAGTCCTTGTGCATAGACTTTTTTGTATGGCATACATTTTAATGGAGTCAAAGTGAAATTCTGTTTGTGCATACAATAACACCACACAGAGTGCAGTCTGTTCCCCATGAGTTATTTTCCAGTTTAGCTAGACAATACCCTGAAAAAAACAGTTTGTGATATCAAATATCTGCAACTTCCCATTCAATAGTGTAATGTGCAGACTATTTTACATCATCAAGTCTATTTTGCCAGTTCCTGACTTACATATCCTCTGCATCTGTGAGGAGATCTGACTCTTCCTCTCATGGGAACAAGACATTTATTGTTCATACCTTGGAGAGAATTTTCTCTGAAATACAACAGATCTCCATCTTTACAGGTTGGCACTTGAAAGCAATCACCTCTGACTGTCTTTGTAGGGCCACCTTGCCTTCAAAACAAGTCACCCCTGTGCATTTAGCTGGAGCTGTTTCTCTGACTTTTAAGTCCCTTGTTAACTTGAAAGGTTTTGTAAATCTTCCATGAAATATATTTACAGCTTTCAATTTGTCCTTTAAATCAGAGGGGCTGGGCAACAAAGTCCGTTTTTGATCTAAATTGCTATGTGCTTGCATTTTATATGAAAAAAAAGCTAGAATCACTCTTAATGTTGGCACTTTCCCAAGTTTTGGATAATTTATAAGCACAATTAATGGCTGGCTACATCTATTGTTGTTCTAGTTGCTCATAGTTTGATGGACAGTGGAAGCATGATTAGACTGTTAAATTCATGGCCAATCATTATTTGACCTTTTAATATTTTTGTGATAGAGCAGCTACCGAGAGGAAAGATGAGGTAAAATATTGAATGGAAAACAAATCCATTCTAGGGCAAGAAAATAACCCATGCGGGACTGACTGCAATCTGTGCGTAAGTTACTGTATGTGCCAACAGAATTGCGATTTGACTCCGATTGTTTCCTTTAAAATGTATGCCAAACAAAAAACATTGTTTGTTTGTTCTGTTAGGTGACCTAAACTGGGATATGCTTAACACCCCGGCAGTCCTACAATCTAAGCTAGATGCCCTCAATCTCACTCAAATCATCAAGGAACCCACCAGGTACAACCCTAACTCTGTAAACAAGGGCACCCTCATAGACGTCATCCTGACCAACTGGCCCTCCAAATATACCTCCGCTGTCTTCAACCAGGATCTCAGCGATCATTGCCTCATTGCCTGTATCCGCCACGGAGCCGCATTCAAACGACCACCCCTCATCACTGTCAAACGCTCCCTAAAACACTTCTGTGAGCAGGCCTTTCTAATCGACCTGTTCCGGGTATCCTGGAAGGACATTGACCTCATCCCGTCAGTTGAGGACGCCTGATCATTCTTTAAAAGTAACTTCCTCACCATTTTAGATAAGCATGCTCCATTCAAAAAATGCAGAACCAAGAACAGATACAGCCCTTGGTTCACTCCAGACCTGACTGCCCTCGACCAGCACAAAAACATCCTGTGGCGGACTGCAATAGCATCGAATAGCCCCCGTGATATGCAACTGTTCAGCGAAGTCAGGAACCAATACACGCAGTCAGTCAGGAAAGCTAAGGCCAGCTTCTTCAGGCAGAAGTTTGCATCCTGTAGCTCCAACTCCAAAAAGTTCTGGGACACTGTGAAGTCCATGGAGAACAAGAGCACCTCCTCCCAGCTGCCCACTGCACTGAGGCTAGGAAACACGGTCTCCACCGATAAATCCATGATTATCGAAAACTTCAATAAGCACTTCTCAACGGCTGGCCATGCCTTCCGCCTGGCTACTCCAACCTCGGCCAACAGCTCCGCCCCCCCCGTAGCTCCTCACCCAAGCCTCTCCAGGTTCTCCTTTACCCAAATCCAGATAGCAGATGTTCTGAAAGAGCTGCAAAACCTGGACCCGTACAAATCAGCTGGGCTTGACAATCTGGACCCTCTATTTCTGAAACTATCTGCCGCCATTGTCGCAACCCCTATTACCAGCCTGTTCAACCTCTCTTTCATATCGTCTGAGATCCCCAAGGATTGAAAGCTGCCGCAGTCATCCCCCTCTTCAAATGGGGAGACACCCTGAACCCAAAATGTTATAGACCTCTATCCATCCTGCCCTGCCTATCTAAGGTCTTCGAAAGCCAAGTCAACAAACAAGTCACTAACCATCTCGAATCCCACCGTACCTTCTCCGCTGTGCAATCTGGTTTCCGAGCCGGTCACGGGTGCACCTCAGCCACACTCAAGGTACTAAACGATATCATAACCGCCATCGATAAAAGACAGTACTGTGCAGCCGTCTTCATCGACCTCGCCAAGGCTTTCGACTCTGTCAATCACCATATTCTTATCGGCAGACTCAACAGCCTCGGTTTTTCGGATGACTGCCTTGCCTGGTTTACCAATTACTTTGCAGACAGAGTTCAGTGTGTCAAATCGGAGGGCATGCTGTCCGGTCCTCTGGCAGTCTCTATGGGGGTGCCACAGGGTTCAATTCTCGGGCCAACTCTTTTCTCTGTATATATCAATGATGTTGCTCTTGCTGCGGGCGATTCCCTGATCCACCTCTACGCAGACGACACCATTCTATATACTTTCGGCCCGTCATTGGACACTGTGCTATCTAACCTCCAAACGAGCTTCAATGCCATACAGCACTCCTTCCGTGGCCTCCAACTGCTCTTAAACGCGAGTAAAACCAAATGCATGCTTTTCAACCGATCGCTGCCTGCACCCGCATGCCCGACTAGCACCACCACCCTGGATGGTTCCGACCTTGAATATGTGGACATCTATAAGTACCTAGGTGTCTGGCTAGACTGCAAACTCTCCTTCCAGACTCACATCAAACATCTCCAATCGAAAATCAAATCAAGAGTCGGCTTTCTATTCCGCAACAAAGCCTCCTTCACTCACGCTGCCAAGCTTACCCTAGTAAAACTGACTATCCTACCGATCCTCGACTTCGGCGATGTCATCTACAAAATGGCTTCCAACACTCTACTCAGCAAACTGGATGCAGTCTATCACAGTGCCATCCGTTTTGTCACTAAAGCACCTTATACCACCCACCACTGCGACTTGTATGCTCTAGTCGGCTGGCCCTCACTACATATTCGTCGCCAGACCCACTGGCTCCAGGTCATCTACAAGTCCATGCTAGGTAAAGCTCCGCCTTATCTCAGTTCACTGGTCACGATGGCAACACCCATCCGTAGCACGCGCTCCAGCAGGTGTATCTCACTGATCATCCCTAAAGCCAACACCTCATTTGGCCGCCTTTCATTCCAGTACTCTGCTGCCTGTGACTGGAACGAATTGCAAAAATCGCTGAAGTTGGAGACTTTTATCTCCCTCACCAACTTCAAACATCAGCTATCCGAGCAGCTCACCGATCGCTGCAGCTGTACATAGTCTATAGGTAAATAGCCCACCCATTTTCACCTACCTCATTCCCATACTGTTTTTATACTGTTTTTTTATTTATTTACTTTTCTGCTCTTTTGCACACCGATATCTCTACCTGTACATGACCATCTGATCATTTATCACTCCAGTGTTAATCTGCAAAATTGTATTATTCGCCTACCTCCTCATGCCTTTTGCACACATTGTATATAGACTGCCCATTTTTTCTACTGTGTTATTGACTTGTTAATTGTTTACTCCATGTGTAACTCTGTGTTGTCTGTTCACACTGCTATGCTTTATCTTGGCCAGGTCGCAGTTGCAAATGAGAACTTGTTTTCAACTAGCCTACCTGGTTAAATAAAGGTGAAATAAAAAAATAATTTAAAAAATGATTTCAATGTTTAACCCTTTTTGGGATAGGGTCTAGTTTCCTGAATTTCCGCCTGACTGACATGCCCAAAGTAAACTGCCTATTACTTGGGCCCAGAAGCCAGGATATGTATTTGATTGGTATCATTGGATAGAAAACACTTTTAAGTTTCTAGAACTGTTAATGTCTGAGACTATAACAGAATTTGGCAGGCAAAAATCTGAAGAAAATCCAACCAGAATTGTTTGTTTTTTTAAGTGCCAGGCTTTTATAATGGAAACCTATTGTTTCTATGTAAATCCTTCTCCCAGATTGCAATTCCTAGATGTCAACAGTCTTTATTGAAGGTTTCAGACTTTTTTTTTTTAAACAAGCAAGAATTTTGAGTTTTGGTGAGAAGAGCACTGGAAGGATATCAGTCTTTCGGCGAGCGAGGGGCGCTTGCTGACTAATTTTCCTTTCCTATTGAACATACTACATTCTGTATGAAATATTATAGTTTATTTACATTTTAGAGTATCTGAGGTTTAAATAGACACGTCATTTGACTTGTTTGGACAAATTTTAGCGGTAGATTTTTGGACTCCTTTGTCGGCATGTTGAAGGAGTGGATTACTGAAATCGATGGGGCCAACTAAACTGACTTTTTGGGAAATAAAGACTCATTTTATCTAACAAAACGGCCATTCATGTTGTAGCGGGGACTCTTGGAATTGCAAACAGAGGAAGATCTTCAAAAGGTAGGTGATTTATTTAATAGCTATTTGTGATTTTGTGAAACGTGTGCTGGTTGAAAAATTTGTTGGTGTGGGGCGCCGCCCTCAGACAATAGCATGGTATGCTTTCGCCGTAAAGCCTATTTAAAAATCAGACAATGCAGTTAGATTAACAATCATTTAAGATGTTAAATTATATAAGATGCTTTTATGTTCATGAATGTTTAATATTACGATTATTTATTTGAATTGTGCGCCCTCTAATTTCACCTGATGTTGTTGGCTGGTGTCCCGCGAGTGTATCCCTATTAACA
The DNA here is from genome assembly GCF_023373465.1 of Oncorhynchus keta. Classification (NCBI taxonomy): domain Eukaryota; kingdom Metazoa; phylum Chordata; class Actinopteri; order Salmoniformes; family Salmonidae; genus Oncorhynchus; species Oncorhynchus keta. Next base: position 23,717,375 of record NC_068450.1, on the reverse strand, counting down.
AACCATACAACTCCATGCACAAGGACTACTTTGAACAATTTACACTGGAAATACCACAAAAAAAACTTTTACCGTAAGACTTGTGCAGATGCAAAGTTTGGTCAAATAATTAGGGTAAAATCTCCATACATTTTTTTTTATACAACCATATTTTCCAAAAACGCTGTGAAATATCTTATCCAAATGAAGATTCAACATGTCTGCAGGAAGAATGACATGACATTACATGACAACTTGAGTTTGAAAATAATAAATAATTTGGTTGTTGAACAACAGTAGGTGAAGTGGATTTTACATCCGGTAATGAAATAACATCATGCGTCTCTGTTCTGTACTATGCAGAATTATTGATATTAATATGATTATCTTCATGGTAAGGTATCGTGAATAGGTACGCAAAGGCAGAACTATAAAATAGACTTATTTAGCATATTTGGGAATATTCTACACACGGGCTATTATTGTGCTTCTACATCTGCATTGTATGCTGTTTGGTATTTTAGGCTGGGTTTTTGTATAAACACCTGTGACATCTACTGATGTAAAAAGGGCTTTATAAATACATTTAATTGATTGATTGATTGATTGATTGATTGATTGATTGATAATGAGCTACGCCCGCAAACAAGGCCACAGTACAGTACAGTCAAGTAGACATGTTCGGTTCAGTACAGTCAAGTAGACATGTTCGGTTCAGTACAGTAAAGTAGATATGTTCGGTTCAGTACAGTGAAGTAGATATGTTCGGTTCAGTACAGTGAAGTAGATATGTTCGGTTCAGTACAGTAAAGTAGATATGTCCGGTTCAGTACAGTGAAGTAGATAGTTAGATATGTTCGGTTCAGTACAGTAGACATGTTCGGTTCAGTACAGTGAAGTAGATATGTTCGGTTCAGTACAGTAAAGTAGATATGTCCGGTTCAGTACAGTGAAGTAGATATGTTCGGTTCAGTACAGTGAAGTAGATATGTTCGGTTCAGTACAGTGAAGTAGACATGTTCGGTTCAGTACAGTAAAGTAGACATGTTCGGTTCAGTACAGTAAAGTAGACATGTTCGGTTCAGTACAGTGAAGTAGATATGTTCGGTTCAGTACAGTAAAGTAGATATGTTCGGTTCAGTACAGTAAAGTAGATATGTTCGGTTCAGTACAGTGAAGTAGATATGTTCGGTTCAGTACAGTAAAGTAGATATGTTCGGTTCAGTACAGTAAAGTAGACATGTTCGGTTCAGTACAGTGAAGTAGATATGTTCGGTTCAGTACAGTGAAGTAGACATGTTCGGTTCAGTACAGTGAAGTAGATATGTTCGGTTCAGTACAGTAAAGTAGACATGTTCGGTACAGTAAAGTAGATGTGTTCAGTACAGTAAAGTAGATGTGTTCAGTACAGTAAAGTAGATATGTTCAGTACAGTAAAGTAGATATGTTCAGTACAGTAAAGTAGATATGTTCAGTACAGTAAAGTAGACATGTTCAGTACAGTAAAGTAGACATGTTCAGTACAGTAAAGTAGACATGTTCAGTACAGTAAAGTAGATATGTTCAGTACAGTAAAGTAGATATGTTCAGTACAGTAAAGTAGACATGTTCAGTACAGTAAAGTAGACATGTTCAGTACAGTAAAGTAGACATGTTCAGTACAGTAAAGTAGATATGTTCAGTACAGTAAAGTAGATATGTTCAGTACAGTAAAGTAGACATGTTCAGTACAGTAAAGTAGACATGGTCAGTACAGTAAAGTAGATATATTTAATCCCACCACGGCACCAAAATATGATTGGTTCAGATTTGGTCTGGCCAGGGCGGACTGACCCAATTTCAGCTACTTTTCAGCATCAATGGACGTACGGTGCCGGACGGTGCTGAGTGGGTGAGGATGCTTGTTACAGTAAATGGAAAGAGGGTAGGTGTCAGTAAAAGCTGGGAGAGGTGACATAAACTGGAGTGAGAGAGAGGAAGAGTGAGAGTGATAGAGGGAAAGTGAGAGGGACGGTTTGTCCAAACTGTTTTCAAACTCTTGCTTTGACAACCAGACGACAGAAAGATAAAAACAAATTATGTTATGAGCTGAAAATAACAGTATGCCAGTGGAAGGGAGGACAGTAGCATGTGACCCAACTTTCCCATTGTAGTCATTTAAATAGCAGTAATTCCATTATAGATTTGGTATCAGAATGACGAGTTTTATTCAATTAATATTTCATAAACAAACTATATTCATATCAGTAAAAACAGCATAACTAATTGGTAGGTCTACCGTTGCTTGTGTGAAGTCCCTCCTCATGGGGAGAGAAATGTAACAATACACTATATATACAAAAGTATGTGGAGAACCCTTCAAATTAGTGGATTTGGCTATTTCAGCCACACACATTGCTGACAGGTGTATAGAATCGAGCTCACAACCATGCAATAGGGTTCCATAGGGAAACATTGGCAGTAGAACGGCCTTGCTGAAGAGCTCAGCGACTTTCAACATGGCACTCTTATAGGATGCCACCTTTCCGACTAGTCAGTTAATCAAATTTCTGCCCTTACTAGAGTTGGAAACGTCTAGGAGCAACAACAGCTCAGCAGCGAAGTGGTAGGTCACACAAGCTCACAGAACAGGACCAACAAGTGAGTAAGTAAAAATCGTTTGCAATCTTGCAACACTCATTAACGCATTCCAAACTGCCTCTGAAAGCAACGTCAGCACAATAACTGTTCGTCGGGAGCTTCATGAAATTGGTTTCCATGGCCAAGCAGCCACACACAAGCCTAAGATCACCATGCGCAATGCCAAGTGTCGGCTGGCGTGGTGTACAGCTCTGAAAAACCCTGACCTCAACTCCATCGAACACATTCGGTTTGAATTGGAACGCTGACTGCGAGCCAGGCCTAATCGCCCAACATCAGTGCCCGATCTCACAAATGCTCTTGTGTTTAAATCGAAGCAAGTCCCCGCAACAATGTTCCAACATCTAGTGGAAAGTCTTCCCAGAAGATTGGAAGCAGTTATACTGTAGCAGCCAAGGGGGGAACCAACTCCAAGTGTTTATAATAGTTGGCTTTGGTCTATTATTGTGTTTTGATGTATTTCTAATACCTTTTAAGACTTTTTCTGGTAGATGCTGTCCAAGACCCCTTTTCAATCTGTTTGAGAAGAATTCAAAGCCTTTGGTTATCCCTAATTTTTAGGATGGAAAATGGTTGAAAAGTGTATATACAGTGCATTCGTAAAGTATTCAGACACCTTGCCTTTTTACAGCCTTATTCTTAAATTGATTCAATCGTTTTTTTCCCTCATCAAACTACACATAATACCACATAATGATGAAGCAAAAACAGGTTTTTAGAAATGTTTGTAAATGTATTAAAAATAAAACAACTGAAATATCACATTTACATAAGTATTCAGACCCTTTACTCAGTACTTTGGCAGTGATTACAACCTCAAGTCCTTTTAGGTATGACGCTAGAAGATTGGCACACCTGTATTTGTGGAGTTTCTCCCATTCTTCTCTGCAGATACTCTCAAGCTCTGTCAGGTTAAATGGGGAGCGTCGCTACACAGCTATTTTCAAGACTCTCCAGAGATGATCTATCGTGTTCAACTCCGGGCTCTGGCTGGGCCACTCAAGGTCATTCAGAGATTTGTCCCGAAGCCACTCCTGTGTTGTCTTGGCTGTGTGCTCAGGGTCGTTGTCCTGTTGGAAGGTGAACCTTCGCACCAGTCGCAGAAATTGTTTGGTACCCTTCCCCAGATCTGTTCCTCAACACAATCCTGTCTCAGAGTTCTATAGACAATTTCTTCAACCTCAAGGATTGGTTTTTGCTCTGACATGCACTGTCAACTGTGGGACTTTACATAGACAGGAGTGTGCCTTTCCAAATCATGTCCAATCATGTCTAATTGAATTTACCGCAGGTGGACTCCAAACAAATTCTAGAAACATCTCAAGGATGATCAATGGAAACAGGATGCTCCTGAGCAAAGGGTCTGAATGCCTATGTAAATAAGCTATTTCTGTTTTTTATTCTTAATCAATTTGCAAAAGAATCTAAATAACTGTTTTTGCTTTGTCATTATCGGCTATTGTGTGTAGATTGAGGAATTTAAAAAAAATATATTTTTTAGATAAGGCTGTAACCTAACAAAATGTGAAAAAGGGGAAGGGGTCTGAATACTTTCTGAATGCACTGTACTGTATGTATGTATAAAACTCATTTTCTAGGACTCTTAGCTTTCTTTTCACACCCAATTTGACATGCTGCTATGAACTTCACATATTGGTGCTCATGGGTCCTTTTAGATGGAAATGCCCAGTAGCATTTGGGATGTTGTAAGTGGTGGACTAGCATCATTTGTGTGTGTGTGTGTGTGTGTGTGTGTGTGTGTGTGTGTGTGTGTGTGTGTGTGTGTGTGTGTGTGTGTGTGTGTGTGTGTGTGTGTGTGTGTGTGTGTGTGTGTGTGTGTGTGTGTGTGTGTGTGTGTGTGTGTGTGTGTATATACAGTATTACGTCTGACTGCACCCATGTCACACTTATCCTTTGATGAATGAGGGAAACCATTTTCTTAATGTATGAAAAGAAACTCAAGTACCCTCCTTTAATTCCAACAGAAACATTTGTCATGATGCCTCATTTAATCAACCAGGAAAGGGAATGCAGCCTTATAGGGTTGAGTTGGAGAGCATGACATTATTCGAATATATCACATTAGGGAGACTAAGACTAAACATGCTTGTACACCAAAGCCTTGTGTGTGTTTTCAGGTAGAGGTTGACTGGTTTTCTAGGGCACTTGGCTATTATGAACATATTATCAGATCCCATGTTGCTATCTTGTCATCATTACAACCTATCCAGTACAACCAGGAGGGACAAGTCTGATTTTTAACACATTTATAGTTGAAACCTATCTAATTGCCATTGTGTGAGGCAGATTGTTCAACAGATAGTGTTCCTGCAAAGATCACGGAAGCCAGGACAGAGGGATGTTGTTTAACAAATGACTGAACCGCAATGAACTTTTCCAGTAATATTATATAACACATATTTAATTAATTAAAAGGCTGTGATTTATGTCACACAACTGCTGTGCTCAAATTTGTGGGGGTATTAAATTAAAAGCCATGGGATATTATGAGATCATTCATGGGGATTGTTTGATTTCAATATGGATATTCAATATGGATATTCTGTTAGCTACTTCCTGCACTTATGTAGTCCTAGTAGTCCATATTATTATTATTAGGTCGGGCTCATTTGGAGTGGCGATGTCTCATAGTGGTTTTTTGAAGGTCTATCTATGTCACTGGAGCTGGAAAATGTGTGATAGCAGTGCAGCAATGGTAACTTTCTGTGGGTTATCACTCTTATTCATCCCTCTATCCCATTCATTTTCCCACAGGGATTTTACCCCATGACAAACAATATCAGTATACAACACGTTATTGCTCATGTATACCCTTTAATCATATATCATTTAAAAGCTAACATTCATAGCTATTCATTAGACTCATTTGCAGAATGTTCAGGTCAACAAAATGTGACTTTTGACCTCCAGGCTAAAAAACAGAAGGACCTGTATAAATTGATTAATTTTAAAGGCCCCATGCAGTCTTTTTAATTGTATTTTAAATCTTCACTGTATGTGTAATAAATCACTGTGTGTTTATTTCATGAAAATAACTCCAAATATATGTTTAATAATATATTTCCCTGAGCCTCTTATTTTGTGGGCGTGTTGATACAAATTGTTATATATTTAAATGCGCAACCGTAATTGGTGGATAGGATCATCTAGACTTTAGTTTAGAGCCTACCTCTCTTACCTCTTCAAAGTAGGAGGATACATATGCAAATAAAAGATGACTGGTCAAATAATCTGAATAATCAGATTACATAGACAATCATAATCATCATTTTCGACCTCATAGTGTGGAAACTTTAGGGACACAGAATGCATTTAGACAGGCAGCCCAATTACTTACATTTCTTTCACAAATTGGTATTTTGACCAATAAGATCAGCTCTTAAAAAGATGTGAAAAGGTCTGATGTGATTCGTTAAAAGACCAATTGGTGGAAAGAAGATCAGAATTGGTCTGCCTGTCTAAAGGCAGCCGTAGAACTTCAAAGAAATTACTATGAGACATCGTCACCCCAAGTGAGCGCACATTTGAGGGTCTGACTCATGGACTATAATCAATCACATTTATTTGTTAAGCCCTTTTTACATCAGCAGCTGTCACTAAGTACTTATACAGAAACCCAGTCTAAACCCTCAAACAGCAAGCAATGCAGATGTAGAAGCACAGTGGCGAGGAAAAACTCCCTAGTTGCATTTTTTAAAAATGTACAGTACGTTCTGAATTTGGATGTGTATCTTTAAGTGAATAAACAAAATGTTTTTTTTTTGCTGCAAGGAGGAATAATCATTAAATCTTTTATTTTGGAACTGTCCATATGTAGCTCGTTTTTGGTCACAGGTCCAGGAATGGCTGAAAAATTGTAACATTTACCTAGAACTAACACTGCAGATAGCAATACTGGGTGATTTGGAAAGTCATAGCAAATCAATCAATATAATAATTATTTTAGCAAAAAATGTTATCTTTAATTTACAATCTTTAGAAGCTATGAGAATAGACAGGTTCAGTAATTTTGTGAAGCATTTAATTAAGAGATACAGTTGAAGTCGAAAGTTTACATACACTTAGGTTGGAGTCATTAAAACTTGTTTTTCAACCACTTCACACATTTCTTGTTAACAAACTATAGTTTTGGCAAGTCGGTTAGGACATCTACTTTGTGCATGACAGTCACTGTATCACAATTCTATTGGGTCAGAAGTTTACATACACTAAGTTGACTGTGCCTTTAAATAGCTTGGAAAATTCCAGAAAATTATGTCATGGCTTTAGAAGCTTCTGGTATGCTAATTGACATAATTTGAGTCAATTGGAGGTGTACCTGTGGATGTTCAACTTAATGTATGTAAACTTCTGACCCACTGGAATTGTGATACAGTGAAATAATCTGTCCGTAAACAATTGTTGGAAAAATCACTTGTGTCATGCACTAAGTAGATGTCCTAACCAAGTTGTTGAAAAACGAGTTTTAATGAATCCAACCTTAGTGTATGTTAACTTATGACTACAACTGTATATATTTACCCCAAAAATATATGGTGGATTGGAAATGATGCAGACAATTACATTGATGGACGCAACAATATATCCGCTATATTAAAGCTGATCCACCCATAAAAAATATATATATATTTATATATATAAAATAATTGTTTTTTCTCCCGTTAATCATGTACTAAACGGATCTACAAAACAGACTGAGCGTAGTGAGTGAGCGTGATAAGAACCTCCCGCTGCGGATAGCAACGTTGCCATGGAGAGCACCCTGTAATCAGTAGAATAAGGTTGATCTCCTCATCAATCATTTTAAAAAACCGGCAGTGGATAAAATGGATATTGGTTTTAATTCAATTATGCATTATCTTCCCTGCAACCCCACACATATCATATAATCAAATGATGAATGAAAAACCTATGAAGGAGTGAGATTATAATTTACAGAGGAGCTACAGCCCGACCCAGTCTAGGGGTTTACTCAAACTGATACTCAAATAGTGGCAAGACAGTTTTCTGAAAATGATGGAGGACTTACACCAATGTCAATACCAGCCTTGTGCCAGTCCCTGCAAATAAAGATAATATAATTCATTTTGAATTGGTTCTTTCTTGATGAAAATAAATCATTCATAAACATACAGTAAAACTAGTTGAGCGGTAATTTGATGGAAATTGGTGCATGCCAGAATGATGAGGTTAACTGACCACTTACCTTCTATCCCTGTAACAGGAGTCATTGTTGAATGAGAAGTATCATTGAAAAACATTTAATGAGCCATGTTTGAATGTTACTGTATGAGGAAAACGGTGATGGAGTTGCCTATGAGGAACTCTCAGGCTTAAATACTCAATATGCCACAGGGTTCAATAAACATGATTTAGCTGTTTTGAAATTAAATATGGAATTTTGAAAAATGAAATAATTGGAGTGATTTGAAAACAAATTTAGCAAACAGCCCGATGGGGAATATTTACTTTTCTGAACATTAATTGGACGTATAAAATCAACTGATCCAGCAATGCCCCCCCCACAAAAAAAAAAAAAATGTGTCAATCCACTGACAGTGATGAAGTTAACATTGGCAGCCTCTAGTGGGATTCACCTAATCTGGCAAAGACAGACAGACTGAAAAATGCACACGTACACCATCTGACGCATCGACGACGAGTGTGTGTATAGCTTGCCTCAAGGGTTAGTTTATTTGATGTGTTATGAGAAAGATTGGATATATGTTGTCATGTCTCAGTAATTAGTTCCTCTTTAAAAACGGCTCTAGAGAGGCCTAAGAGGATTTTATGACACTATGGCCTCATTAGTATATGGGGGGTGCTTTACCACTTAAACTTCTGTCGCCTAGTCACACAGATGCCCCCAGTGGCTCTGCACCACATCAAGAGGCCTTGTCACTGATGCTCGCCATTCATTCAAGGCACATCAACAGGATTCCCAACGCTTGTTAAGTCCTGGAGGCTGTGTGTACATCACCAGAAGTGGTGATGCCGTGACACTGGGCACGGCATGGTGGATAGGACCCCTGTTGTTAAGGCTTTAACTTTAGTCTACATGTTGCATAGGGGTTTGGACGGGGACTTTGGTATTGACTGCATTTCAACCTGACGCTCATCAATAATCCACACCTGGTGGCTGATATTGACTCATCTGCACAGTGCTTCCTCAGGGGATAATGTCCAGACTCTACCTGCATATATGAATACCTAAGCTTATGCAATATGAGATGTCCTTCTCCCCCATAAATAAATGCCATTGGAAGATATGATAAAAGTATAATACTTCTGTAAATACGATCATGGTGGAAATGACTTGTACAATATTTGTACCTGTTCCCACAAAACCAAGCATACATCTTGGATCGACACCTTGGATTTCGTGTAACGTTCCACTAGTCTACAGCCTATCAACCACCATTCACAAGCAGCGAGTGTAATGTTTGCGTACACACATGATACACACATTGTAGGCCTACACATTGTAGCTGTTATGTAACTACCGTGTTAAAACACAGTATTAAGGAAATTACATGTCTTGTGGGGCTGAAGTGTTGAGTCACACTTACAAGTGCCTTCAGAAAGTATTCACACCCCTTGACTTTTTCCACATTATGTTGTGTTACAGCCTGAACTAAAAAACATATCACATGGTGATATAATAGGTCCCCCTTAATTAAGCAAGGGAGGTTCTTCAATCGCAGTTATCTGTGGGGGCGTCAGTTATGGGAGAAATGGGTTGAAGACTGCCCCTGACGCTCGCTCAGACGCTCATGGGAGAAAGAGAGAGAGAGAGAGACAGAATTAGCAAAAATGTCTAAAAACATGTTTTCACTTTGTCATATTGGGATATTGTGTGTACACAACAAAATGTGGAATAAGTCAAGGGGTATGAATACTTTCTGAAGGCACTGTACCAAAAAAATGTAATAGAAAATAGAGATTCACAAAGATTGAGACTGGAAACAAGAGTTGCTCCATCAGGTGTTACTGATACGATATAGCTTACAGAGGAGGGCTGGGGATGCCAACAACTACAGCCAAAGTGATGTCTTACTGTATGAAACATCCCAACGCATGGATAAAAGTGTCAGGTTAAGAAATGAGAGCCATCGTATAATAATCACAGAATGTGCATCCTAAATAGCACCCTATTCCCTATATAGTGCACTACTATTGAGTAGAGTCCACAATGGCCCTCCAGAAGCCTCCTCCAGCTAGCTGAGGAGGTGAAGCATGGCCAACAGGCCCCTCCTGAGGAATGTCACTGTCTTTTCTCCCCATCCACCTGATGATCAGTCAAGGGGAATTAAACCAGCACAGGACCGAAGGACTGGCCACTTCATTGTGATGGATGGTTCTAAACCACCCTCAGCGGGGCGGGAAGCAACCGTAAACATACAGCTTTCAGGAATACAGTATCTTCAACCTAGCATCCTGCTCAGGCGTTTAGCTTACGCCTACTGTTAGCTTCAGTGGAGGCTGCTGAGGGGAGGAACGGCTCATAATAATGACTGGAACGGAGCAAATGGAATGGCATTAAACCATGTTTGATGTATTTGATACCATTCCACTGATTCCGCTCCAGCCATCACCACAAGCTAGTCCTCCCCAACGTCCTGTGGTTAGCTTAGTTGTCAGCAGGAGGCAGCTTTAGAGGGAGTGATTCTGAACTGAAAGGGTCTCTGGTACTCTGGTATGTTGATGTGAAGAAATCAAAGGTTCCAGAGAGCACGGTCTAAACAAGACCAAGTACTGACTTTTTGTCCAGCGCCTTCTTGTTAGTGATGTGCCTTCCACTCCTAGGTATGCTCAGTTAGAAATCAGTAATGACGAGATCAAATTGGGAGGGTGCAGGATAATATTTCATCATAAGGGACATGGTTAGGAAAGTACAGCATGTTCCTTTCCTTCCCTCTAATAAAATTGAAGACTTCCATCATTGAGCCTCTAGGTTTCCTATAATTGGACCATAGATACTGCAGAACTTGTTCTGTCAAAAGTTTGATCAAATATGCACACATTTTCAACAAGCTGTGGTTGCAGGTCAGATTATGAAATGCTTCACATTTGATCATATAGGTGAGGATAATTTAAAAATAAAAAGTATTGCTCAATGAAGTTTAAAAGCAATAAATTACATGGGCTTCGTAGCATCCTAACATCCAAGAAGATAGATATCTGTAGTGGTTGGGGATCATGGGGCTAATGTAAAGTGTGGTTCACTTCTTCCATGACTTTACTTTGTAATGCATTTTACTTGGAGAAAATGTCTCTGTCTAGGAAGTATAGGATAAAACAGATGTCTCTGGCTGGGAAGTATGAAATAGAAAATATGTCTCTGGCTGGTAAGTATAGGATAAAATAATTGTCTCTGTATGTGAAATATAGGATAAAACCTACGTCTCTGTACGGGAAGTATAGGATAAAACCGATGTCTCTGCATGGGTAGGATAGAACAAATGTCTCTGTCTGGGAAGTATAGGATAAAACAAATGTCTCTGTATGGGAAGTATAGGATAGAACAGATGTCTCTGTATGGGAAGTATAGGATAGAACATATGTCTCTGTCTGGGAAGTATAGGATAGAACAGATGTCTCTGCATGGGAAGTATAGGATAAAACAGATGTCTCTGTCTGGGAAGTATAGCATAGAACAGATGTCTCTGTCTGGGAAGTATAGGATAAGACAGATGTCTTAGTCTGAGAAGTATAGCATAGAACAGATGTCTCTGTCTGGGAAGTATAGGATAAAACAGATGTCTCTGTCTGGGAAGTATAGAATAAAACAGATGTCTCTGCATTGGAAGTATAGGATAGAACAGATGTCTCTGTCTGGGAAGTATAGTATAAAACAGATGTCTCTGTCTGGGAAGTATAGCATAGAACAGATGTCTCTGTCTGGGAAGTATAGGATAAAACAGATGTCTCTGCATGGGAAGTATAGGATAGAACAGATGTCTCTGTCTGGGAAGTATATAATAAAACAGATGTCTCTGCATGGGAAGTATAGGATAAAACAGATGTCTCTGTCTAGAAAGTATAGCATAGAACAGATGTCTCTGTCTGGGAAGTATAGGATACAACAGAAGTCTCTGTCTGGGAAGTATAGGATGAAACAGATGTCCCTGCATGGGAAGTATAGGATAAAATAGATGTCTCTGTTTGGGAAGTATAGGATAAAACAGATGTCTCTGTCTGGGAAGTATAGGATAAAACAGATGTTCTGACCTCCAAATCTATAAGCTCAATAGGAAAGATCTCCATTATTCATTATAAAATGTGTTGTTTGGATCCTGGCTGCTGATTGGTTGATAGCAGGGAGTCATTTTCCACAATGCCTAGGTAATTCCTGTTAACAGTTCCATTTCAGTTATTAATCTACTGTCCCACAGCCCAGCCAGGCAATTCATAAACTTAATTTAAAACAATTCTAGACAATATTCCCCCATGCCACTAGGCTAGTGTTTGGTTTGCACCAGCTGGGGTTTGTCTAAACCTTGCTGACACAACAATGTTTTTTGGGGCTATGCCATAGAGAGAATGAACCATGCCTTAGAGAGAATGAATGTAAAGAGACTGACAGCTTCTCTGAGCCAGGCAAACTCATTTATCAGGGTCATTATTATGGATATATCCAAATAAATGGCAATATAGAAACGAAGGTAAAAAAAAAAAACTTAAAAAACTAAAATGCACAGTTTGCTGTCCTTTCAGCTGCTTGATGTGATTATGTGTTAGGTGTAGTTGGCTGGCAAAGGAGAAGAAACTAGCCTGCATGGCAATTTTTCTTGCTTAGAACGTTTGGAATGGACGACTAGGTAGTTTGGCTAGCAACTTCAGAATCACAGAACTAACAACTGGCTTTTGGCCTGACTATATCGTCTGGTGAAATAATTAATTTAGTAATTGAAATAATGTTTTTAATGAAAACATGTCATACATATTTTTAAAAAGATATGTTGGTAATCTTTTTATAAAAGCAATAAGTGTAAGGGATTTCCTCCTGGGAAGGAGAGGCGGACCAAGATGCAGCGTGGTTATGGTTGAACATCTTTAATAAAGATGATAACGTGAACAATATACATATACAAAATAATAAAACGTGGAAAAAACCGAAACAGCCCTATCTGGTGCAACAAACACAAAGACAGGAAGCAATCACCCATAAAACCCAACACAAAACAGGCTACCTAAATATGGCTCCCAATCAGAGACAATGACTAACACCTGCCTCTGATTGAGAACCATATCATGCCCAAACACAGAAACAGACAAACAAGACATCCAACATAGAATGCCCACTCAGATCACACCCTGACCAAACAAAACATAGAACATACAAAGCAAACTATGGTCAGGGTGTGACAATAAGACCCTCGATACAGGGAATTATGGTGAAAAACAACCTCCTAAGAACAGCCCTCAGGAGTGAAACATTATAATCCCCTGGCTCCCATTCCTTACTGCTTAAACACCCAATGAGACCATTCTAAACCTCCAATTGTCAAGAAAGGCAAAGTTATAATGGCCAGTAAGCTGTAAACCCATGCCACTAATCGAACAATAATTATGTGTATTGTTGAATAAGCTTGCATACAGAATCAATCCCATCAACTGGCAAACAGAATCAAACCCATCAGATAGCATACAGAATCAAACCCATCAGATAGCATACAGAATCAATCCCATCAACTGGCAAACAGAATCAAACCCATCAGATAGCATACAGAATCAAACCCATCAGATAGCATACAGAATCAATCCCATCAACTGGCAAACAGAATCAAACCCATCAGATAGCATACAGAATCAAATCCATCAGATCACAGAATCAAACCCACTGGCAAACAGAATCAAAATCAAACCAGAATCAATCCCAGATAGCATAACAGAATCAAACCCATCAGATAGCATACAGAATCAAACCCATCAGATAGCATACAGAATCAAATCCATCAGATAGCATACAGAATCAATCCCATCAACTGGCAAACAGAATCAAACCCATCAGATAGCATACAGAATCAAACCCATCAGATAGCATACAGAATCAAACCCATCAGATAGCATACAGAATCAAACCCATCAGATAGCATACAGAATCAAACCCATCAGATAGCATACAGAATCAAACCCATCAGATAGCATACAGAATCAAACCCATCAGATAGCATACAGAATCAATCCCATCAGATAGCATACAGAATCAATCCCATCAGATAGCATACAGAATCAAACCCATCAGATAGCATACAGAATCAAACCCATCAGATAGCATACAGAATCAAACCCATCAGATAGCATACATAATCAAACCCATCAGATAGCATACAGAATCAAACCCATCAGATAGCATACAGAATCAAACCCATCAGATAGCATACAGAATCAAACCCATCAGATAGCATACAGAATCAAACCCATCAGATAGCATACAGAATCAAACCCATCAACTGGCAAACAGAATCAAACCCATCAGATAGCATCAAACAGAATCAAACCCATCAACTGGCAGAATCAAACCCACAGAATCAAACCCATCAGATAGCATACAGAATCAAACCCATCAACTGGCAACAGAATCAAAATCAAACAGCTGGCATACAGAATCAAACCCATCAGATAGCATACAGAATCAAACCCATCAGATAGCATACAGAATCAAACCCATCAGATAGCATACAGAATCAATCCCATCAACTGGCATACAGAATCAAACCCATCAGATAGCACCCATCAGAATCAAACCCATCAGATAGCATACAGAATCAAACCCATCAGATAGCATACAGAATCAAACCCATCAGCTGGCAAACAGAATCAAACCCATCAGATGGCAGCAGAATCAAACCCACAGAATCAAACCCATCAGATAGCATACAGAATCAAACCCATCAGATAGCATACAGAATCAAACCCATCAGATAGCATCAGCTGGCAAACAGAATCAAACCCATCAGATAGCATACAGAATCAAACCCATCAGATGGCATACAGAATCAAACCCATCAGATAGCATACAGAATCAAACCCATCAACTGGCAAACAGAATCAAACCCATCAGATAGCATACAGAATCAAACCCATCAGAATCAAACCCATCAGATAGCATACAGAATCAAACCCATCAGATAGCATACAGAATCAAACCCATCAGCTGGCAAACAGAATCAAACCCATCAGATAGCATCAGAATCAAACCCATCAGCTGGCAAACAGAATCAAACCCATCAGATAGCATAATAATCAAACCCATCAGCTGGCATACAGAATCAAACCCATCAGCTAGCATACAGAATCAAACCCCAGATGGCATACAGAATCAAACCCATCAGATAGCATACAGAATCAAACCCATCAGATAGCATACAGAATCAAACCCATCAGATAGCATACAGAATCAAACCCATCAGATGGCATACAGAATCAAACCCATCAGATACATACAGAATCAAACCCATCAGCTGGCATACAATCAAACCCATCAGATAGCATACAGAATCAAACCCATCAGATATGCATTAAACCCAGAATCAAACCCATCAGATAGCATGGCATACATAATTAAACCCATCAGACATACAGAATTAAACCCATCAGCTGGCATCAAACCCATCAGCTGACATACATAATTAAACCCATCAGCTGGCATGCAGAATTAAACCCATCAGCTGACAAACATAATTAAACCCATCAGCTGACATACATAATTAAACCCATCAGCTGGCATGCAGAATTAAACCCATCATCAGCTGGCATGCAGAATTAAACCCATAAATTGACATGCAGAATTAAACCCATCAGCTGGCATAGAGAATCAAACCCATCAGATAGCATACAGAATCAAACCCATCAGATAGCATACAGAATCAAACCCATCAGACTAGCAAATCCCATCAGAATCAAACCCATCAACTGGCATACAGAATCAAAATCAGCCATCAGAATCAAACCCATCAACTGGCAAACAGAATCAACTTCAAACCCATCAACTGGCATACAGAATCAAACCCATCAGATAGCATACAGAATCAAACCCATCAGCTGGCAAACAGAATCAAACCCATCAGCTAGCATACAGAATCAAACCCATCAGATAGCATACAGAATCAAACCCATCAGATAGCATACAGAATCAAACCCATCAACTGGCATACAGAATCAAACCCATCAGATAGCATACAGAATCAAACCCATCAGATAGCATACAGAATCAAACCCATCAACTGGCAAACAGAATCAAACCCATCAGATAGCATACAGAATCAAACCCATCAGATAGCATACAGAATCAAACCCATCAGCTGGCAAACAGAATCAAACCCATCAGATAGCATACAGAATCAAACCCATCAGCTGGCAAACTGAATCAAACCCATCAGATAGCATACAGAATCAAACCCATCAGCTGGCAAACAGAATCAAACCCATCAACTGGCATACAGAATCAAACCCATCAGATAGCATACAGAATCAAACCCATCAGCTGGCAAACAGAATCAAACCCATCAACTGGCATACAGAATCAAACCCATCAGATAGCATACAGAATCAAACCCATCAGATAGCATACAGAATCAAACCCATCAGCCACAGAATCAAGATGCATACAGAATCAAACCCATCAGCTGGCAAACTGAATCAAACCCATCAGATAGCATACAGAATCAAACCCATCAGCTGGCAAACAGAATCAAACCCATCAACTGGCATACAGAATCAAACCCATCAGATAGCATACAGAATCAAACCCATCAACTGGCAAACAGAATCAAACCCATCAACTGGCAAACAGAATCAAACCCATCAGATAGCATACAGAATCAAACCCATCAGATAGCATACAGAATCAAACCCATCAGATAGCATACAGAATCAAACCCATCAGCTGGCATAGAGAATTAAACCCATACATTGGCATACAGGATTAAATCCATCAGCTGGCATGCAGAATTAAACCCATCAGCAGGCATACAGAATCAAACCCATCAGCTGACATACAGAATCAAACCCATCAGCTGGCATACAGAATCAAACCCATCAACTGGCATGCAGAATTAAACCCATCAACTGGCATACAGAATCAAACCCATCAGCTGGCATACAGAATCAAACCCATCAGCTGACATGCAGAATCAAACCCATCAGCTGGCATACAGAATCAAACCCATCAGCTGACATACATAATCAAACCCATTAAACCCATCAGCTGACATACATAATTAAACCCATCAGCTGAATTAAACCCATCAGCTGGCATGCAGAATTAAACCCATATGCAGTCAGCTGGCATACATAATTAAACCCATAACTGGCATACAGAATTAAACTCATCAGCTGGCATAGATAATTAAACCCATCAGCTGGCATACAGAATCAAACCCATCAGCTGGCATACAGAATCAAACCCATCAGCTGACATACAGAATCAAACCCATCAGCTGGCATACAGAATCAAACCCATCAGTTGGCATACAGAATTAAACCCATCAGCTGACATACATAATTAAACCCATCAGTTGGCATACAGAATTAAACCCATCAGCTGGCATGCAGAATTAAACCCATAAATTGACATGCAGAATTAAACCCATCAGCTGGCATAGAGAATTAAACCCATAAATTGGCATACAGAATTAAACCCATCAGCTGGCATGCAGAATTAAACCCATCAGCTGGCATGCAGAATTAAACCCATCAGCTGACATACATAATTAAACCCATCAGCTGGCATAGCATAATTAAACCCATCAGCTGGCATGCAGAATTAAACCCATCAGCTGGCATACAGAATTAAACCCATCAGCTGGCATACAGAATTAAACCCATAAATTGAATTAAACCCATCAGCTGGCATGCAGAATTAAACCCATCAGCTGGCATGCAGAATTAAACCCATCAGCTGCATACAGAATTAAACCCATCAGCTGGCATACAGAATTAAACCCATCAGCTGGCATGCAGAATTAAACCCATCAGCTGGCATGCAGAATCAAATCCATCAACTGGCATGCAGAATTAAACCCATCAACTGGCATACATAATTAAACCCATCAACTGGCATATACAATTAAACCCATCAGCTGACATGCAGAATTAAACCCATCAAACCCATTGGCATGCATAATTAAACTCATCATAATTAAGCTGGCATAGATAATTAAACCCATCCTGGCATACAGAATCAAACCCATGCTGACAAACAGAATCAAACCCATCAGAATTAAACCCATCAGCTGGCATGCAGAATTAAACCCATCAGCTGGCATGCAGAATCAAATCCATCAACTGGCATGCAGAATTAAACCCATCAACTGGCAAACAGAATCAAACCCATCATAATTAAACCCATCAACTGGCATACATAATTAAACCCATAAACAATTAAACCCATCAGCTGACATGCAGAATTAAACCCATCAGCTGACATACAGAATCAAACCCATCAGCTGGCATACAGAATCAAACCCATCAGCTGGCATACAGAATTAAACCCATCAGCTGACATGCAGAATTAAACCCATCAGTTGACATGCAGAATTAAACCCATAAGCTGGCATACAGAATTAAACCCATCAGCTGGCATGCAGAATTAAACCCATAAATTGACATGCAGAATTAAACCCATGAGCTGGCATAGAGAATTAAACCCATCAGCTGGCATGCAGAATTAAACCCATCAGATGGCATACATAATTAAACCCATGGCATATACAATTAAACCCATCAGCTGACATACATAATTAAACCCATCAGCTGGCATGCATAGAGAATTAAACCCATCAGCTGACATACATAATTAAACCCATCAGCTGGCATGCAGAATTAAACCCATCAGCTGGCATGCAGAATTAAACCCATCAGCTGGATGCAGAATTAAACCCATGAGCTGGCATAGAGAATTAAACCCATGAATTGGCATACAGAATTAAATCCATCAGCTGGCATGCAGAATTAAACCCATCAGCTGGCATGCAGAATCAAATCCATCAACTGGCATGCAGAATTAAACCCATCAACTGGCATACATAATTAAACCCATCAACTGGCATATACAATTAAACCCATCAGCTGACATGCAGAATTAAACCCATAAGTTGGCATGCATAATTAAACTCATCAGCTGGCATAGATAATTAAACCCATCAGCTGGCATACAGAATCAAACCCATCAGCTGACATACAGAATCAAACCCATCAGCTGGCATACAGAATCAAACCCATCAGCTGGCATGCAGAATTAAACCCATAAGTTGGCATACAGAATTAAACCCATCAGCTGGCATGCAGAATTAAACCCATAAATTGACATGCAGAATTAAACCCATGAGCTGGCATAGAGAATTAAACCCATCAGCTGGCATGCAGAATTAAACCCATCAGATGGCATACATAATTAAACCCATCAGCTGACATACATAATTAAACCCATCAGCTGGCATACATAATTAAACCCATCAGCTGGCATACATAATTAAACCCATCAGCTGACATACATAATTAAACCCATCAGCTGGCATGCAGAATTAAACCCATCAGCTGACAAACATAATTAAACCCATCAGCTGGCATGCAGAATTAAACCCATCATCAGCTGGCATGCAGAATTAAACCCATAAATTGACATGCAGAATTAAACCCATCAGCTGGCATAGAGAATGAAACCCATAAATTGGCATACAGAATTAAATCCATCAGCTGGCATGCAGAATTAAACCCATCAGCTGGCATGCAGAATCAAATCCATCAACTGGCATGCAGAATTAAACCCATCAACTGGCATACATAATTAAACCCATCAACTGGCATACATAATTAAACCCATCAGCTGGCATAGATAATTAAACCCATCAGCTGGCATGCAGAATTAAACCCATCAGATGGCATACATAATTAAACCCATCAGCTGACATACGTAATTAAACCCATCAGCTGGCATGCATAATTAAACCCATCAGCTGGCATGCAGAATTAAACCCATCAGCTGACATACATAATTAAACCCATCAGCTGGCATGCAGAATTAAACCCATCAGCTGGCATGCAGAATTAAACCCATAAATTGACATGCAGAATTAAACCCATCAGATGGCATAGAGAATTAAACCCATAGCTGGCATACAGAATTAAAGCTGGCCATAAACCCATCAGCTGCATGCATAAACCCACAGCTGAATTAAACCCATCAGCTGGCATGCAGAATTAAACCCATCAGCTGGCATGCAGAATTAAACCCATAGCTGGCATACAGAATTAAACCCATCAGCTGGCATGCAGAATTAAACCCATCAGCTGGCATGCAGAATTAAACCAATGGCATGCAGAATTAAACATACATAATTAAACCCATCAGCTGGCATAGATAATTAAACCCATCAGCTGGCATAGATAATTAAACCCATCAGAATTAAACCCATCAGCTGGCATAGATAATTAAACCCATCAGCTGGCATGCAGAATTAAACCCATCAGCTGGCATGCAGAATTAAACACATCAACTGGCAAACAGAATTAAACCCATCAGCTGGCATACATAATTAAACCCATCAACTGACATAGATAATTAAACCCATCAGCTGGCATGCAGAATTAAACCCATATGTTGGCATGCAGAATAAAACCCATCAGCTGGCATGCAGAATTAAACCCATATGTTGGCATGCAGAATTAAACCCATAAATTGGCATACAGAATTAAACCCATATGTTGGCATGCAGAATTAAACCCATAAATTGGCATGCAGAATTAAACCCATCAGCTGGCATGCAGAATTAAACCCATAAATTGGCATGCAGAATTAAACCCATCAGCTGGCATAGAGAATTAAGGTGAAACTAAACATAATTAGGTCTGTACACCAGTCACTCCCTACTTTTCCCATTGGGGGGAGGAGTATGGCAGTGTCTGGAACCATTGTATGTCCCTTCTGATGTCAAAACAGGTCCTAAGACCTGTGGTTTGTCATTGTGAGTTGAGAGGGGTGGATCTTTGCTATAAAAGATCTCAGTTGCCATTATGTTGACACTCTCAGAATTAATTTATAGACATTGAATTGATCTGAGAGTCAAAGGGCTATGGTGAAGCTCATATTATTAAAATGTGAGGTTTAAAGTATAACTCTGACTTGTGTGTGGTTTGTAAAGTCTCCTTTCACTTAATGAATACAGGAAATGGCCACAACACAACATAGTGTATTCAGAAAGTATTCAGACTTTTTCCACATTTTGTGACGTTACAGCCTTATTCTTAAATTGATTAAATAAGTAAAAATCCTCATCAATCTTCACACAATACCCCATAATAACTGAGAGAAAACAGGTTTTTAGTCATTTTTGCAAACTGAAATAAAAACGGAAATACATTATTCTCATAAGTATTCAGAACCTTTGCTATGAGACCCAACATTGAACTTCAATTGATCATCCTTGAGATGTTTCTACAACTTGATTGGAGTCCACCTGTCTTGAATTCAATTGATTGAACATTATTTGGAAAGGCACACACCTGTCTATATAACGTCCCACAGTTGACAGTGCATGCCAGACCAAAAACCAAGACATGAAGTCGAAGGAATTGTCCGTAGAGCTCTGAGACAGGATTGAGTCGTAGCACAGATCTGGGGAAGGGTACTAAAACATTTCTGCAGCATTGAAAGTGCCCAAGAACACACTGGCCTGCATCATACTTAAAAGGAAGAAGTTTGTAAAGACTCATCCATGAGGCAGCTGCCCTGCCAAACTAAGCATTTGGGGGAGAAGGGCCTTGGTCAGGGAGATGAGGTCTCGCTGTTAGAGATCCAGAACTCCTCTGTGGAGAAAGGAGAACCTTTCAGAAGGACAACCAACAGGTACTTAAAGACTCTAAGACTCTCATCATTAAAAGAATGTTGGTTACTACATGATTCCATATGTGTTATTTCATAGTTTTGATGTCATCACTATTATTCTACAATGTAGCAAATAGTACAAATAAAGAAAAACCCTGGAATGAGTAGGTGAGTCCAAACTTTTGACTGGTACTGTATATAAATATTTATATACACTGCTCAAAAAAATAAAGGGAAGACTAATATAACACATCCTAGATCTGAATGAATGAAATATTCTTATTAAATACTTATTTCTTTACACAGTTGAATGTGCTGACAACAAAATCACACAAAATTATCAATGGAAATCAAATTTATCAACCCATGGAGGTCTGGATTTGGAGTCACACTCAAAATTAAAGTGGAAAACACTACACACACTACAGGCTGATCCAACTTTGATGTAATGTCCTTAAAACAAGTCAAAATGAGGCTCAGTAGTGTGTGTGGCCTCCACGTGCCTGTAGGACCTCCCTACAATGCCTGGGCATGCTCCTGATGAGGTGGCAGATGGTCTCCTGAGGGATCTCCTCCCAGACCTGGACTAAAGCATCCGTCTGTGGTGCAACGTGGCATTGGTGGATGGAGCGAGACATGATGATGTCCCAGATGTGCTCAATTGGATTCAGGTCTGGGGAACGGGTGGGCCAGCCCATAGCATCAATACCTTCCTCTTGCAGGAACTGCTGACACACTCCAGCCACATGAGGTCTAGCATTGTCTTGCATTAGGAGGAACCGAGGGCCAACCCCACCAGCATATGGTCTCACAAGGGGTCTGAGGATCTCATCTCGGTACCTAATGGCAATCAGGCTACCTCTGGCGAGCACATGGAGGGCTGTGCGGCCCCCCAAAGAAATGCCACCCCACACCATGACTGACCCACCGCCAAACCGGTCATGCTGGAGGATGTTGCAGGCAGCAGAACGTTCTCCACGGCATCTCCAGACTCTGTCACGTCTGTCACATGTGCTCAGTGTGAACCTGCTTTCATCTGTGAAGAGCACAGGGCGCCAGTGGCGAATTTGCCAATCTTGGTGTTCTCTGGCAAATGCCAAACGTCCTGCACGGTGTTGGGCTGTAAGTACAACCGCCACCTGTGGATGTCGGGCCCTCATACCACCTTCATGGAGTCTGTTTCTGACCATTTGAGCAGGCACATGCACATTTGTGGCCTGCTTGAGGACATTTTGCAGGGCTCTAGCAGTGCCCCTCCTGCTCCTCCTTGCACAAAGGCGGAGGTAGCGTTCCTGCTGCTGGGTTGTTGCCCTCCTACGGCCTCCTCCATGTCTCCTGATGTACTGGCCTGTCTCCTGGTAGCGCCTCCATGCTCTGGACACTGCGCTGACAGACACAGCAAACCTTCTTGCCACAGCTCGCATTGATGTCCCATCCTGGATGAGCTGCACTACCTGAGCCACTTGTGTGGGTTGTAGACTCCGTCTCATACTACTACTAGAGTGAAAGCACCGCCAGTATTCAAAAGTGACCAAAACATCAGCCAGGAAGCATAGGAACTGAGAAGTGGTCTGTGGTCACCACCTGCAGAACCACTCCTTTATTGGGGTGTCTTGCTAATTGCCTATAATTTCCACCTGTTGTCTATTCCATTTGCACAACAGCATGTGAAATTTACTGTCAATCAGTGTTGCTTCCTAAGTGGACAGTTTGATTTCACAGAAGTGTGATTGACTTGGAGTTACATTGTGTTTTTTTGAGCAGTGTATATATATATCAGTTGAAGTTGGAAGTTTACATACACTTATGTTGGAGTCATTATAACTAGTTTCTTAACAATCTATCGGTTTAGCAAGTTGGTTAGAACATCTACTTTTTGCATGGCACAAGTCATTTTTCCAATAATTGTTTACAGACAGATTATTTCACTGATAATTTACTGTATCACAATTCCAGTGGGTCAGAAGTTTACATTCGCTAAGTTGACTGTGCCTTTAAACAGCTTAGAAAATTGCAGAAAAATGTCATGGCTTAAGAAGATTCTGATAGGCTAATTGACGTCATTTGAGTCAATTGGAGGTGTACCTGTGGATGTATTTCCAGGCTTACCTTCAAACTCAGTGCCTCTTTGCTTGACATCATGGGAAAATCAAAAGAAATCAGCCAAGACCTCCACAAGTCTGGTTCATCCTTGGGAGCAATTTCCAAACGCCTGAAGGAACCACGTTCATCTGTACAAACAATGGTATGCAAGTATAAACACCATGGGACCACACAGCCATCATACCGCTCAGGAAGGAGATGCGTTCTGTCTCCTAGAGATGAAGGTACTTTGCTGCGAAAGGTGCAAATCAATCCCAGAACAACAGCAAAGGACCTTGTGAAGATGCTGTAAGGAAACAGGTACAAAAGTATCTTTCCACAGTAAAACAAGTTCCTTATCGACGTAACCTGAAAGGCCGCTCAGCAAGGAAGAAGCCACTGCTCCAAAACCGCCATAAAAAATCCAGAATACGGTTTGCAACTGCACATGGGCACAAAGATTGTACTTTTTGGAGAAATGTCCTCTGGTCTGATGAAACAAAAATAGAACTGTTTGGCCATAATGATCATCGTTATGTTTGGAGGGAAAAGGGGGAGGCTTGCAAGCCGAAGAACACCATCCCAACTGTGAAGCACGGGGGTGGCAGCATCATGTTGTGGGGGTGCTTTGCTGGAGGAGGGAGTGGTGCACTTCACAAAATAGATGGCATCATGAGGAATGACAATTATGTGTATATATTGAAGCAACATCTCAAGATATCAGTCAGGAAGTTATAGCTGAGGAGTCTGAGGAGTCTTTGCTATCAACACATGCTGTACACCTCACATTATAGACAGAAGCGTGCTACATGGCAGACCAATTCAAGCTCATCTCTTGGCATGTCAAGCCCATACATTATCTTAACCAATCATGGCTAGTGAGAAGGTTTCTGGCTTTTTCCATGACTAAACCAACTAGGCTCGTAATTTAACAATTTTCTTCATATTTATGGATGGAATACAAGTTTGTTATTAGGGAACATGAATGTTCACATGTTCCAGAGGTCATTTCTCCCCAAAAACGCATTTCGATAAAAAAATAACTTTTACTTTCAAATGCTGCTCCAGTGAAGTAGTGACGTGCGACTTACAACTCGTTTCCTGAAATGAGTCTCATATGGTCTGAACCAGAAAACAATTTCCCTCCCTCCCGCGACACAGCAGAACGGTTTGAACCTATTCCGACCTGAACTTATCTCGTACAAATGGTACATGCTCAATTTTGCATGTTCGTTTTATCCTCCTCGGGCTAAGATTCTCTTTTCTATTCAGAATGAAGATGCTAGCTCTTTCTCCAATCTCACATTCATGTGCCCCAATTGATTGAATGAATTCACTGAAAAACTGAATAGGCATAATAAGGATTTGTCAAACTGGCAGGATTTCTGGTTATATACAATATTCATCCAGATCTTGTGTGTGTCTGTGCTGTGAACCCTGTTTTTTAGTCAGGGCTTAGTCACTCATTTCTCGTCCCAGCAGGATACATGGCACAATCCAACATTTTCAAATGAAATCAAATAATAAAATGTTGAATCCCTAAACCACCAATTGTATCTGATTAAAAAGAGGATAAAAGCCAATTGTCTTTCATCCAACACAGTAAATGTTGTATATTTTGCCTGAGGAGGCTTATTGGTAAGGAAACAATTATATTTATTTTATTACCAATTGATTCACTCTCACGCAGATCTGCTTATTAATGAACAATTGTAGACAATGTGTTTGTTGCTTGGTCTAATTTAGAGTTCTTATGCTCATTTGTGCTTCCATGAAATAACTTTCATTGTGTGGGTGGAGGTATCCCAACCATCTTCAGTAAAAGGAGATGTGAATGTAATTACCAAATAGTTTCTTAAACAGAAGAGCTCTAAGATTATGGCAGATGAATGAAACAATAGAGAAGCCACCATATCATGTCTGTAAATCCCATTAGGGGAGATCATCTTTGAATATACAACTAACCAGTCGTAGGATCTCTTATTACTGAGATCACAGTAGATATGCATTTTTTTATCTTACATATCAAATGTCATCAATACACTCATATCCTACCGTAGCTGACAAAACAATTTATAATTATGTCTGTGGCCTAACTACTGTTACTTTTTGTGTGCAACAAGGTGGGATTCTATAAGCAAAGCATATTATTGTTTAACTTTAATGCTCCCAATATAGAAATATACAGTTGAAGTTGGAAGTTTACATACAGTGCCTTGCGAAAGTATTCGGCCCCCCTGAACTTTGCGACCTTTTGCCACATTTCAGGCTTCAAACATAAAGATATAAAACTGTATTTTTTTGTGAAGAATCAACAACAAGTGGGTCACAATTATGAAGTGGAACAACATTTATTGGATATCAAACTTTTTTAACAAATCAAAAACTGAAAAATTGGGCGTGCAAAATTATTCAGCCCCCTTAAGTTAATACTTTGTTGCGCCACCGATTACAGCTGTAAGTCGCTTGGGGTATGTCTCTATCGCAAAGTTCAAGGGGGCCGAATACTTTCGCAAGGCACTGTACACCTGAGACAAATACATTTAAACTCAGTTTTTCACAATTCCTGACATTTAATCCTAGTAAAAATTCCCTGTCTGAGGTCAGTTAGGATCACCACTTTATTTTAAGAATGTAAAATGTCAGAATAATAGTAGCGAGAATTATTTATCTCTCTTTACCTTTTATTTCTTTGATCACATTCCCAGTGGGTCAGAAGTTTACATACACTCAATAAGTATTTGGTAGCATTGCCATTAAATTGTTTAACTTGGGTCAAACATTTCAAGAAGCCTTCCACAAGCTTCCCACAATAAGTTGGGTGAATTTAGGCCCATTCCCCCTGACAGAGCTGGTGTAACTGAGTCAGGTTTGTAGGTCTCCTTGCTCGCACACGCCTTTTCAGATCTGCCCACAAATTTTTGATAGGATTGAGGTCAGGGCTTTGTGATGGCCACTCCAATACCTTGACTTTGTTGTCCTTAAGCCATTTTGACACAACTTTAGAAGTATGTTTGGGGTCATTGTCCATCTGGAAGACCAATTTGTGACCAAGCTTTAACATTCTGACTGATGTCTTGAGATGTTGCTTCAATATATCCAAATAATTGTCCTACCTCATGAAGCCATCTATTTTGTGAACGGCACCAGTCCCTCTTGCAGCAAAGCATCCCCACAACATGTTGCTGTCACCCCCGTGCTACACGGTTAGGATGATGTTCTTCAGCTTGCAAGTGTCACGCCTTGTTCATAGTATTTTGTGTTTTCGTTATATATTTGGTCAGGCCAGGGTGTGACATGGGTTTAAAATGTTGTGTTTCGTATTGGGGTTTTGTAGGCATTGGGATTGCGGCTGAGTAGGGGTGTAGCATAGGTTTGGCTGCCTGAGGCGGTTCTCAATCAGAGTCAGGTGATTCTCGTTGTCTCTGATTGGGAACCATATTTAGGTAGCCAGGGTTTCACTGTGTATTTCGTGGGTGATTGTTCCTGTCTCTGTGTAGTTGTTCACCAGACAGGCTGTAAAGGTTTTCACGTTCCGTTTGTTGTTTTGTATTTGTATAGTTATTTCATGTATCGTCTTTTCGTCATTAAAGAACATGAGTAACCACCACGCTGCATTTTGGTCCGACTCTCCTTCAACAGACGAACGCCGTTACAGCAAGCCTGCCCCTTTTCCTCCAAACATAATGATGGTCATTATGGCCAAACAGTTCCATTTTTGTTTCACCAGACCAGAAGACAAAAAGTACAATCTTTGTCCCCGTGTGCAGTTGCAAACCGTATTTTTTTTTTTTTATGGCGGTGGCTTCTACCTTACTCGTTTTACTGTGGATATAGATACTTTTGTACCCCTTTCCTCCAGCATCTTCACAAGGTCCTTCCTTGGCTGTTGTTCTGATTTGCACTTTCGCACCAAAGTACGTTTATCTCTAGGAGACAGAACGCGTCTCCTTCCTGAGCGGTATGACGGCTGCATGGTCCCATGGTGCTTATACCTGCATTCCATTGTTTGTACAGATGTACGCGGAACGTTCAGTCATTTGGAAATTGCTCCCAGGGATGAACCAGACTTGGAGGTCTTGGCTGATTTCTTTCGATTTTCCCATGATGTCAAGCAAAGAGGCACTGAGTTTGAAGGTAAGCCTGGAAATACATCCACAGGTACACCTCCAATTGACTCAGATGACGTCAATTAGCCTATCAGAATCTTCTTAAGCCATGACATTTTTCTGCAATTTTCCAAGCTGTGTAAAGGCAGAGTCAACTTAGCGTGTGTAAACTTCTGACCCACTGGAATTGTGATACAGTAAATTATCAGTGAAATAATCTGTCTGTAAACAATTGTTGTTTCATGCACAAATTAGATGTCCTAACTGACTTGCCAAAACTATAGTTTGTTAACAATAAATATGTGGAGTGGTTGAAAAACGAGTTTTAATGACTAAGTCTATGTAAACTTCCAACTTCAACTGCAGGCTGTTTGTAGAGGTTTTGCTTGGAAAGGTGGTCACTTACACCTTATTTGTTGTGCATTGAAGTCCACAAACGAATACAACTTGGTTGTTATGAGAGGGAACTCTGTTTATGTGTGATCAGGGGTGTATTTATTCTGCCAATTCTGTTGAAAACATTTCTTAAATGGAAGCAAACGGAACAAAACGGGGATAAACAGACCTGAATTTGTCCAATAGAAACTCTTGTTTGCAACTGTTGGACTAATGGTTACACCTTATATCAGCTAGAGTTTTGTCTCTTATCTAACAAATCACTTTAATCCAGGGGTAGGCAACTAGATTCACTCGCGGGCCAATTTTTGTCTGAGCAGATGGTCGGGGGGCTGGAACATAATTATAATAATTTGCACACTTCAAATTGACCACAACTATGCCCAAAAATAGACTGTTTCAAAAATAGAAAATAACAATAATTTCATACCTTCATTACATTGAGACACCATCACATGTCTCTTCTTATATTCATGGGAATACTTGCGAACAGATTTCCTGAAATTATAATGATTTTTTAATGAATTCCTGGTGAATTAATAATTATTATTTATTTGTTTTACAAAAAATTTAAATCCTCCCCAAATATTATAATAATAATTGCTTAATAAATGATGTAAGGAATGTGGGGAAATACCGCAGAAACTGGATAGGTTATGCAGGGGAAATACCACAGAAACCGGACAGGTTATACAGGGGATGTAACGGCGTTCTTCGTTTGTGGAAAGAGAGTCGGACCGAAATGCAGCGTAGTGGTTACTCATGACTTTAATAGAAAAAGTGACGCATGAAATAACGATACAAAATACAAAACAACAAACGGAACGTGAAACCTAATTACAGCCTATCTGGTGAAACTACACAGAGACAGGAACAATCACCCAGAAAATACACAGCGAAACCAGGCTACCTAAATACGGTTCCCAATCAGAGACAACGAGAATCACCTGACTCTGATTGAGAACCGCCTCAGGCAGCCAAGCCCATACAACACCCCTACTCAGCCGCAATCCCAATAATACAAAAACCCCAATACGAAATACAACAACATAAACCCATGTCACACCCTGGCCTGACCAAAAGTATAACGAAAACACAAAATACAATGACCAAGGCGTGACAGGGGAAATACCACAGAAGCCGAAGAGGTTACACAGGAGAAACACTACAGAAACCAGACAGGTTATACAGGGGAAATACTACAGAAACCAAACAGGTTATACAGGGGAAATACCACAGAAACCGGACAGGTTATACAGGGGAAATACTACAGAAACCAAACAGGTTATACAGGGGAAATACCACAGAAACCGGACAGGTTATACAGGGGAAATACCTCACAAACCGGACAGGTTATACAGGGGAAATACTACAGAAACCGGACAGGTTATACAGGGGAAATACTACAGAAACCGAACAGGTTATACAGGGGAAATACTACAGAAACCGAACAGGTTATACAGGGGAAATACTACAGAAACCGAACAGGTTATACAGGGGAAATACTACAGAAACCGAACAGGTTATACAGGGGAAATACTACAGCAACCGAACAGGTTATACAGGGGAAATACTACAGAAACCGAACAGGTTATACAGGGGAAATACCTCAGAAACCGGACAGGTTATACAGGGGAAATACTACAGAAACCGAACAGGTTATACAGGGGAAATACCATAGAAACCAGACAGGTTATACAGGGGAAATACCATAGAAACCGGACAGGTTATACAGGGGAAATACCACAGAAACCGAACAGGTTATACAGGGGAAATACCACAGAAACCGGACAGGTTATACAGGGGAAATACCACAGAAACCGGACAGGTTATGCAGGGGAAATACCACAGAAACCGGACAGGTTAACAGGGGAAATACCACAGAAACTGGACAGGTTATACAGGGGAAATACCACAGAAACCGGATAGGTTATACAGGGGAAATACCACAGAAACCGGACAGGTTATACAGGGGAAATACCACAGAAACCGGACAGGTTATACAGGGGAAATACCACAGAAACCGGACAGGTTATGCAGGGGAAATACCACAGAAACCGAACAGGTTATGCAGGGGAAATAATACAGAAATCGGACAGGTGATGCCACATCTAAAGAACCCAGGCTGACTTAGTTTTCCATATTTAAACCATGTACATATCCAACCTATCCTTTTCTCTATAGCCACTATAGCCACTGTACCTTGTTTTTCTGAATGGAATGTAAATGCGATATTATGGGTATACGTTCCAAAAGGAAGCTCAGATGAGTTCGGAAATTGCTTTTGCACACACCATTGGCTATCGGCACAGGAGGTAGTCAGGGAAGGGCTTCCACCTCTGACAGCTACTAATGGAGAGCCTGGTACTGCTGCCTTTAGAGGCCAATGAAAAATACTTTAGATTATATTGAACAGTTGAGAATATTATTGGTAAAGTATTTTTTTGTCATACTGCTTAGATCTATTCTGACCTGAGACATTTTTCATCTATGCAACCTAATAGAAACATAGCTTGGAACTGTGGCTATAAACACACGAGTGACTCGTTTCAGGACACTAGGTTTATGTCACACGTCACTACTTTACAGGAAGCTTTTTTTTAAATCAAAATGCATTTTCTGGCAGAAATGCCTTATGGAACATGTGAACATTAATTTGCCTTAATAACAAACTTGTGTGACATGCAGGTAATCCTTTCTAAGGTGGCTTTAAAAAAATATATCACGTAGTAGAACTGCATAAGTGTTGCTCTCCCCTTTCTGGAGGACCGAGTTTTGAAATCAGTGGAATTAGAGTATGATAGCTAAGGGGATGGAGAAAACACCTGTCTCCGGAATACATCTTCAAACTAATGGCAACCATGGCATCTGTGACAGAGAGGGAGACGTCTCCGTCCATGAATATGGGTAAGATAGCCTAGCTAGCTACAATGTCAGATTTCTGATTTTGTCAGAAAGTCGTTTTCATTTCAAGTTAAAGTTTACTGTTAGCTCGCTAGCTAACGTTAGCTAGCTGGCTCGCTAGCTAACATTACATGTATGATCTGTGTAGTAATATTTTTCATATCTCAGAGCCATTTGCTTTGCTAGTTAGACCCTAATGTTAGCTAACCTGGTTGGTTAGCTACTTGCAGATTCTTGCCGGGTTATAACTTCATGAGTTGGGATGATGGTTCATTGTTTAGCTAGCTAGCTACATGTCTTAACAAAAGACACTATGCAAGTAACCATTTCAATAGAATGTTCATGATGTCACTGCGATGACTGTTGATAGAAGTAGCAAGGTAATAAAGTAATGACTTTTCAAATAAGTTACCTTACACCTTATGTTACTTGACAATTTTTTCTCCTTACAAACCACATAGCATATCATTACAGCAGCATGTATCAACTGTAGTGTATGTTAGCTCGCTACTTAACATTAGTTGGCTACTAATACATCAAACTTGCCAGTATATTAACCGTAGGAAATCTAACTAACTGCCCAACGTTTACTGACTTAATTATCCCCGTCAAGTTTAGCTTAGCTAAGTGGTATAGTTGTTGTGTGTTCAAAAGGAACATTCGGGTGCTTTCGTAAATTCGCTCTGGCTATCTAACATACTCCGATTTCAGAGTAGATAGCTGCAAAACAGTGTAATAAGATGTTTGCCAGAAACACAGTTGCAGTCACCAACGCTTTGGATAACATGAACACAGCCTAACCAGCTCTGCTAGGGTGAGTAAAATGGTCAGATTGAGCTGTTCTCTCATTTGTGTCTGGAAGTGTCTAGCAAGCTAGCCAACGTTAGCCAGTTAGCTTGTGTGTTTGACTGCTGTTGTTAGGACAGAACGCTCGGATCAAGCATACTCCTCGGCCAAAGCGTCCAGTTTGTGCTCTGAACGCTCCGAGAGCAAAACGCTCTGAATTTACAAACGGACAATCTGACAAACCTCTAACTTTATGAACGCCCAGAGCACACTCTGACTCTCCAGATTAAATTCACGAACACACCCATAGTATAAACAAGCCTTTAGTATTTAAATATTTGGTTGTTTAGTTCATAGCCTCACATGTGCAATCTTTAAAGAAATGGGTGGGGCTAAAGCTTAAGAGGGTGTGAACGATGCTGAATGGTTGTAGAAAAAGACGAGCTCTCCAGTGTGTGAACCAAAAGATTCAAAGGCCACTTTCTAAAAAGTGAGGTTACAAGTTTATCAACTTTCAAAGCAGAACTACTTTCCCATTGTTCCTCAACTGTAGTGTATGATATACAATTTTCTAGCTCTAATTCTCCACTTTTATCCAATGTAAAAAACACCACTTAAAATGTTGCTACACAAGACCGAATGGAGCCGGTCAGTCACATAGAGTTTGAGTGAAGGTGTATGAGAAATGCAAAATATGTTGAAGTTGCAAAACTGCACTGTTTAGCACCGTTTCAAATGACATTGGTAGGATGCATTGCTTTGCTTCTCACTGTTTGCAAACCTAAATCAAAAATGCACATTTTACATGTAGCTTTAACTCCCACCTATCATGAGTGTGATGTCTTTGCAGAACGTGGCACAAGCTTTGCTTTTACTGTACACAAACAGATCTGCAAAGGAAAAACAATGATAGAAACATCCTGTCACTGGGGACTTTGTAAGGACATCAGGTAGATGGCAATATAAAAACACAGCTGTAATATAAACGAGTGTAAAAAACATTAAGAACACCTTCCTTTCGTCGGGCATAGATCCTAAAAGGTTTCGAAAGCATTCTACAGGGATGCTGGCCCATGTTGACTCCAATGCTTCCCACAGTTTTGTCGAGTTGCCTGGTTGTCCTTTGGGTGGTGGACCACAAGTGGAAACTATTGAGTGTGAAAAACTTAGCAGCGTTGCAGTTCTTGACACCAATCTGTGCGCCTGGAACCTACTACAATATCCCGTTGAAAGGGTTGAATCTTTTGTCTTGCCCATTCACGCTCTGAATGGCGCAAATACACAATCCATGTCTCAATTGTCTGAAGGCTTATAACTCCTTCTTTAACCGGTCTCCTCACCTTCATCTTCACTGATTGAAGTGGATTTAACAAGTGACATCAATAAGGGATCATAGCTTTCAGCTGGATTCACTTGGTCAATCTGTCATGGAAAGAGCTGGTGTTCTTAATGTTTTGTGCACTCCGTGTATATGTGCTGTAATTCATTTGTAATAAGGAGCCCTATTGTGGAGCCCTGAAAGTGTTCCCATTTATTCACTTTCCTTTAGAGACACAATACAATAAATGAATAAAGAA
The DNA here is from genome assembly GCF_023373465.1 of Oncorhynchus keta. Lineage (NCBI taxonomy): Eukaryota > Metazoa > Chordata > Actinopteri > Salmoniformes > Salmonidae > Oncorhynchus > Oncorhynchus keta. Next base: position 23,684,052 of record NC_068450.1, on the reverse strand, counting down.
ATGTTGAATAAGACATGCAAACCAGTGTGTTCATTTTTGGAATGCATTTTGCATTGTTAACAATGTGTGACTATCTACCTTCATGTTCTGTGTTATTTTTTTCAAGGTTCTGAGGAGAGGGGAAATCACAATTGTAACAGAACAGAAGTTTATTAGAGGTGATGCTTGTTTGAACAGTTCCGACATGACATATTTTGCAGCTTGACTTGGCCTTTGTATTGAATATCTGACATTGTAATTAGTCAAATTCAGTCACACGAACAAAAACATGCTTGTACAAGCTGACAACAATTAACAATCAAATGAAATGTTCCTCTTATGTAAAAATGTTATCTAGTCTTGCTGGCATTGTAAACATGTTATCTATACTGGCTGGCATTGTAAACATGTTATCTATACTGGCTGGAATTGTAAACATGTTATCTATACTGGACGACATTGTAAACATGTTATCTATACTGGACGGCATTGTAAACATGTTATCTATACTGGACAACATTGTAAACATGTTATCTATACTGGACAACATTGTAAACATGTTATCTATACTGGCTGGCATTGTAAACATGTTATCTATACTGGCTGGCATTGTAAACATGTTATCTATACTGGCTGGCATTGTAAACATGTTATCTATACTGGCTGGCATTGTAAACATGTTATCTATACTGGCTGGCATTGTAAACATGTTATTTATACTGGCTGGCATTGTAAACATGTTATCTATACTGGCATTGTAAACATGTTATCTATACTAAACATGTTATCTATACTGGCATTGTAAACATGTTATCTATACTGGACAACATTGTAAACATGTTACCTATACTGGCTGGCATTGTAAACATGTTATCTATACTGGCTGGCATTGTAAACATGTTATCTATACTGGCTGGCATTGTAAACACGTTATCTATACTGGCCACCATTGTAAACATGTTACCTATACTGGATGGCATTGTAAACATGTTAGCTATACCGGCAGGCATTGTAAACATGTTACCTATACTGGACGACATTGTAAACATGTTATCTATACTGGCCAACATTGTAAACATGTTACCTATATTGGCTGGCATTGTAAACATGTTATCTATACTGGACGACATTGTAAACATGTTATCTATACTGGATGGCATTTTAAATATGTTAACTATACTGGACGACATTGTAAACATGTTATCTATACTGGCTGGCATTGTAAACATGTTATCTATACTGGCTGACATTGTAAACATGTTACATATACTGGCTGACATTGTAAACATGTTACCTATACTGGCTGACATTGTAAACATGTTACCTATACTGGCTGGCATTGTAAAAATGTTATCTATATTGGCCGACATTGTAAACATGTTATCTATACTGGCCGACATTGTAAACATGTTATCTATACTGGACGACATTGTAAACATGTTATCTATACTGGCTGGCATTGTAAACATGTTATCTATACTGGCTGGCATTGTAAACATGTTATCTATACTGGACGACATTGTAAACATGTTATCTATACTGTCCAACATTGTAAACATGTTATCTATACTGGCTGGCATTGTAAACATGTTACCTATACTGGACGACATTGTAAACATGTTATCTATACTGGACGACATTGTAAACATGTTATCTATACTGGCTGGCATTGTAAACATGTTACCTATACTGGACGACATTGTAAACATGTTACCTATACTGCTGACATTGTAAACGACATTGCTAAACATGTTACCTATACTGGCTGACATTGTAAACATGTTATCTATACTGGCTGGCATTGTAAACATGTTACCTATACTGGCTGACATTGTAAACATGTTATCTATACTGGACGACATTGTAAACATGTTATCTATACTGGCTGGCATTGTAAACATGTTATCTATACTGGCTGGCATTGTAAACATGCTACCTATACTGGACGACATTGTAAACATGTTATCTATACTGGCTGGCATTGTAAACATGTTACCTATACTGGCTGGCATTGTAAACATGTTATCTATACTGGCTGGCATTGTAAACATGTTATCTATACTGGCTGGCATTGTAAACATGTTACCTATACTGGCTGGCATTGTAAACATGTTATCTATACTGGACGACATTGTAAACATGTTATCTATACTGGCTGGCATTGTAAACATGTTACCTATACTGGCTGGCATTGTAAACATGTTACCTATACTGGACGACATTGTAAACATGTTATCTATACTGGCTGGCATTGTAAACATGTTATCTATACTGGACAACATTGTAAACATGTTATCTATACTGTCCAACATTGTAAACATTTTACCTATACTGGCTGGCATTGTAAACATGTTATCTATACTGTAAACATGTTCCAACATTGTAAACATGTTACCTATACTGGCTGGCATTGTAAACATGTTATCTATATACTAAACATGTTATCTATACTGGCTGGCATTGTAAACATGTTACCTATACTGGCTGGCATTGTAAACATGTTACCTATACTGGCTGGCATTGTAAACATGTTATCTATACTGGACGACATTGTAAACATGTTACCTATACTGGCTGGCATTGTAAACATGTTATCTATACTGGCTGGCATTGTAAATATGTTATCTATACTGGCTGGCATTGTAAACATGTTATCTATACTGGACGACATTGTAAACATGCTACCTATACTGGCTGACATTGTAAACATGTTATCTATACTGGACGACATTGTAAACATGTCATCTATACTGGCTGGCATTGTAAACATGCTACCTATACTGGACGACATTGTAAACATGTTACCTATACTGGCTGGCATTGTAAACATGCTACCTATACTGGACGACATTGTAAACATGTTATCTATACTGTCCGGCATTGTAAACATGTTATCTATACTGGACGACATTGTAAACATGTTATCTGTACTGGCCGACATTGTAAACATGTTATCTGTACTGGCCGACATTGTAAACATGTTATCTATACTGGCTGACATTGTAAACATGTTATCTGTACTGGCCGACATTGTAAACATGTTACCTATACTGGCTGACATTGTAAACATGTTACCTATACTGGCCGACATTGTAAACATGTTACCTATACTGGCTGGCATTGTAAACATGTTGTCTGTACTGGCTGGCATTGTAAACATGTTATCTATACTGGCCGGCATTGTAAACATGTTACCTATACTGGCCGACATTGTAAACATGTTACCTATACTGGCCGACATTGTAAACATGTTACCTATACTGGCCGACATTGTAAACATGTTACCTATACTGGCTGGCATTGTAAACATGTTATCTGTACTGGCTGGCATTGTAAACATGTTATCTATACTGGCCGGCATTGTAAACATGTTACCTATACTGGCCGACATTGTAAACATGTTATCTATACTGGCGGACATTGTAAACATGTTATCTATACTGGACGGCATTGTAAACATGTTATCTATACTGGCATTGTAAACGACATTGTAAACATGTTATCTATAACATGTAAACATGTTATCTATACTGGCTGGCATTGTAAACATGTTATCTATACTGGATGACATTGTAAACATGTTACCTATACTGGCTGGCATTGTAAACATGTTGTCTGTACTGGCTGGCATTGTAAACATGTTATCTATACTGGCTGGCATTGTAAACATGTTATCTATACTGGACGACATTGTAAACATGTTACCTATACTGGACGACATTGTAAACATGTTATCTATACTGGCCAACATTGTAAACATGTTATCTATACTGGCTGGCATTGTAAACATGTTATCTATACTGGACGACATTGTAAACATGTTATCTATACTGGCTGGCATTGTAAACATGTTATCTATACTGGCTGGCATTGTAAACATGCTACATTGTAAAACATGCTACCTATACTGGACGACATTGTAAACATGTTATCTATACTGGACAACATTGTAAATATGTATCTATACTGTCCAACATTGTAAACATTTTACCTATACTGGCTGGCATTGTAAACATGTTATCTAAACTGGCTGGCATTGTAAACATGTTATCTATACTGGCTGGCATTGTAAACATGTTACCTATACTGGCTGGCATTGTAAACATGTTACCTATACTGGCTGGCATTGTAAACATGTTATCTATACTGGCTGGCATTGTAAACATGTTATCTATACTGGACGACATTGTAAACATGTTACCTATACTGGACGACATTGTAAACATGTTATCTATACTGGCTGGCATTGTAAACATGTTTATCTATACTGGACAACATTGTAAATATGTCATCTATACTGGCCAACATTGTAAACATTTTACCTATACTGGCTGGCATTGTAAACATGCTACCTATACTGGACGACATTGTAAACATGTTATCTGTACTGGCCGACATTGTAAACATGTTATCTATACTGGCAAACACATTTATCTATACTGGCCGACATTGTAAACATGTTATCTATACTGACGGCATTGTAAACATGTTATCTATACTGGCTTGCATTGTAAACATGTTATCTATACTGGATGACATTGTAAACATGTTACCTATACTGGCTGGCATTGTAAACATGTTGTCTATACTGGCTGGCATTGTAAACATGTTATCTATACTGGCTGGCATTGTAAACATGTTATCTATACTGGACGACATTGTAAACATGTTACCTATACTGGCTGGCATTGTAAACATGTTATCTATACTGGCCGACATTGTAAACATGTTATCTATACTGGCTGGCATTGTAAACATGTTATCTATACTGGCTGACATTGTAAACATGTTATCTATACTGGCTGGCATTGTAAACATGTTATCTATACTGGCTGGCATTGTAAACATGTTATCTATACTGGACGACATTGTAAACATGTTATCTATACTGGCTGGCATTGTAAACATGTTATCTATACTGGACAACATTGTAAACATGTCATCTATACTGTCCAACATTGTAAACATTTTACCTATACTGGCTGGCATTGTAAACATGTTATCTATACTGGCTGGCATTGTAAACATGTTATCTATACTGGCTGGCATTGTAAACATGTTACCTATACTGGCTGGCATTGTAAACATGTTACCTATACTGGCTGGCATTGTAAACATGTTATCTATACTGGCTGGCATTGTAAACATGTTACCTATACTGGCTGGCATTGTAAACATGTTACCTATACTGGCTGGCATTGTAAACATGTTATCTATACTGGCTGGCATTGTAAACATGTTATCTATACTGGATGACATTGTAAACATGTTACCTATACTGGCTGGCATTGTAAACATGTTATCTATACTGGACGGCATTGTAAACATGTTATCTATACTGGACGACATTGTAAACATGTTATCTTGTAAACATGTTATCTATACTGGCCGACATTGTAAACATGTTATCTATACTGGCCGGCATTGTAAACATGTTACCTATACTGGCCGACATTGTAAACATGTTATCTATACTGGCGGACATTGTAAACATGTTATCTATACTGGACGGCATTGTAAACATGTTATCTATACTGGCGGACATTGTAAACATGTTATCTATACTGGCTGGCATTGTAAACATGTTATCTATACTGGATGACATTGTAAACATGTTACCTATACTGGCTGGCATTGTAAACATGTTGTCTGTACTGGCTGGCATTGTAAACATGTTATCTATACTGGCTGGCATTGTAAACATGTTATCTATACTGGACGACATTGTAAACATGTTACCTATACTGGACGACATTGTAAACATGTTATCTATACTGGCCAACATTGTAAACATGTTATCTATACTGGCTGGCATTGTAAACATGTTATCTATACTGGACGACATTGTAAACATGTTATCTATACTGGCTGGCATTGTAAACATGTTATCTATACTGGCTGGCATTGTAAACACGTTATCTATACTGGACGACATTGTAAACATGTTATCTATACTGGCTGGCATTGTAAACATGCTACCTATACTGGACGACATTGTAAACATGTTATCTATACTGGCTGGCATTGTAAACATGTTTATCTATACTGTCCAACATTGTAAACATTTTACCTATACTGGCTGGCATTGTAAAAACATGTTATCTGTTAATACTGGCATTGGCATTGTAAACATGTTATCTATACTGGCTGGCATTGTAAACATGTTACTGGCTAAACATACCTATACTGGCTGGCATTGTAAACATGTTATCTATACTGGCTGGCATTGTAATGTTACATGCATTTATCTATACTGGACGACATTGTAAACATGCTACCTATACTGGCTGACATTGTAAACATGTTACCTATACTGGCTGACATTGTAAACATGTTATCTATACTGGACGACATTGTAAACATGTTATCTATACTGGCTGGCATTGTAAACATGCTACCTATACTGGACGACATTGTAAACATGTTATCTGTACTGGCCGACATTGTAAACATGTTATCTGTACTGGCCGACATTGTAAACATGTTATCTGTACTGGCCGACATTGTAAACATGTTATCTGTACTGGCCGACATTGTAAACATGTTATCTGTACTGGCCGACATTGTAAACATGTTATCTGTACTGGCCGACATTGTAAACATGTTATCTGTACTGGCCGACATTGTAAACATGTTACCTATACTGGCCGACATTGTAAACATGTTACCTATACTGGCCGACATTGTAAACATGTTATCTGTACTGGCCGACATTGTAAACATGTTACCTATACTGGACGACATTGTAAACATGTTACCTATACTGGACGACATTGTAAACATTCTAGAATGGCTGGAATTGTAAATGTATAATCTATACTGGCTGTCATTGTACACATGTTATCTATATTGGCTGGTAAGAGACCAAATGGTTTTAACTTGCCATCGCACAAAAAAAAAACATTTACAGATGGACTGTCTGGACTCTCCAAATAAAGTGTGACCAATTATACAATGTGTCGCCTACCATATCCATATACAGTATTTGCTTTGTTCAGTCTGTTTCTCATGTTCATATATCAGGTACAATCGTCCTAAGCATTTTTGCCATCTGATTTGTTGAACCATTTGACTGAAAGTAAATCCCTCCATATGTTCAGGGACAGATGATCTATTTCCGAACCTTACACAACCCCACTAACATGGGGGAGAAAACCAACATCTCAGTGTTTCCTTTTTCTGATTCACAAAGTTATGCGCGTATTGTTTATAATTGTTTATGTTTATCTTTCGATTGTGGTCTTTGCCTTGTTCCAATACATACCATTTCTAGTATTGTAAATATTCCTGCATTGGTATACATTTTTGTCCTCTACAGCATATCCCTTCCAATGAACTGCTTTCACAAATTTTAATTCCAAGTCTGCCGGAGCGCTGAAATGAACGTGGTGATTTAATCAGTTTAAAATGTGCACCAGATCCACAAGGGAACTGGGGAAGGAATTAATGACTGAGTAGCCAGAAGCCTCATGTACTTTTGAAGGTGGCTAATTATAGGCCACTAAGTTTTTCTACATTCATGATTTTGTTTTAAGTAAATGTTTGAGTCTGCAGAAAGTATGTTTGGAGTCGCTAATCTGGTCCTATTTACATGAATAAAATCTCACCTATGTGCAGCAATATCTCAATGCACTGTGCATCTGTAATAGAGCACTCCACTGGGGCCAATTAGAACAACCAAAAGACTCATCCCCTGCTTTTGTTTTAATGTGATTGCTTGCAGGTTGTAATAACAGGTCCAAAGAGCTGTTAACACAGCTACCTTAAGCTGATATAAGGTACCACCGCAACATGAACAAATGGTGCTAGCAGTCTCGATTTAGCTCACAACATCTGTTCAGTCTATTGTGTTATCTTACCTCCAGAATTTGCATATCAAAACATTCACAGTCGATGTAAGTAGCTCACCATCCACCCAGCTATTTACATTCGTGCTTCATCCCTAATTCATGAGTAATTTGGCTCATGGTGGCGGGAGTACCCGGTTGAATACATTTCACCTGCATTAGGTTTAATTAGAGGAAGCGCATCTCTGTGTGGGTGTGTTTTAAGGTTCATGAACCTTGGAACAACACCGTTTCTCTTTTTCTATGTTGAGCCCCATGAATCAACAGATCTAGGGTCAGTGATAAATTGGCTACTGTACGTAATATAACATTGTTTTATATTGATCCTGATTCCGATTGGAATATGGTGAACCCCATGACTCAACAGATCTGGGGTCAGTGATAAATGGGCTACTGTACATAATATAACATACTCAGTATATACATACACTACCGGTCAAAAGTTTTAGAACACCTACTCATTCAAGGGTTTTTCTTTATTTTACTATTTTCTACATTGTAGAATAATAGTGAAGACATAAAATCTATGAAATAATACATATGGAATCATGTAGTAACCCCCCTAAGAGTGGTAAACAAATCAAAATACATTTTATATTTGAGATTCAAGTACCCACCCTTTGCCTTGATGACAGCTTTGCACGCTCTTGGCATTATCTCAACCAGCTTCACCTGGAATGCTTTTCCAACAGTCTTGAAGAAGTTCCCACATATGCTGAGCACTTGCTGGCTGCTTTTCCATCACTCTGCGGTCCAACTTATCCCAAACCATCTCTATATGGTTGAGGTTGGTGTATTGTGGAGGCCATGTCATCTGATGCAGCAATCCATCACTCTCCTTCTTGGTCAAATAGCCCTTACACAGCCTGGAGGTGTGTTGGGTCATTGTCCTGTTGAAAAACAGATGATAGTCACAAATGATAAGCCCAAACCAGATGGGATGGTGTATCGCTGCAGAATGTTGTGGTAGCCATGTTGGTTAAGTGTGCCTTGAATTCTAAATGAATCACAGACAGTGTCACCAGCAAAGCACCCCCACACCATAACACCCCCTTCTCCATGCTTTACGGTGCGAAATACACATGCGGATATCATCCGTTCACCCACACCTCGTCTCACAAAGACACGGCGGTTGGAACCAAATATCTCCAATTTGGACTCCAGACCAAAGGACAAAGTTCTAACGGTTTAATGTCCATTGCTCGTGTTTCTTGGCCCAAGCAAGTCTCGTATTATTGATGTCCTTAAGTAGTGGTTTCTTTGCAGCTTGATGCCATGAAGGCCTGATTCACGCAGTCTCCTCTGAACAGTTGATGTTGAGATGTGTCTGTTGCTTGAACTCTGTGAAGCATTTATTTGGGCTGCAATTTCGAGGCTGCCAACTGTAATAAACTTATCCTCTGCAGCAGAGGTAACTCTGGGTCTTCCATTCCTGTGGTGGTCCTCATGAGAAACAGTTTCATCACATCACTTGATGGTTTTTGCGACTTTTCCGCATTGATTGTCCTTCATATCTTAAAATAATAATGGACTGCCTTTTCTCTTTGCTTATTTGAGCTGTTCTTGCCAAAATATGGACTTGGTCTTTTACCAAATAGCGTTATCTTCTGTATAGCACCCCCACCTTGTCACCACACAACTGACTGGCTCAAACACATTAAGAAGGAAAGAAATTCCACAAATTAACTTTTAAGAAGGCACACCTGTTAATTGAAATGCATTCCAGGTGACTACCTCATGAAGCTGGTTAAGAGAATGCCAAGAGTGTGCAAAGCTGTCATCAAGGCAAAGGGTGGCTATTTGAAGATTCTCAAATATAAAATATATTTTGATTTGTTTAACACTTTTTTGGATACTACATGATTCCATATATGTTATTTCATAGTTTTGATGTCTTCACTATTGTTCTACAATGTAGAAAATAGTAAAGCAATTAAGAAAACCCTTGAATGAGTAGGTGTTCTAAAGACTTTGTGTGTATTATTATTACAAACATATGCAGAAACCTATACAGCCAGGATCGCTATAATGACATTAACTTAGCAGTCTGGAATACACTGTACACAGAGTGCTGTGGATATTACAATGTTGATGTCTATGTACTTGTTAAACTGCATTCCTAATGCTGTACTTTTGAAATCATCTACTTATGTGTTCCACTTGGGCAGAATTTGTCAAATGTCAATGTCTTTTTAACACTAATTGTGGTGCAGCCGTTTCCCTCTGCTAAACATCCAATGCAGTATCCAATACTTCCGAATCTTAGAATTAAACCTACCCGATAAGTGTAACATTTAAGTGTTTGCCCAGTAAGGCATTTAGTTCATGGCACTTCCCTTCACCAACTCCTGCCAACACCAAGATCAGCAGCCTGGCAATGAGAAAAGCAATCTTAGCCTCAGGTTACATGTGACTTATTCTGTGAGTTATAGCCTGTTTAGAAGTTTGAAGATGCACCATTTTTGGAAAGCACTTCAGGGAAAGGGTGATACATTGATTTGGGTTCATTACATGTTGCATAATGGTGAGTTATAGTATGAGGATCTTTGCCAGTGTTCTTCTGAATATAGGGCATTTTCCTTGCTCATTACATGTTCAGTATTTGCATATTGCTCTTAATATGTTATGTAATGCTTAACGAAAAGTCCACAATAATTATTCCAGTGCATATTTATCTTGAAGAGAAGAGAAGATACGTATGAAGAATATTGCATTGCTGCGTCGTTAATGACATACCACAAATTGACTTAATATGCTAAAAACTTTTCCCCGCCCCTTTGGTGCTGGATTGTACTTCTTTTCCCTGGGGGAAAATCATTTGTTTGGTTTGGTTACAGAGCACCGACGGAAACATTTACAATGACGGCTAAACCAAAGAGGCGAAATTACAGAAAACGGGTGCAAACTGGCAGTTACTTTGTAAATTTGTGCCTTGAGTGTTAATCACCCAGGGTAGCATACAGTGTCCCAATGATGGCACGGCAGATGGTTCCACATCTCATTACTGAATGGCAGCACCCTTGGCACCGGCGCTGTAAATGCCATTGTTGCTATCCGTCAGGGATTGAGCAGGGTCAGCAGATCTAACCTTGCAAAAGGTGCCCCTAATCCCAAACTCAATAACTTGTCATTTCTGAGCACAACCTGATTGGCAAGATGGACAAGCTCATTCTAACCATCTCTTTCTGTTCTCTCTCTCCAGCTCTCTTTATCTCTGCCAGGAGAGTCTGAGCGAGCGTCAGGGACAGTCTTCAACCCATCTCTCCCATAACTGACGCCTCAACAGATAATTGCGTTTGAAGAACCTCCCTTGCTTAAGGGGGACCTATTATATCTCCATTGCCATGTGACACGCTGCAACACACTTCATTTACAGTGCCTTCAGAAAGTATTCATAACCCTTCAATTATTCCACATTTTGTTGTGTTACAGCCTGATTTAAAAATGTATTAATGTATTTTTACTCACCCATCTACACACAATATGCCATAATGACAAAGTGAAAACAGGTTTTCAGAAATGTTTACAAACTTATTGAAAATGAAATACAGAAGTATGTAATTTCCCTAAGTTTTCACTCAATACATGGTTATTACATGTACATGTTTTAAAATCACCTTTGGCAGCGATTACGGCTGTGAGTCTTTCTGGTTAAGTCTTTAAGTGCTTTGCACAACTGGATTGTTCAATATTTGCACATTACTGTTTTTAGAACTCTTCAAACTCTGTCAAGTTGGTTGTTGATCATTGTCACAGTAGCCATTTTCAAGTATTGCCATAGATTTGAGCCAATTTAAGTCAAAACTGTAAGTAGGCCACTCAGGAACATTCAATGTCGTCTTGGTAAGCAACTCCAGTGTATATTTGGCCTTGTGTTTTGTCCTTCTGTAAGGTGAATTTGTCTCACAGTGTCTGCTGGAAAGCAGACTGAACCAGGTTTTCCTCTTGGATTTTGCCTTTGCTTAGCTCTATTCCGTTTCTTATTTTTTACTTTTAAAAACTCTCTAGTCCTTTCCGATGACAAGAATACCCATAACATGATGCAGCGACCACCATGCTTGAACATTTGGAGAGTGATACTCAGTGATGTATTGTGTCCCAAACATAACAAGTTGTATTCAGGACAAAAAGTTAATTTCTTTGCCACTTTTTTTTGCAGTATTGCGTTAGTGCCTTGTTGCAAACAGGATGCATGTTTTAGAATATTTTTATTCTGTACACTCTTCATTCTTCACTCTGTCATTTATGTAAGAATTGTGGAGTAATTACAGTGTTACTGATCCATTGTTTTCTTCTATCACAGCCATTAAACTCTGTAACAATTTTAAGGTCACCATTGGCCTCATGGTGAAATCCCTGAGCGGTTTCGATCCTCTGCGGCAACTGAGTTAGGAATGACAAAAGGGTTGACTACTTACTGACTTAAAACATTTCAGCTTTCCATTTTTAATTAATTTGTTTAAAAAAAATCTAAAAACATAATTCCATTTTCACCTTGTGTGTAGGCCAGTGACACAAAATCTAAGTTTAATTCATTTTGAAATCAGGTTGTAACAAAGCAAGTCAAATGTATTTATATAGCCCTTCGTACATCAGCTGATATCTCAAAGTGCTGTACAGAAACCCAGCCTAAAACCCCAAACAGCAAGCAATGCAGGTGTTGAAGCACGTTGGCTAGGAAAAACTCCCTAGAAAGGCCAAAACCTAGGAAGAAACCTAGAGAGGAACCAGGCTATGAGGGGTGGCCAGGCTATGCAGGGTGGAGATTATAACAGAACATGGCCAAGATGTGCAAATGTTCATAAATGACCAGCATGGTCAAATAATATTAATCACAGTAGGTGTCTAGGGTGCAGTAAGTCAGCACCTCAGGAGTAAATGTCAGTTGGCTTTTCATAGCCGATCATTAAAAGTATCTCTACCACTCCTGCTGTCTCTAGAGAGTTGAAAACAGCAGGTCTGGGACAGGTGAACAGGTCAGGATTCCATAGCCACAGGCAGAACAGTTGAAACTGGAGCAGCAGCAGGTGGACTGGGGACAGCAAGGAGTCATCATGCCAGGTAGTCCTGAGGCATGGTCCTAGGGCTCAGGTCTTCCGAGAGAGAGAGAAAGAAAGAGAGAAAGAGAGAATTCGAGAGAACATACTTAAATTCACACAGGTCACCGGATAAGACAGAACAAGTACTCCAGATATAACAAACTGACCCTAGCCCCCCAACACATAAACTACTGCAGCATAAATACTGGAGGCTGAGACAGGAGGGGTCAGGAGACACTGTGGCCCCATCCGATGATACCCTCGGACAGGGCCAAACAGGAAGGATATAACCCCACCCACTTTGCCAAAGCACAGTCCCCACACCACTAGAGGGATATCTTCAACCACCAACTTACTATCCTGAGACAAGGCCGAGTATAGCCCACAAGATCTCCGCCACGGCACAACCCAAGGGGGGTGCGCCAACCCAGACAGGAAGATCACTTCAGTGACTCAACCCACTCAAGTGACGCACCCCTCCTAGGGACGGCATGAAAGAGCACCAGTAAGCCAGTGACTCAGCCCCTGTAATAGGGTTAGAGGCAGAGAATCCCAGTGGAAAGAGGGGAACCGGCCAGGCAGAGACAGCAAGGGCGGTTCGTTGCTCCAGAGCTTTTCCGTTCACCTTCACACTCCTGGGCCAGACTACACTCAATCATATGACCCACTGAAGAGATGAGTCTTCAGTACAGACTTAAAGGTTGAGACCGAGTTTGCGTCTCTCACATGGGTAGGCAGACTATTCCATAAAAAAAATGGAGCTCTATAGGAGAAAGCCCTGCCTCCAGCTGTTTGCCTAGAAATTCTAGGGACAATTAAGAGGCCTGCGTCTTGTGACCGTAGTGTACGTGTAGGTATGTACGGCAGGACCAAATCAGATAGATAGGTAGGAGCAAGCCCATGTAATGCTTTGTAGGCTAGCACTAAAACCTTGAAATCAGCCCTTGCCTTCACAGGAAGCCAGTGTAGGGAGACTAGAACTGGAGTAATATGATCACATTTTTTGGTTCTAGTCAGGATATAGCAGCCGTATTTAGCACTAACTGAAGTTTATTTAGTGCTTAATCCAGGTAGCCGGAAAGTAGAGCATTGCAGTAATCTAACCTAGAAGTAACAAAAGCATGGATTAATTTTTCTGCATAATTTTTGGACAGAAAGTTTCTAATTTTTGTAATGTTACGTAGACGGAAAAAAAGCTGTCCTTGAAACAGTCTTGATATGTTCGTAAAAAGAGAGATCGGGGTCCAGAGTATCGCCGAGGTCCTTCACAGTTTTATTTGAGACGACTGTACAACCATTAAGATTAATTGTCAGATTCAACAGAAGATCACTTTGTTTCTTGGGACCTAGAACAAGCATCTCTGTTTTGTCTGAGTTTAAAAGTCGAACATTTGCAGCCATCCACTTCCTTATGTCTGAAACACAGGCTTCTAGCGAGGGCAATTTTGGGGCTTCACCATGTTTCATTGAAATGTACAGCTGTGTGTCATCCGCATAGCAGTGAAAGTTAACATTATGTTTTCGAATGCCATCCCCAAGAGGTAAAATATATAGTGAACACAATAGTGGTCTTAAAACGGATCCTTGAGGAACACCGAAATGTACAGTTGATTTGTCAGAGGACAAACCATTCATAGAGAAAAACTGATATCTTTCTGACAGATAAGATCTAAACCAGGCCAGAACTTGTCCGTGTAGACCAATGTGGGTTTCCAATCTCTCCAAAAGAATGTGGTGATCGATGGTATCAAAAGCAGCACTAAGGTCTAGGAGCACGAGGACAGATGCAGAGCCTCAGTCTGATGCCATTAAAAGGTAATTTACCACCTTCACAAGTGCAGTCTCAGTGCTGTGATAGGGTCTAAAACCAGACTGAAGCATTTCGTATACATTGTGTGTCTTCAGGAAGGCAGTGAGTTGCTGAGCGTAAGCCTTTTCTAAAGATTTTGAGAGGAATGGAAGATTCGATATAGGCCGATAGTTTTTGATATTTTCTGGTTCAAGGTTTGGCTTTATTACTGCCACTTTTAGTGAGTTTTGTACACATCCGGTGGATAGAGGGCCGTTTATTATGTTCAACATAGGAGGGTCAAGCACAGGAAGCAGCTCTTTCAGTAGTTTAGTTGGAATAGGGTCCAGTATGCAGCTTGAAGGTTTAGAGACCATTATTATTTTCATAATTGTTTCAAGTGATATAGTACTAAAACACTTGAGTGTCTCTCTTGATCCTAGGTCTTGGCAGAGTTGTGCAGACTCAGGACAACTGAGCTTTGAAGGAATACGCAGATTTAAAGAGGAGTCTGTAATTTGCTTTCTAATAATCATGATATTTTCCTCAAAGAAGTTCACAAATGTATTACTGCTGAAGTGAAAGCCATCCTCACTTGGGGAATGCTGCTTTTTAGTTAGCTTTGCGACAGTATCAAAAATAAAAATTTGGATTGTTCTCATTTTCCTCAATTAAGTTGGAAAAATAGGATGATCGAGCAGCAGTAAGGGCCCTTTGATACTGCACGGTACTGTCTTTCCAAGCTAGTCGGAAGACTTCCAGTTAGGTGTTGCGCCATCTCCGTTCCAATTTTCTGGAAGCTTGCTTCAGAGCTCTGGTATTTTCTGTATACCAGGGAGCTAGTTTCTTATGAGAAATGTTTTTAGTTTTTAGGGGTGCAACTGCATGCATCTAGGGTTAAAGGTTCAATTGAGATCCTCAGTTAGGTGGTTAACTGATTTTTGTCCTCTGGCGTCCTTGGGTAGACAGAGAGAGTCTGGAAGGGCATCAAGGAATCTTTGTGTTGTCTGTGAATTTATAGACTTTTGATGCTCCTTGGTTGGGTTCTGAGCAGATTATTTGATGCAATTGCAAACGTAATAAAATGGTGGTCTGATAGTCCAGGATTATGAGGAAAAACATTAAGATCCACAACATTTATTACATGGGACAAAACTAGGTCCAGAGTATGACTGTGACAGTGAGTAGGTCCAGAGACATGTTGGACCAAACCAACTGAGTCGATGATGGCTCCGAAAGCCTTTTGGAGTGGGTATGTGGACTTTTCCATGTGAATATTAAAGCCACCAAAAATTGGAATATTATCTGCTATGACTACAAGGTCCGATAGGAATTCAGGGAACTCAATGAGGAACGCTGTAAATGGCCGAGGAGGCCTGTAAACAGTAGCTATAAAAAGTTAAATTTGCTATCGTAAATGTTAGCAACACCTCCGCCTTTGCGGGATGCACGGGGGATATGGTCACTAGTGTAACCAGGAGGTGAGGCCTCATTTAACACAGTAAATTCATCAGGCTTAAGCCATGTTTCAGTCAGGCCAATCACATCAAGATTATGATCAGTGATTAGTTAATTCACTATAATAGCCTTTGAAGTATGGGATCTAACATTAAGAAGCCCTATTTTAAATATAATATATATATATATGCCATTTATCTATTTTGAGATGTGAGGTATCACGATCTCTTTCAATAATGACAGGAATGGAGGAGGTCTTTATACTAGTGAGATTGCTAAGGCGAACATCGCCATGTTTACTTTTGCCCAACCCAGGTCGAGGCACAGACACGGTATCAATGGGGATAGCTGAGCTGACTACACTGACTGTGCTAGTGGCAGACTCCACTAAGCTGGCATGCTGGCAAACAGCCTGCTGCCTGGCATGCACCCTATTTCATTGTGGAGCTAGAGGAGTTAGAGCCCTGTCTATGTTGGTAGATAAGATGAGAGTACCCATCCAGCTAGGATGGAGTCCGTCACTCCTCAGCAGGCCAGGCTTGGTCCTGTTTGTGGGTGAGTCCCAGAAAGAGGGACAATTATCTACAAATTCTATCTTTTGGGAGGGTCAGAAAACAGTTTTCAACCAGCGACAAAATTTGGATAAAGTCAAGTATGAATACTTTCTGAAGACATTAACATAACTGTGAACATGGTTATTTCTCCCTATCGGTAGTCAAAATGAGGAGTTAGGAGTGTGGGATCATGCTAAATGCAGAGTTGGGGGTGAAGGACAGGATTAGGGCATTCTAGACGCAGTGATGGGGGTGGAGGGTAACATTAGGGCAAAGGTGGGGATGCAGGGTGTAAGGCTAGGGAGGGGGCTTTGTCAGACATTGTCTGACTCTGCAGGTGTGGCGTACTAGGATTTTCACACTGTGGACCCCTCACTAGCGGGGATTTGATCATATTTTTACATACACCTTGGCCAAATACATTTAAACTCACTTTTTCACAATAAATGACATTTAATCCTAGTAAAAATTCCCTGTCTTAGGTCAGTTAGGACCCCCACTTTATTTTAAGAATGTGACATGTCAGAGTAATAGGAGAGAATCATTTATTTAAGCTTTTATTTCTAAAATCACATTCCCAGTTGGTCAGAAGTTTACATACACTCAATTACTATTTGGTAGCATTGCTTTTCAATTGTTTAACTTCAAACGTTTCGGGTAGTCTTCCACAAGCTTCCCACAATAAGTGTGGTGAATTTTGGCCCATTCCTCCTGACAGAGCTGGTGTAACTGAGTCAGGTTTGCAGGCCTCCTTGCTCGCACACACTTTTTCAGTTCTTCCCACATATTTTCTACAGGATTGAGGTCGGGGCTTTGTGATGGCCACTCTAAAACCTTGACTTGTTGTCCTTACGCCATTTTGCAACAACTTTGGAAGTATACTTGGGGTCATTGTCCATTTGGAAGACCTATTTGCGACCAAGCTTTAACTTTCTGACTGATGTCTTGAGATGTTGCTTCAATATAGCCACATCATATACCTCCTTGTGATGCCTTCTATTTTGTGAAGTGCACCAGTCCCTCCTGCAGCAAAGCACCCCCACAACATGATGCTGCCACCCCCGTGCTTCCTGGCTGGGATGGTGTTCTTCGGATTGTGAGCATCCACCTTTTTCCTCCAAACATAACGGTGGTCATTATGGCCAAATAGTTCCATTTTTGTTACATCAGACCAGAGGACATTTCTCCAAAAAGTACAATCTTTGTCCCCATCTGCAGTTCCAAACCGTAGTCTGGATTTTTGATGCCGGTTTTGGAGCAGTGGCTTCTTCCTTACTGAGCGGCCTTTCAGGTTATGTAGATAAAATAATAATTTTATTGTGTATAAAGATACTTCTGTACCTGTTTCCTCCAGCATTTTCACAAGGTCCTTTGTTGTTGTTCTGGGATTGATTTGCATCTTTCGCACCCAAGTACATTAATCTCTAGGAGACAGAATGTGTCTCCTTCCAGAGTGGTGTGATGGCTGCGTGGTCCCATGGTGTATATATTTGCGCACAATTGTTTGTACAGATGAACGTGGTACCTTCAGGCGTTTGGAAATTGCTCCCAACGATGAACCAAACTTATGGAGGTGTACAATTTTTTTCTGAGGTCTTGGCTGATTTCTTTTGACTTTCCCATGATGTCAAGCAAAGAGGCACTGACTTTAAAGGTAGGCCTTTAAATACATCCACAGGTACACCTCCAATTGACTCAAAGTATGTCAATTAGCCTATCAGAAGCTTTTAAAGCCATGACATAATTTTCAGGAATTTTCCAAGCTGTTTTAAGGCACAGTCAAGTTAATGTATGTAAACTTCTGACCCACTGGAATTGTGATACAGTGAATTATAAGTGAAATCCTCTGTCTGACTAAAGAATTGTTGGAAAAATTACTTGCACAAAGTAGATGTCCTTATCGACTTGCCAAAACTATAGTTTGTTAACAAGAAATGTGTAGTGGTTGAAAAACAAATTTTAATGACTCCAACCTAAGTCTATGTAAACTTCCGACTTCAACTGTACTTACTACCAGTCAATGCAAGGCTTTCTCCTAATTGCAGCCTGATGGTCTCATTACAGAGCAGTTCCGTATGTGTAGAATAATAATGAAAACCACATATGATCAGAGGATTGCAACAGGATGCTTAAACAACTAAAAAACTCCAGAACACGGAGTACATACTAACTAGTGTAGAACTCTAGGACACAGAGTACATACTAACTAGTGAAGAACTCCAGAACACGGAGTACATACTAACTAGTGTAGAACTCCAGAACACAGAGTACATACTAACTAGTGAAGAACTCCAGAACACGGAGTACATACTAACTAGTGTAGAACTCCAGACACAGAGTACATACTAACTAGTGAAGAACTCCAGAACACGGAGTACAGAGTACATATTAACTAGTGAAGAACTCCAGAACACGGAGTACATACTAACTAGTGTATAACTCCAGAACACAGAGTACATATTAACTAGTGAAGAACTCCAGAACACGGAGTACATACTAACTAGTGTATAACTCCAGAACACAGAGTACATATTAACTAGTGAAGAACTCCAGAACACGGAGTACATACTAACTAGTGTATAACTCCAGAACACAGAGTACATACTAACTAGTGAAGAACTCCAGAAAACAGAGTACATACTAACTAGTGTAGAACTCCAGAACACAGAGTACATACTAACTAGTGTAGAACTCCAGAACACAGAGTACATACTAACTAGTGAAGAACTCCAGAACACGGAGTACATACTAACTAGTGTAGAACTCCAGAACACAGAGTACATACTAACTAGTGAAGAACTCCAGAACACGGAGTACATACTAACTGGTGTAGAACCCCAGAACACAGAGTACATACTAACGAGTGTAGAACCCCAGAACACGGAGTACATACTAACTAGTGTATCTGAATCCTAACTTAATGCAGCAAATTTAATTCCTGGAAGCCCAACTTTCTGAACCACTGCAAAAGCTTTACAGTAATTCACTTAATAGCTTAAAGGTGGGCAAGCCTTGCTTCAATATGGTGAAAGAGCTTAAAGGTGGGCAGGCCTTGCTTCAATATGGTGAAAGAGCTAAAAGGTGGGCAAGCCTTGCTTCATTCAGCCTACGGTGAAAGAATTCCCAGAGTGTGACTTAAGTACTGCACATCAGGCTTCCTTAAGTTAATCAGAAGTGAGATAGAGAGAGGGTGTCCTCCTCTATGTTCCTCTGGGTTCAGTGCCCCCCTCCACACCTTGCCTACTGAGTGGCTGGGGAGTGGTCAGTGGCCCCCTCCACAGCTTGACGCCTGAGTGGCTGGGGGAGTGGTCAGTGGCCCCCTCCACAGCTTGCCTACTGAGTGGCTGGGGGAATGGTCAGTGGCCCCCTCCACAGCTTGCCTACTGAGTGGCTGGGGGAGTGGTCAGTGGCCCCCTCCACAGCTTGACTGCTGAGTGGCTGGGTAGTGTTGGTGCATTAGCTCCTCTCCCACACCTGGACCAGTGATGTGGCCAGGCCTCAGTCCCATCGTCCTGCCAGACAGCAACTCTCCATCGAGTCATCAAAGAGACAGGTCGGTCGCACCCCTCCAAACACCCTAGAGTGCCCAACCCGAAGCAGTAACCATGGGAACAGACCATCATCCACACCCTCCACCACTTCCTCTGGTCCCCCAGGCTTAGTCACGTCTCCCTGGGCAGTTTCACAGGTCTTTTTACATGATCCAAAGTAGCAGCCCGTTTTGCAGAGGCTCAGCCGGTCGAGTACCTGAGAGGATGAACATCAAATCCAAATTCCCTGGATCCCTGGACAGTTTTTATGTTTGGAAATGTAGTATTATCTCAGCGTTTGCAGGCAAGTTGTTAAGTTGTCGCAGCCGGGTCAGGAAGATATTTTTTTTCCCGCAGTGTAGAGCAAAACTGTTCATTTATATGTCCATGCTAGGACGACTAATAAACACATTGATATGTCCATGCTAGGACAACTAATAAACACATTGATATGTCAATGCTAGGACAACTAATAAACACATTGATATGTCAATGCTAGGACAACTAATAAACACATTTATATGTCCATGCTAGGACAACTAATAAACACATTGATATGTCCATGCTAGGACAACTAATAAACACATTTATATGTCCATGCTAGGACAACTAATAAACACATTTATATGTCCATGCTAGGACAACTAATAAATACATTGATATGTCCATGCCAGGACGACTAATAAACACATTGATATGTCCATGCTAGGACAACTAATAAACACGTTTATATGTCCATGCTAGGACAACTAATAAACACGTTTATATGTCCATGCTAGGACAACTAATAAACACATTGATATGTCCATGCTAGGACAACTAATAAACACATTGATATGTCCATGCTAGGACAACTAATAAACACATTGATATGTCCATGCTAGGACAACTAATAAACACATTGATATGTCCATGCTAGGACGACTAATAAACACATTGATATGTCCATGCTAGGACGACTAATAAACACATTTATATGTCCATGCTAGGACAACTAATAAACACATTGATATGTCCATGCTAGGACAACTAATAAACACATTGATATGTCCATGCTAGGACAACTAATAAACACATTGATATGTCCATGCTTGGACAACTAATAAACACATTGATATGTCCATGCTAGGACAACTAATAAACACATTGATATGTCCATGCTAGGACAACTAATAAACACATTTATTTGTCCATGCTACGACAACTAATAAACACATTTATTTGTCCATGCTAGGACAACTAATAAACACATTGATATGTCCATGCTAGGACAACTAATAAACACATTTATATGTCCATGCTAGGACAACTAATAAACACATTGATATGTCCATGCTAGGACAACTAATAAACACATTGATATGTCCATGCTAGGACAACTAATAAACACATTGATATGTCCATGCTAGGACGACTAATAAACACATTTATATGTCCATGCTAGGACAACTAATAAACACATTGATATGTCCATTCTAGGACAACTAATAAACACATTGATATGTCCATGCTAGGACAACTAATAAACACATTGATATGTCCATGCTAGGACAACTAATAAACACATTGATATGTCCATGCTAGGACAACTAATAAACACATTTATATGTCCATGCTAGGACAACTAATAAACACATGTATACATCTATGCTAGGACAACTAATAAACACATTGATATGTCCATGCTAGGACAACTAATAAACACATTGATATGTCCATGCTAGGACAACTAATAAACACATTGATATGTCCATGCTAGGACAACTAATAAACACATTGATATGTCCATGCTAGGACAACTAATAAACACATTGATATGTCCATGCTAGGACAACTAATAAACACATTTATATTTCCATGCTAGGACGACTAATAAACACATTGATATGTCCATGCTAGGACGACTAATAAACACATTGATATGTACTTTGACGAATAATAAACATATTTATATGTCCTTCGACGAATAATAAACACATTTATATGTCCTTTGACGAATAATAAACATGTTTATATGTCCATGCTAGGACAACTAATAAACACATTGATATGTCCATGCTAGGACCACTAATAACCACATTGATATGTCCATGCTAGGACGACTAATAAACACATTGATATGTCCATGCTAGGACAACTAATAAACACATTGATTTGTCAATTCTAGGACAACTAATAAACACATTTATACGTCCATGCTAGGACAACTAATAAACACATTGATATGTCCATGCTAGGACGACTAATAAACACATTGATATGTCCATGCTAGGACAACTAATAAACATGTTTATATGTCCATGAAAAGGACAACTAATAAACACGTTTATATGTCCATGCTAGGACAACTAATAAACACATTTATATGTCCATGCTAGGACAACTAATAAACACATTGATATGTCCATGCTAGGACAACTAATAAACACATTGATATGTCCATGCTTGGACAACTAATAAACACATTGATATGTCCATGCTAGGACAACTAATAAACACATTGATATGTCCATGCTAGGACAACTAATAAACACATTGATATGTCCATGCTAGGACAACTAATAAACACATTTATGTGTCCATGCTAGGACAACTAATAAACACATTGATATGTCCATGCTAGGACAACTAATAAACACATTGATATGTCCATGCTAGGACAACTAATAAACACATTGATATGTCCATGCTTGGACAACTAATAAACACATTGATATGTCCATGCTAGGACAACTAATAAACACATTGATATGTCCATGCTAGGACAACTAATAAACACATTGATATGTCCATGCTACGACAACTAATAAACACATTTATTTGTCCATGCTAGGACAACTAATAAACACATTGATATGTCCATGCTAGGACAACTAATAAACACATTGATATGTCCATGCTAGGACAACTAATAAACACATTGATATGTCCATGCTAGGACAACTAATAAACACATTGATATGTCCATGCTAGGACAACTAATAAACACATTGATATGTCCATGCTAGGACAACTAATAAACACATTGATATGTCCATGCTAGGACAACTAATAAACACATTGATATGTCCATGCTAGGACAACTAATAAACACATTGATATGTCCATGCTAGGACAACTAATAAACACATTGATATGTCCATGCTAGGACAACTAATAAACACATTGATATGTCCATGCTCGGACAACTAATAAACACATTGACATGTCCATGCTAGGACGACTAATAAACACATTGATATGTCCATTCTAGGACAACTAATAAACACATTGATATGTCCATGCTAGGACAACTAATAAACACATTGATATGTCCATGCTAGGACAACTAATAAACACATTGATATGTCCATGCTAGGACAACTAATAAACACATTGATATGTCCATGCCAGGACAACTAATAAACACATTGATATGTCCATGCTAGGACAACTAATAAACACATTGATATGTCCATGCTAGGACAACTAATAAACACATTGATATGTCCATGCTAGGACGACTAATAAACACATTGATATGTACGTTGACGAATAATAAACATATTTATATGTCCTTCGACGAATAATAAACACATTTATATGTCCTTTGACGAATAATAAACATGTTTATATGTCCATGCTAGGACGACTAATAAACACATTGATATGTCCATGCTAGGACAACTAATAAACACATTGATATGTCAATTCTAGGACAACTAATAAACACATTGATATGTCAATTCTAGGACAACTAATAAACACATTTATACGTCCATGCTAGGACAACTAATAAACACATTGATATGTCCATGCTAGGACGACTAATAAACACATTGATATGTCCATGCTAGGACAACTAATAAACATGTTTATATGTCCATGAAAAGGACAACTAATAAACACGTTTATATGTCCATGCTAGGACAACTAATAAACACATTGATATGTCCATGCTTGGACAACTAATAAACACATTGATATGTCCATGCTAGGACGACTAATAAACACATTGATATGTCCATGCTAGGACAACTAATAAACACATTGATATGTCCATGCTAGGACGACTAATAAACACATTGATATGTCCATGCTAGGACAACTAATAAACACATTGATATGTCCATGCTAGGACAACTAATAAACACATTGATATGTCCATGCTAGGACGACTAATAAACACATTGATATGTCCATGCTAGGACAACTAATAAACACATTGATATGTCCATGCTAGGACAACTAATAAACACATTGATATGTCCATGCTAGGACAACTAATAAACACATTTATATGTCCATGCTAGGACAACTAATAAACACATTTATATGTCCATGCTAGGACAACTAATAAAACACATTGATATATCCATGCTAGGACAACTAATAAACACATTGATATGTCCATGCTAGGACAACTAATAAACACATTGATATGTCCATGCTAGGACAACTAATAAACACATTGATATGTCCATGCTAGGACAACTAATAAACACATTGATATGTCCATGCTAGGACAACTAATAAACACATTGATATGTCCATGCTAGGACAACTAATAAACACATTGATATGTCCATGCTCGGACGACTAATGAACACATTGATATGTCCATGCTTGGACAACTAATAAACACATTTATATGTCCATGCTAGGACAACTAATTAACACGTTGATATGTCCATGCAAGGACAACTAATAAACACATTAATATGTCCATGCTAGGACAAATAATAAACACATTGATATGTCCATGCTAGGACAACTAATAAACACATTGATATGTCCATGCTCGGACGACTAATGAACACATTGATATGTCCATGCTAGGACAACTAATAAACACATTAATATGTCCATGCTAGGACGACTAATAAACACATTGATATGTCCATGCTAGGACAACTAATAAACACATTAATATGTCCATGCTAGGACAACTAATAAACACATTGATATGTCCATGCTAGAACGACTAATAAATACATTGATATGTCCATGCTAGTACTACTAATAAACACATTGATATGTCCATGTTAGGACAACTAATAAACATGTTTATATGTCCATGCTAGAACAACTAATAAACACATTAATACGTCCATGCTAGGACAACTAATAAACACATTGATATGTCCATGCTAGGACAACTAATAAACACATTGATATGTCCATGCTAGGACGACTAATAAACACATTGATATGTCCATGCTAGGACAACTAATAAACACATTGATATGTCCATGCAAGGACAACTAATAAACACATTGATATGTCCATGCTAGGACGACTAATAAACACATTGATATGTACTTTGACGAATAATAAACATATTTATATGTCCTTCGACGAATAATAAACACATTTATATGTCCTTTGACGAATAATAAACATGTGTATATGTCCATGCTAGGATGAATAATAAACACATTTATATGTCCTTTGACAAATAATAAACACATTTATATGTCCTTTGACGAATAATAAACTCATTTATATGTCCTTTGACGAATAATAAACTCATTTATATGTCCTTGCTAGAAGTTATAATAAACACATTTATATGTCCTTTGACAAACAATAAACACTGCCAGTCTGCAAGGAGCTGTCAGTCTGCAAGGAGCTGTCAGTCTGCACAGAGCCGCCAGAGCTGCGAGTCTGTAAGAAGCCGCCAGAGCTGTCAGCCTACATGGAGCAGCCAGAGCCGCCAGTCAGCATGGAGCAGCCAGATCTTTCAGTCTGCCAGGATACGCCAGTCAACCAGACTCTTCCAGATCTGCCAGTCAGCCAGACTCTTCCAGATCCGCCAGTCAGCCAGACTCTTCCAGATCTGCCAGTCAACCAGACTCTTCCAGATCTGCCAGTCAACCAGACTCTTCCAGATCCGCCAGTCAGCCGGGATCTGCCAGAACTGCCAGTCTGCCAGGATCTGCCAGTCGGCCAGGATCTGCCAGTCGGCCAGGATCCGCCAGATCCGCCAGTCAGCAAGGATCTGGTAGATCTATCTACCTGCCTGAGCTTCCTCTCACTCCTGAGCTTCCTCTCACTCCTGAGCTTCCTCTCACTCCTGAGCTTCCTCTCACTCCTGAGCTTCCTCTCACTCCTGAGCTTCCTCTCACTCCTGAGCTTTCTCTCACTCCCGAGCTTTCTCTCAGTCCCGAGCTTTCCCTCAGTCCCGAGCTTTCCCTCAGTCCCGAGCTTTCCCTCAGTCCCGAGCTTTCCCTCAGTCCCGAGCTGCCTCAGTCCCGAGCTGCCCTTCAGTCCCGATCTGCTCCTCAGTCCAGTGGGGTTCTGGGTGAGGACTACTAGGCCATGGTCGGCGGCGAGGGTGGACTATCCAGGGACGCGAGGAGAGGGGACTAAGACATTGACTGAGTGGGGTCCACGTCCCGCGCCGGAGCCGCCACCATGGACAGACGCCCACCCGGACCCTCCCTATTGTTTTGAGGTGCGTTCGGGAGTCCGCACCTTAGGGAGGGGGTTCTGTCACTCCCTGGTCGAAGTATTTTGTGTTTATCTTCATGTGTTGGGTCAGGCCAGGGTGTGGCATGGGTTTTTTGTATGTGGTGTGTATACATTGGGATTGTAGCTAGTGGGGTGATCTAGCAAAGTCTATGGCTGTCTGGAGTGGTTCTCAATAAGAGGCAGGTGTTTATCGTTGTCTCTGATTGGGAACCATATTTAGGCAGCCATATTCTTTGAGTTTGTCGTGGGTGATTGTCCTTAGTGTCCTTGTTCCTGTCTATGTGTTAGTGTACACAAGTATTAGGCTGTTTCGGTTTTCGTTACGTTTATTGTTTTTTGTAGTGTTTGTATTTAGATTCGTGTTACGTTTGTTTATTAAAACATGGATCGCAATCTACACGCTGCATTTTGGTCCGACTCTCCTTCACACCAAGAGAACCGTTACACAGTGAGGATCTCTGAATGATCCAATGTTGACCTAAATGACTAATGATGATAAATACAATCCACCTGTGTGTAATCAAGTCTCCGTATAAATGCACCTGCACTGTGATAGTCTCAGAGGTCCGTTAAAAGCGCAGAGAGCATCATGAAGAACAAGGAACACACCAGGCAGGTCCGAGATACTATTGTGAAGAAGTTTAAAGCCGGATTTGGATACAAAAAGATTTCCCAAGCTTTAAACATCCCAAGAAGCACTGTGCAAGCAATAATATTGAAATGGAAGGAGTATCAGACCACTGCAAATCTACCAAGACCTGGCCGTCCCTCTAAACTTTCAGCTCATACAAGGAGAAGACTGATCAGAGATGCAGCCAAGAGGCCCATGATCACTCTGGATGAACTGCAGAGATCTACAGCTGAGGTGGGAGACTCTGTCCATAGGACAACAATCAGTCGTATATTGCACAAATCTGGCCTTTATGGAAGAGTGGCAAGAAGAAAGCCATTTCTTAAAGATATCCATAAAAAGTGTCGTTTAAAGTTTGCCACAAGCCACCTGGGAGACACACCAAACATGTGGAAGAAGGTGCTCTGGTCAGATGAAACCAAAATTGAACTTTTTGGCAACAATGCAAAACGTTATGTTTGACGTAAAAGCAACACAGCTCATCACTCTGAACACACCATCCCCACTGTCAAACATGGTGGTGGCAGCATCATGGTTTGGACCTGCTTTTCTTCAGCAGGGACAGGGAAGATGGTTAAAATTGATGGGAAGATGGATGGAGCCAAATACAGGACCATTCTTGAAGAAAACCTGATGGAGTCTGCAAAAGACCTGAGACTGGGATGGAGATTTGTCTTCCATCAAGACAATGATCCAAAACATAAAGCAAAATCTACAATGGAATGGTTCAAAAATAAACATATCCAGGTGTTAGAATGGCCAAGTCAAAGTCCAGACCTGAATCCAATCGAGAATCTTTGGAAAGAACTGAAAACTGCTGTTCACAAATGCTCTCCATCCAACCTCACTGAGCTCGAGCTGTTTTGCAAGGAGGAATGGGAAAAAAATTCAGTCTCTCGATGTGCAAAACTGATAGACATACCCCAAGCGACTTACAGCTGTAATCGCAGCAAAAGGTGGCGCTACAAAGTATTAACTTAAGGGGGCTGAATAATTTTGCACGCCCAATTTTTCAGTTTTTGATTTGTTAAAAAAGTTTGAAATATCCAATAAATGTCGTTCCACTTCATGATTGTGTCCCACTTGTTGTTGATTCTTCACAAAAAAATACAGTTCTATATCTTTATGTTTGAAGCCTGAAATGTGGCAAAAGGTCGCAAAGTTCAAGGGGGCCGAATACTTTCGCAAGGCACTGTATATGTCCTTTGACGAATAATAAACACATTTATATGTCCTTTGACGAATAATAAACACATTTATATGTCCTTTGACGAATAATAAACACATTTATATGTCCTTTGACGAATAATAAACTCATTTATATGTCCTTTGACGAATAATAAACACATTTATATGTCCTTTGACGAATAATAAACACATTTATATGTCCTTTGACGAATAATAAACTCATTTATATGTCCTTTGACGAATAATAAACTCATTTATATGTCCTTTGACGAATAATAAACTCATTTATATGTCCTTTGACGAGTAATAAACACATTCATATGTCCTTTGACGAGTAATAAACACATTTATATGTCCTTTGACGAATAATAAACACATTTATATGTCCTTTGACGAATAATAAACTCATTTATATGTCCTTTGACAAATAATAAACACATTTATATGTCCTTTGACGAATAATAAACACATTTATATGTCCTTTGACGAATAATAAACTCATTTATATGTGCTTTGACGAATAATAAACTCATTTATATGTCCTTTGACGAATAATAAACACATTTATATGTCCTTTGACGAATAATAAACACATTTATATGTCCTTTGACGAATAATAAACACATTTATATGTCCTTTGACGAATAATAAACTCATTTATATGTCCTTTGACGAATAATAAACACATTTATATGTCCTTTGACGAATAATAAACACGTTTATATGTCCTTTGATGAATAATAAACACATATATATGTCCTTTGACGAATAATAAACACATGTATATGTCCTTTGACGAATAATAAACACATTTATACGTCCTTGCTAGAAGTTATAAGAAACACATTTATATGTCCTTGCTAGAAGTTATAATAAACACATTTATATGTCCTTGCTAGAAGTTATAATAAACACATTTATATGTCCTTGCTAGAAGTTATAATAAACACATTTATATGTCCTTGCTAGAAGTTATAATAAACACATTTATATGTCCTTGCTAGAAGTTATAATAAACACATTTATATGTCCTTGCTAGAAGTTATAATAAACACATTTATATGTCCTTGCTAGAAGTTATAATAAACACATTTATATGTCCTTGCTAGAAGTTATAATAAACACATTTATATGTCCTTGCTAGAAGTTATAATAAACACATTTATATGTCCTTGCTAGAAGTTATAATAAACACATGTATATGTCCTTTGACGAATAATAAACACATTTATATGTCCTTGCTAGAAGTTATAATAAACACATGTATATGTCCTTTGACGAATAATAAACACATTTATATGTCCTTGCTAGAAGTTATAATAAACACATTTATATGTCCTTGCTAGAAGTTATAATAAACACATTTATATGTCCTTGCTAGAAGTTATAATAAACACATTTATATGTCCTTGCTAGGACAAGTAATAAACACATGTATATGTCCTTTGACGAATAATAAACACATGTATATGTCCTTGCTAGAAGTTATAATAAACACATTTATATGTCCTTGCTAGAAGTTATAATAAACACATTTATATGTCCTTGCTAGAAGTTATAATAAACACATTTATATGTCCTTGCTAGAAGTTATAATAAACACATTTATATGTCCTTGCTAGAAGTTATAATAAACACATGTATATGTCCTTTGACGAATAATAAACACATTTATATGTCCTTGCTAGAAGTTATAATAAACACATTTATATGTCCTTGCTAGAAGTTATAATAAACACATTTATATGTCCTTGCTAGGACAAGTAATAAACACATGTATATGTCCTTTGACGAATAATAAACACATTTATACGTCCTTGCTAGAAGTTATAATAAACACATTTATATGTCCTTGCTAGAAGTTATAATAAACACATTTATATGTCCTTGCTAGAAGTTATAATAAACACATTTATATGTCCTTGCTAGAAGTTATAATAAACACATTTATATGTCCTTGCTAGGACAAGTAATAAACACATGTATATGTCCTTTGACGAATAATAAACACATTTATACGTCCTTGCTAGAAGTTATAATAAACACATTTATATGTCCTTGCTAGAAGTTATAATAAACACATTTATATGTCCTTGCTAGGACAAGTAATAAACACATGTATATGTCCTTTGACGAATAATAAACACATTTATACGTCCTTGCTAGAAGTTATAATAAACACATTTATATGTCCTTGCTAGAAGTTATAATAAACACATTTATATGTCCATGCTAGGACAACTAATAAACACAGATTCCTGAAAGTCAAGTTGTAAAAGTGATGCAGTATTAAAGTAAATCCCCAGGGCAGTAGTCCCACACTACATGTAAGGACCTTTCTACAGTAGATAATAGTCAGATGTCTTCTGGCTATAAAGATAAAGTCATGATGAATAGCAGACACACTGAGACTGTAGTGGGAGAGATGATGACTTGGTCTCTGTGATTCAGACAGCGTCAGTGACTGGCTGGTATGGGAGTCATTTATAACATTATCTAGAGAAATGACCATGCTTTGCATTTTCAAAGAGCACGGTACATCCTGAGCTCCCACCCCCAGCCCTTGGCAGGACATTCCCACCAAGTGCAAGAGACTACATTTGGTTCCCCAGAAAAGTGCAACTTAATGTTCATTTAGATTGGGGGGGTGAGTTTCTGTTTTTCCATGTATAAAAGGTCTGAGTATCCTTTCGTTTAACAGAGATGTTTTTTCCAAGCTCCATGTGTGTGCAGACGCACATTAAACCTTTTCCCTGAGAGGTTATTTTAAAGACCCCTTTATAACCATCTGATAATCTGAGTTGTAATCAATAGCATTAGTGTTGAGTTAACTTCCAATCGCATCATCAGACCTACATGATGTCATCACAACAGCTCTTAGTGTGTGACAGAATATGGGATGTGGTTAGCAACACAGAGAAGACCGAATTCCTGAGAAGACAATATATTTATTTTTTTACATAGTGTTGATAAAAGTGAGGCCGGGGGTTGGGCTGGCCGGTTGGGCCAGGCCTAGAAAACCATCATATGAAATGCTAAGCAGACTGTGCCTCTGCTCCCACCCAGGGGTATTGTACTGTGTGCAGCAGTCACATACTCGTGGTGTGTGCAACAATGTGCAGGGGGATACAATGCCACACGTTTGTCCTTGAAAGAGACTGCTGTGCATTCAGATTGTCATGCTGCTCTGTCAAACATAAGCTATTGATTGAATGTGGGTGGCCCTCTAGGAAATGCTGCAGTGCTGATCAATTAAACGGCGACGTAATGAATTACTGTATCATCTCACAGAGGCACACCACACAAGGTGGTAACATTCAGTGGTTCTGCTGCAGTCATTGAGCTGTGCTGCACCAAGGCAAAATCATTGCTGCTACCCCAAAAAAATATTGAACATAAAAAAAATATTTCTGCCGAGGCTCACTTTGAAGATGCTGGAACATTTACTTTTCCTCTGCTAACAAAATGAACAATGAATAGAAAAAACACACAACCCCATAATAGAATAGTTGATCTATTTACCGAGTCGGCTTGTTGTTATGTGTTCATTGCGAGAGAAGTTATGAGTGCCTGGGAATTCACAGAATCGAATATAGGCAGCAAAGATGGTAATAATTGACTGATAATTAACATAATTATCAAAAACAAATAGGCCTACCTGCTTGCACTTTGTGCAGGCTGTGTATCCATCTACCACGTTGTATTTCCAAACTGGGGATTTCACTTTGTGCAGGCTGTGTATCCATCTACCACGTTGTTGTATTTCCAAACTGGGGATTTCACTTTGTGCAGGCTGTGTATCCATCTACCACGTTGTTGTCCTTCCAAACTGGGGATTTCACTTTGTGCAGGCTGTGTATCCATCTACCACGTTGTTGTGTTTCCAAACTGGGGATTTCACTTTGTGAATGCTGTGTATCCATCTACCACGTTGTTGTCCTTCCAAACTGGGGATTTCACTTTGTGAATGCTGTGTATCCATCTACCACGTTGTTGTCCTTCCAAACTGGGGATTTCACTTTGTGAATGCTGTGTATCCATCTACCACGTTGTTGTATTTCCAAACTGGGGATTTCACTTTGTGCAGGCTGTGTATCCATATACCACGTTGTTGTCCTTCCAAACTGGGGATTTCACTTTGTGCAGGCTGTGTATCCATCTACCACGTTGTTGTCCTTCCAAACTGGGGATTTCACTTTGTGAATGCTATCCATCTACCACGTTGTTGTCCTTCCAAACTGGGGATTTCACTTTGTGCAGGCTGTGTATCCATCTACCACGTTGTTGTCCTTCCAAACTGGGGATTTCACTTTGTGCAGGCTGTGTATCCATCTACCACGTTGTTGTCCTTCCAAACTGGGGATTTCACTTTGTGCAGGCTGTGTATCCATCTACCACGTTGTTGTCCTTCCAAACTGGGGATTTCACTTTGTGCAGGCTGTGTATCCATCTACCACGTTGTTGTATTTCCAAACTGGGGATTTCACTTTGTGCAGGCTGTGTATCCATCTACCACGTTGTTGTCCTTCCAAACTGGGGATTTCACTTTGTGCAGGCTGTGTATCCATCTACCACGTTGTTGTCCTTCAAACTGGGGATTTCACTTTGTGCAGGCTGTGTATCCATCTACCACGTTGTTGTCCTTCCAAACTGGGGATTTCACTTTGTGCAGGCTGTGTATCCATCTACCACGTTGTTGTCCTTCCAAAGTGGGGATTTCACTTTTGTGAATGCTGTGTATCCATCTACCACGTTGTTGTCCTTCCAAACTGGGGATTTCACTTTGTGCAGGCTGTGTATCCATCTACCACGTTGTTGTCCTTCCAAACTGGGGATTTCACTTTGTGCAGGCTGTGTATCCATCTACCACGTTGTTGTCCTTCCAAACTGGGGATTTCACTTTGTGCAGGCTGTGTATCCATCTACCACGTTGTTGTCCTTCCAAACTGGGGATTTCACTTTGTGCAGGCTGTGTATCCATCTACCACGTTGTTGTCCTTCCAAACTGGGGATTTCACTTTGTGCAGGCTGTGTATCCATCTACCACGTTGTTGTCCTTCCAAACTGGGGATTTCACTTTGTGCAGGCTGTGTATCCATCTACCACGTTGTTGTCCTTCCAAACTGGGGATTTCACTTTGTGCAGGCTGTGTATCCATCTACCACGTTGTTGTCCTTCCAAACTGGGGATTTCACTTTGTGAATGCTGTGTATCCATCTACCACGTTGTTGTCCTTCCAAACTGGGGATTTCACTTTGTGCAGGCTGTGTATCCATCTACCACGTTGTTGTCCTTCCAAACTGGGGATTTCACTTTGTGCAGGCTGTGTATCCATCTACCACGTTGTTGTCCTTCCAAACTGGGGATTTCACTTTGTGCAGGCTGTGTATCCATCTACCACGTTGTTGTCCTTCCAAAGTGGGGATTTCACTTTGTGAATGCTGTGTATCCATCTACCACGTTGTTGTCCTTCCAAACTGGGGATTTCACTTTGTGCAGGCTGTGTATCCATCTACCACGTTGTTGTCCTTCCAAACTGGGGATTTCACTTTGTGCAGGCTGTGTATCCATCTACCACGTTGTTGTCCTTCCAAACTGGGGATTTCACTTTGTGAATGCTGTGTATCCATCTACCACGTTGTTGTCCTTCCAAACTGGGGATTTCACTTTGTGCAGGCTGTGTATCCATCTACCACGTTGTTGTCCTTCCAAACTGGGGATTTCACTTTGTGCAGGCTGTGTATCCATCTACCACGTTGTTGTCCTTCCAAACTGGGGATTTCACTTTGTGCAGGCTGTGTATCCATCTACCACGTTGTTGTCCTTCCAAACTGGGGATTTCACTTTGTGCAGGCTGTGTATCCATCTACCACGTTGTTGTATTTCCAAACTGGGGATTTCACTTTGTGCAGGCTGTGTATCCATCTACCACGTTGTTGTCCTTCCAAACTGGGGATTTCACTTTGTGCAGGCTGTGTATCCATCTACCACGTTGTTGTCCTTCCAAACTGGGGATTTCACTTTGTGCAGGCTGTGTATCCATCTACCACGTTGTTGTCCTTCCAAACTGGGGATTTCACTTTGTGCAGGCTGTGTATCCATCTACCACGTTGTTGTCCTTCCAAACTGGGGATTTCACTTTGTGAATGCTGTGTATCCATCTACCACGTTGTTGTCCTTCCAAACTGGGGATTTCACTTTGTGAATGCTGTGTATCCATCTACCACGTTGTTGTATTTCCAAACTGGGGATTTCACTTTGTGCAGGCTGTGTATCCATCTACCACGTTGTTGTCCTTCCAAACTGGGGATTTCACTTTGTGCAGGCTGTGTATCCATCTACCACGTTGTTGTCCTTCCAAACTGGGGATTTCACTTTGTGAATGCTGTGTATCCATCTACCACGTTGTTGTCCTTCCAAACTGGGGATTTCACTTTGTGCAGGCTGTGTATCCATCTACCACGTTGTTGTCCTTCCAAACTGGGGATTTCACTTTGTGCAGGCTGTGTATCCATCTACCACGTTGTTGTCCTTCCAAACTGGGGATTTCACTTTGTGCAGGCTGTGTATCCATCTACCACGTTGTTGTCCTTCCAAACTGGGGATTTCACTTTGTGCAGGCTGTGTATCCATCTACCACGTTGTTGTATTTCCAAACTGGGGATTTCACTTTGTGCAGGCTGTGTATCCATCTACCACGTTGTTGTCCTTCCAAACTGGGGATTTCACTTTGTGCAGGCTGTGTATCCATCTACCACGTTGTTGTCCTTCCAAACTGGGGATTTCACTTTGTGCAGGCTGTGTATCCATCTACCACGTTGTTGTCCTTCCAAACTGGGGATTTCACTTTGTGCAGGCTGTGTATCCATCTACCACGTTGTTGTCCTTCCAAAGTGGGGATTTCACTTTGTGAATGCTGTGTATCCATCTACCACGTTGTTGTCCTTCCAAACTGGGGATTTCACTTTGTGCAGGCTGTGTATCCATCTACCACGTTGTTGTCCTTCCAAACTGGGGATTTCACTTTGTGCAGGCTGTGTATCCATCTACCACGTTGTTGTCCTTCCAAACTGGGGATTTCACTTTGTGCAGGCTGTGTATCCATCTACCACGTTGTTGTCCTTCCAAACTGGGGATTTCACTTTGTGCAGGCTGTGTATCCATCTACCACGTTGTTGTCCTTCCAAACTGGGGATTTCACTTTGTGAATGCTGTGTATCCATCTACCACGTTGTTGTCCTTCCAAACTGGGGATTTCACTTTGTGCAGGCTGTGTATCCATCTACCACGTTGTTGTCCTTCCAAACTGGGGATTTCACTTTGTGCAGGCTGTGTATCCATCTACCACGTTGTTGTCCTTCCAAACTGGGGATTTCACTTTGTGCAGGCTGTGTATCCATCTACCACGTTGTTGTCCTTCCAAAGTGGGGATTTCACTTTGTGAATGCTGTGTATCCATCTACCACGTTGTTGTCCTTCCAAACTGGGGATTTCACTTTGTGCAGGCTGTGTATCCATCTACCACGTTGTTGTCCTTCCAAACTGGGGATTTCACTTTGTGCAGGCTGTGTATCCATCTACCACGTTGTTGTCCTTCCAAACTGGGGATTTCACTTTGTGCAGGCTGTGTATCCATCTACCACGTTGTTGTCCTTCCAAACTGGGGATTTCACTTTGTGCAGGCTGTGTATCCATCTACCACGTTGTTGTCCTTCCAAACTGGGGATTTCACTTGAGCAGCGCCGGTTTCCACTTCTTATAACCTTCTTTCTCCGGGCAGGACTATGTTAGTCATTTCTGCGTGAGCTGGGCTATCCAGGGAAAGTCAACTTGGCAATGTGTCCTATTCTCACGTGGAGAGAGGGAACATACGCTCTGTGCGTGGACAAATTATAACTTTTGAACACCCCACAAACAATAGACAGTTCCCAAATCTCCACTCTCAATGTGTGCATGGCTGGAGCTTTGTGTCTTCCTCGCTGAATGGAATTCGCAACACAATGCTACACAACAAGTTCCTGAAAACGTGTTTTATCTTGATTTAAAATGTTTCTGTTACCGTTTCTGCAAAGTAATTGTTATGAACCGTGAGCCGACTCCACGGGTTAAATAATGTTTTCCTTGCACCCACCAGCTGGTTTTTTTTGCAGCTCACCTGTGGGAATCGTGGGTATCCAAACCTATGTAGGACTCTCCTAAAGATTAGCCCAATGCAGATAGGCTGAACAATGGGCTTGCCTATGTATTTATAGCCACTATGCTGCATCAGCTGGGCTACAGGTGATAATGCTTATTGCTAATAGCATACCTGAGAATATGGATATAGTCTACATGCATGCTGGAGGTGGAAATTCTATTTTAGATGGTGTCAGTGTAACGGATGTGAAACGGCTAGCTACTTAGCGGTGGTGCACGCTAACGTCACTTGCTCTGAAACCTTGAAGTAGTGGTTCCCCTTGCTCTGCAAGGGCTGCGGCTTTTGTGGAGCGATGGGTAACGATGCTTCGTGGGTGACTGTTGTTGATGTGTGCAGAGGGTCCCTGGTTCGGCGCCCGGGTATGGGCGAGGGGATGGTCTAAAGTTATACTGTTACATCACCATAAGTTTATTTTCATTCATTTTGGAGTAGAATGTCCTTTTAAAAAGTTGCCAGAACTGAACTTCTCAGTCCTACATAAACATTCTTGGCCCGACCTTTTCCTCCCACTGTTACAATTTTTTCCAGAGGAAACACTGGTAACATTAACAGATGGAAAACCTGCAGGCTGACGTGGCTTCTCTCTGGGCAGTAACCAAAGTGACAAAAGACCTGTGAACCAGTCATGCTGCTGCAGTACAGCACATTCTACAATTAATCAACATGCAGTCACTAACTGAGTGCAAAGGGATACATTTAAAGTGTCATTGATTCAAATTGGAACCCTTTAGCCATACACTACACAGGGCTGTTGTCGCCTGGCTGTGAAACATTGTGTCTGTCCTTCAGTTAACCCTGGCTACTTAAGAGCACAGTCAAGTAACACATCGAGTCAAATCAATTCCACTTGTTCATCCCAAATCAGTCAAATTTTTAAAGAGGTAATGATGAGCTCCAGACGGATTTGAAGGCAAAATACTTTATGTGTGTGTGTGTGTGTGTGTGTGTGTGTGTGTGTGTGTGTGTGTGTGTGTGTGTGTGTGTGTGTGTGTGTGTGTGTGTGTGTGTGTGTGTGTGTGGTGTCCAGACTCTTGTGCATGTCCAGACTCTTGGAATCCAGACCCTTGGAGTCCAGACCCTTGGAGTCCAGACCCTTGGAGTCCAGACCCTTGGAGTCCAGACCCTTGGAATCCAGATTCTTGGAATCCAGACTCTTGGAGTCCAGACCCTTGGAGTCCAGACCCTTGGAGTCCAGACCCTTGGAGTCCAGACCCTTGGAGTCCAGACCCTTGGAGTCCAGACCCTTGGAATCCAGACTCTTGGAATCCGGACTCTTGGAATCCGGACTCTTGGAATCCGGACTCTTGGAATCCGGACTCTTGGAATCCGGACCCTTGGAATCCAGACCCTTGGAATCCAGACTCTTGGAGTCAAGACCCTTGTAATCCAGACCCTTGGAATCCAGACTCTTGGAATCCAGACTCTTGGAATCCAGACTCTTGGAATCCAGACTCTTGGAATCCAGACTCTTGGAATCCAGACTCTTGGAATCCAGACTCTTGGAATCCAGACTCTTGGAATCCAGACTCTTGGAATCCAGACTCTTGGAATCCAGACTCTTGGAATCCAGACTCTTGGAATCCAGACTCTTGGAGTCCAGACCCTTGGAATCCAGACCCTTGGAATCCAGACCCTTGGTATCCAGCCTTGTGTGGGGAGGAAAAATCCCCAGCTCTGGAGACCAGAGAGACCAGCCCTGCATTTCCTTCAAACACTGAGCTCTCCTACAGTTCCCCACACACACACATCACCCTCTCCCCATTATCCTCCCCCTCATCCTCCTCCTTATCCTCCCCTTTGTCCCCCCCTCATCCCCTCTGTCACCGTTGGTTCAACACAGCAGATCTGAGGCTCAGAATAAAACCCAGGCCCTCTCTCTCTAGGAGGAGCTGCTATCTCTGTGCCCGTTCCCTGAATACACACATTATTAATTAGAGAGAGACTCTTGCGGCCACATTAACATTAGCTTCCACCATGGAGCCTGCCGCTCTGAGGCTGTAATGACTAACCCAACCCACTGCAGAATATCATTTTAAGATTGTTTTATTTTAGTTTGCTCTCAATTGAATCAGAAATACATTCCGAGATCCCTCTGGTTCATGTCCACAGTGACAGACTTTTAATAGATATTCCAGATCAAAATAACCTCTCTCAGAGAACTACAGGGAATCTTACTCCTGGTGGGCCTTCAAACTTTATCATACTTTTATCCTCCTATCACAAAGTTTACAAATTAAAGTTCACTGACCAACACACAATGGTTGATTTAACAGATTGACATGTGCCTTGAAAACACCATGCTACGTTACCTTCTCACTCTGCTGACTTTTACATCTCAGACATTCACGTGGAAAATGTTATTTACTTTGAGCTTTCTGTGTTAACAACCTCTGGGACAGCACTTAGGGTGAAAACTATCCAGGGGTTAAGGTAATTTATGAAATTCCCACCTAGCCTTATCCTAATGAGCAAATATATTGAGCAGGTCTTTCCAAATGTCACGAAGACATAATGGAATCTGCCCTCATGGCCTGTCTCAGTGGTCATAAAAATCCTCAGACATCCTTCTAATCAGAGTATGAAAGTACTAAGATATTATATTTTGGCTATCACACACAATTCCCCTGTAATGATACTGCTGCCTTAAAATGATGTCAACGAGGAACCTGTATAAATAGCTCCTCTCACTCTGGGGAAATTGAGCTTTCAAACTAATGCATGGGAGATTGAACTCTCTCTGCATGATAGTGCTGTAATAAAAGAATGTGTTTCTTCAAGGAAGCATTCAACAACATAGGCCACAGAAGGAGTTAGTTTACAGAAAAATACAAACAAAGCTACATGTAGACAGGGTGCTCGATGATCCCATTATAATAGATCCACCAAATCATAGCATAGAAAAATTGCCTTGGCTTTTGCCAAGTCATTATCTGTTTTCAATTTTTTCCACGTGTTCTACAGTAAACGTCCTCCGCACTTGGACTGAGGTAAATGCAGAAGCAAAAAGAAGGTACTGTACTTGTCCCCAAACTGAAATGTTGACATTATCCTAAAGGTTTTCAATATGCCTATAAATTGCATACTGTAACTAAATTCCTTGTAAATATTGTATGTTTTTATTGAGTTGGAATTGTAAATATTGTGAATTCGTATGATTGTGTACATGCAGGGTTCCCTTGTAACAGGTCTCAATGGGATTTCCCTGCTTAAATGGTTAAAAGGTTAAATAAAATAACAATTAAAACTGTATAAAATGAAAAGTATACACATTTCTCCCCTATTTGATCTGAATAAAATCAGCCTAAAATTGTTGTCTTCTTTTGTTACTTTAATGCTTGCTATAATACAGTTTGTTTGGGATCCCCTGGACCCAAAATTAAAGAGTGATTAGCATTAATGTCAGGCAGGAGAACAAGCTTAGCCTGCTCTGTTTACCCGGATCAAAGAGCCAGACAGGAATCTCATGACTCATACTCAACTCTAGCCAAGCAGTAAGTAGAAATGACCAGTAATTGGGGTTGCTCTCAACATTAACTGAAAAATAATTCATTAGGACAAAGAAATGAATGGCGTTGATGATAAAAGGCCTGATTGCAGAGCTTGGCAGGAGGATAGTAATGAGGTTGGACTTGAAGAGATGTTTTCCTCTTATCACTGTGAAAACAATTCCTCAAACAGAAGGATCAGGGAAATGGTCAAGTAAAAAAGCCTGTGGTATGTGACGGTCAATTATTGTGAACCAGACATGCTATAGCCAGCTTACAAAATCATGCAATTCAAGTATAAACTAAAATAATTATAATTCTAAAAGTGTACACATTTATCTCAAAGACTAAAAGCAACTTTCTCAGTTAGAGAGGAGTAAGACTTACAAGTAGCCACAGACTCCTCGTGTTAGCTAACTGACTATAAGCTGACATCCAACTTGCAGCCAATGATCTCCATTTCAAAGTGTAGGCTGGGAGGGCCACCTGTGGCCAAACTCAGCAACTCTCCACTGTGATGGAACACTTCTGAGAGAAACCACCTAAGTCTGCCGGCCCACCATTACCCAGTGACCCAACATAGTTAGCTCAGTGATGCCATGTTCCAATGGGCGTGAGCCTCCCGCCTTAGTCCTAATGCACTCAGCCTCCCACCCCAGTCCTAATGTACTCAGCCTCCCACCCCGGTCCTAATGCACTCAGAGCCCACTCTGTATTGTTGTGTTGCCTCCAGATGGATAGGACTGAGTCTAATCATACTTCTCCTGTTGCACGAGTTGTGGGGAGAGAGAGAGAGAGAGAAGGAGAACGAGAGAGAGAGAGCTAGGGAGAGGGAGGGAGAGACAGAGAGACAGAATATCTTAGGGACTCCTCAGAAAGGTATGCAAATTCTGATTGCTGTGGAACACGAGCACTCTTCATCATTTAGTGCCTCATCCTTTCTTTCTTGTATGTGTGCTTCATCCCTTTCTCCAGAGAGATAGCAGTCGCCTTGCACTTCTACAGAGCCCACCACACTTTAAAATCGGTTGTTTTACACTATACAAAATATTGTCATGGAATACCTATGAGGGCAAGTCATTTGATTTTTCATATGCATGTTGATTTTTCATGTGCAGACTATTATTTTTCATTAATAAGTAATCACAAGTTCAGATAGGGAATCCAATATCTGAAAACATCTCACCTCTATGTTGAGGGGAGCATTTAGTTTATATTTGGATTTGATTTCAATGATGTTCCAAGGATGTTCCAATGGTGTTCCAAGGATGTTCCAATGGTGTTCCAAGGATGTTCCAATGGTGTTCCAAGGATGTTCCAAGGATGTTCCAAGGATGTTCCAAGGATGTTCCAATGATGTTCCAATGGTGTTCCAAGGATGTTCCAATGGTGTTCCAAGGATGTTCCAATGGTGTTCCAAGGATGTTCCAATGGTGTTCCAAGGATGTTCCAATGGTGTTCCAAGGATGTTCCAATGGTGTTCCAAGGATGTTCCAATGGTGTTCCAAGGATGTTCCAATGGTGTTCCAAGGATGTTCCAATGGTGTTCCAAGGATGTTCCAATGGTGTTCCAAGGATGTTCCAAGGATGTTCCAATGGTGTTCCAAGGATGTTCCAAGGATGTTCCAATGGTGTTCCAAGGATGTTCCAATTGTGTTCCAAGGCTGTTCAATGATGTTCAACGATGTTCCAAGGATGTTCCAATGATGTTCCAAGGAGGTTCGTGACACATCATCTATTATATCTCCCTTTCATTGAGAACACTGCATAAACAGATGAAAGAATGCCCCTAACTCACCGTTGCCACTCTCCTGTTCATTTCATAAGAAGAGGATGGGTTCTGACACTCAATTTGTATAACCAACACTGTGGAATGTTGCTTATAGCCCTTAACCCCAAGGGAACCTGAATGTGCAGTCTCTCATGATTTGATTGAATGGTCATTTCTATCCATGGAATTAATGGTTGCTTTATTGGTGTTCTTATAAGCCAAAGTAAGCAAGTGTTGCATAGCAAAGGCATTGTTGATCAATTTAAATTATGTGGTCTTGTTTTTGTGAGAATAGAGACAGATGCCGTAAGAATATACCATTCTCACAGAGGTGAGAACATTTGTTCCCAGAGTAAAGAAAAATCCAGTTAAAATACTGTGCAATTTTCTTTTCAAAAACATCACTAACACTTCTTACAAGAGAATGGATGCTCTTGAGTGGCCCTTCTGACCCAAATGGAATTCTTATCAGGTAGCACTCACCTTAAAGCAGTAAGGCCACTGACAGTTCTTTGAACTCCCAGATGTAATGTAAATTTCCTTTGTGATTTGAAAATGAAAACTTCCAATTGTAGGCCCCGTGGAAAAGTCAGTATTTCAAATGTCTTAATCTTGCTTGGGGTGGTGTTATAGACACTAGGCGGAGGTTGCATAAGGTCATTTCATTGCACTGCTATTTCATTTGGGATGTTATGCCTTAGAAATGACATTAGCTTAATTCCTTCATTCATTTCACAGTCTAACCTAACAGCCAGAGGCTGACATTGGAGACACTCAAACTTTTATTTTGTCTCAAAACCTCAGTATACATCTTCAGTTTTGACACCAAAGCCTCCAGTATTTACTGCACAGATCTCACTCTGCATCTCACAACCATTCAAACGTAGACATGTACATGGTAGAAACCCCACTTATATGAATTGAATGTATCCTCCTATACCTGCAGTCTTAATAGAGTTCAGGTCACCCCTCTCCCTGTCTCCCTGTCTGCCCATCCCTCTCGCGGTTTGTGCTCTAAAATGTTTATGGACAGATCCGAGAAGCCTTGAAGTTGGAGGGAGAGCTGTCAGTCAGGAGAAAAGATATAAACCAATCATGGGTGGAAAAGCCTCCGAGGGTGCAGACTGGCAGAGGTCTTGAGAGGAGAGGTCCAGCTCTTGTTTGCAGTTTGGGAGAATCACTGTCTCTCTCTCCTTCACTAAAGGTCCCTGTCTTCATCCATCTCTCTCTCTCGCTCTCCTCCTCCTCCTTATCTCTCTCCTCTCTCCCTATCTCTCTCTCTCACCTCTATCTCTCTCCCTCTCCCACCTCTCTCTCTACCCCTCTCTCTCTCTCTGCAGTTCAGTTCATTCTACATCCACCGGTGTGCTGCTTGGTTAACCTTGGAATATAGAGCTCTGCACCCGCTGCTAAAAAGTCAATTCTATGGAGCATTACTGCAGCTGAGTAACTGACCCGAAAATAAAATACAGACCTTATCAATTCCTCAGTCGATCATACCACTGATTCTGATGCCCAGATCATCTGACAGGGGCTTATGTCAATCACATGTCTCTATATGGTCTGGAGCTTTGCCATCTTCACAAATGCAAATGTAGAAGAAACTACAAAATTTGGGCTTTAATTTTATTTGTATGTTCACAATTGTCTGATGTCAGCTGACAAAGATGTCCAATTAGTTCCCATTCCATTCCCCTTACTGATTCAAGTTGATATTACAAGAACTCAAAGTCCTCTCTGCCAACAGGGACGTGTTGCTTTTTGAAATCACAAGAACTCAAGGTCCTCTCTTTTGCCAACACGGACT
Source organism: Oncorhynchus keta (assembly GCF_023373465.1). Classification (NCBI taxonomy): domain Eukaryota; kingdom Metazoa; phylum Chordata; class Actinopteri; order Salmoniformes; family Salmonidae; genus Oncorhynchus; species Oncorhynchus keta. The sequence continues at coordinate 23,640,324 of NC_068450.1, read as the reverse complement.
TGTTGCTTTTTGTTCTCAGTTTCCCAAGAAGTGACCACACATATGGCGTGACAGACCATTCCTACCATTCATCCTTCTCCAAACACTCATAAGCAGCATGTTGTACTTAAAACACAAGCATAACTTTCCTAAGTCCCCATGGCCTTAAGACAGCACGTCTGCAGTGCTACAGCCCAGGATGAGGTACTGTGAGTCACAGATGGACAAAGGAGACGGCACACAATCACGCAGGATAAATGACAGGGTATCAGTTTGATTCACTGGACTTAATCACAGTGCAGTCTTGTCACATCGGGATTCTGACAAAGAAGTATCCTGAAATAAAAGCACTTATTTTTTTTTACCCTCCATTGTTCTTGATGTCTCACATTGTGATCTTTGGGAGGGAGGGAGAGAGGGAGAGAGGGAGGGAGGGGGAGAGGGAGGGAGAGAGAGAGCCTACTTAACAAAGAGCATACCTGCATGTTTTCTGTATGTGTATGATGTCTACATGCTTGTTTGCATGAGCATAATTAAAATATTCTTAGCGTGTCCACTATGGAACTCATTATAGAACTCACCTGTGGTAATAAGTTCAAAGCAAAAGCCCATTCATTCCTCCAAGGGTTGTGACCAACTCTTGATAGTATTGACCCAACACAATCACTTTGACGTACCCCCTACAGTAAGAACTGTGCCTTGCATTCCTGAGTAAGGAGACACAGCAGGTGTGTTAAAGGCTGTGTTCATCCACAAACACGCTCCCTGATTCAGTAGCATGGAACACCTCAGCTAACATCAGCATCACTAAGTACCACCTACTGCCATCGCATCCCTCCAGGGATCATCAGTTCCTAACAGGGGAAATTAACCCAGTGACTCCCATACCCAAATAGAGCCAAGTGTGAAATTTAAAACGCCTACGGCTCTTAAATCAACTTGTTCTCGACTTGTGTTGGGTTTTAACATCAAATCTCACATTCGTTTTTTTTTTTAATCACTCCCCGTCAATTAAAAAATTATGAATACAAATACACTGTGAGTCTCGTCATGTAAATTGTGAAACTAGCATGCTGACAGCATATCATTATTAAAGGAAAACTGCCAATGTAAGACAGAGTATGAATTCCTTGATCAATACTCATTTGGGGTACAATCCCCTTGAGCTCCATCAACATGATGTTCTTTCTGCCTGAGTCGAGCACCTGGGGCTCTGTCTTGTGATGATGGAGGATGTGATGGGGTTGATGATGGAGGATGTGATGGGGTTGGTGATGGAGGATGTGATGGGGTTGATGATGTAGGATGTGATGGGGTTGATGATGGCGGGTTGTGATGGGGTTGATGATGGAGGCTTTTATGGGGTTGATGATGTAGGATGTGATGGGGTTGATGATGGAGGATGTGATGGGGTTGATGATGGAGGATGTGATGGGGTTGATGATGGAGGATGTGATGGGGTTGGTGATGGAGGATGTGATGGGGTTGATGATGTAGGATGTGATGGGGTTGATGATGGAGGATGTGATGGGGTTGATGATGGAGGATGTGATGGGGTTGATGATGGAGGATGTGATGGGGTTGATGATGGAGGATGTGATGGGGTTGATGATGGAGGCTTTTATGGGGTTGATGATGTAGGATGTGATGGGGTTGATGATGGAGGATGTGATGGGGTTGATGATGGAGGATGTGATGGGGTTGATGATGGAGGATGTGATGGGGTTGATGATGGAGGCTTTTTTGGGTTGATGAGGACGTATTTGCCCTCTGTGCAGGTCATAAAGTGAACTGCTCTGTCCAACATTACAAACCGTTACAAGACTCGGATTAGGATACCCCAAGGGCAATTAACTAACAAGTATGTGTCTGTATTTTCACAACTTGGAGAACATCACTCAAAATGGAGCTAATGTTTTCCAAATGATTTCACATAAACCCCCCATACAGTTACAACTGTCAGTGGAATAGAGAAGAGGTTTTAAGGTGGGATTCACTCTGCCTTTCATCTCACACAGGGAAAGCCTCTTATGGGATATATCTACAGAGCTGAATGAATTGATGGAAACTCTGCTCCCTCAATCAGAGCTGAAGACAACACCACCGCCTTCTTGTCCAGCTCACCTTCACGGTGACTCAGACAGAAGTAACCTCTCAGGAGTTCATCTATCTGGACAGAGCTGTTTCTCACAGTAATGATCAACAGGAAACTGTTGGTTTAGTCTCAACTGCATGAATGCACCACCACCATAGGTATTAAATATACCCCAAAGACACCTCCTCCTCCCGTGTGGTCTCAAAAAAGTTTAATTTGTAACAGTGAACCATTTTACTGAGTCATACAATGCTGTGTTTTCATGACTTTGTGTTGTAGCTAGCACAGCAATGAAAACATAATGGCAGTAGGTATGGCTAACAATGTATTAGATGATATGTTCACAATCAGGTCCAGAACATCATTTTAGGAGACTAGTTGCTGTAGAATAAAGAACCCATCAGTGTTAAGAAGAAATGTACCTCTCAGGGGAACCTATTGCTGAGACTACATGGATTCCAAACGAGGCTTAGACCTAATGTTGATTTAGACAGTAGCCTATGGTTTACGCGGCTTAGACAGTAGCCTAATGGTGATGTACATGACCATCTGATCATTTATCACTCCAGTGTTAATCTGCAAAATTGTATTATTCGCCTACCTCCTCATGCCTTTTGCACACATTGTATATAGACTGCCCATTTTTTCTACTGTGTTATTGACTTGTTAATTGTTTACTCCATGTGTAACTCTGTGTTGTCTGTTCACACTGCTATGCTTTATCTTGGCCAGGTCGCAGTTGCAAATGAGAACTTGTTCTCAACTAGCCTACCTGGTTAAATAAAGGTGAAATAAAAAATAAATAAAAAATGTAGACAGTAGCCTAATGGTGATTTAGACAGTAGCCTAATGCTGATTTAAACAGTAGCCTAATGGTGATTTAAACAGTAGCCTAATGGTGATTTAGACAGTAGCCTAATTGTCACGCCCTGACCATAGAGAGCCCTTGGTTCTCTATGGTGTTGAGGTCAGAGCGTGACTAGGGGGGTGTTCTAGTTTTCATATTTCTATGTTGGTGTGCCTGGTATGGTTCCCAATTAGAGGCAGCTGGTAAGCGTTGCCTCTAATTGGGGATCATATTTAAGGTAGCCTTTTTTCCACCTGTGTTTTGTGGGATATTGTTTGTGTGGCAATGGAGAAGTTGGGAGAGAAAGAGATGAGAGAGATGTTGTGCAGGTGTGTCCCAGTCCGGTACGTCCTGTGTCTCCTCCTCACACTCGCTCTGAAGTGCGTGTCACCTGTACCGGCTCCACGCTCTAGGCCTCCAGTGTGCATTCACAATCCAGAGCTTCCAGCGACGGTTCACAGTCCGGAGCTTCCGGCAACGGTTTCCAGTCCGGAGCTTCCGGCGACGGTTCACAGTCCAGAGCTTCCGGCGACGGTTCACAGTCCAGAGCTTCTGGCGACGGTTTCCAGTCCGGAGCTTCTGGCAACGGGTCCCAGTCCGGAACCTCCTGAGGTGGTCCACGGTCCGGAACCTCCAGCAACAGTCAATAGTCTGTAACCTCCAGCGACGGTTAGCGGTCCGGAACCTTCTGAGACGGTCCACGGTCCGGAACCCCCTGAGACGGTCCACTGCCCGGAACCTCCAGCGACGGTCAACGGTCCGTTACCTCCAGCAACAGTCAATAGTCTGTAACCTCCAGCGACGGTCAGCGGTCCGGAACCTCCTGTGACGGTCAACGGTCCAGAGCTTCCAGGCAAGGCGTCCAGTTCTGCTCCAGGGCAGGAGCCTTCCTCTGCGCCGGTGGCCAGTCCAGGCACGGCGTCCAGTCCAGCTAGGGCTCTTGGTTCTCAATGGTGTTGAGGTCAGAGCGTGACTGGGGGGGTGTTCTAGTTTTCATATTTCTATGTTGATGTGCCTGGTATGGTTCCCAATTAAAGGCAGCTGGTAATCGTTGCCTCTAATTGGGGATCATATTTAGGTAGCCTTTTTTCCACCTGTGTTTTGTGGGATATTGTTTGTGTGTGTGCTAGTTGCACCACTTATTTTACATTTCGTTGTTTCTTTATTTGTTTTGTTCAATGTTTCACTTAATAAAATATGTGGAACTCAGAGCACTCTGCACCTTGGTCCGTCTCTCCTCACAAACGTGACACTAATGGTAGCCTAATGGTGATTTAGACAGTAGCCTTCTGGCTTAGACAGTACCCTAATGGTGATTTAAACATTACCCTAATTGTGATTTAGACATTACCCTAATTGTGATTTAGACAGTAGCCTACTGGGGATTTAGACAGTAGTCTACTGGTGATTTAGACAGTAGCCTAATGGTGATTTAGACAGTAGCCTGATGGTGATTTAGACAGTAGCCTAATGGTGATTTAGACAGTAGGTTAATGGTAGCCTAATGGTGATTTAGACAGTAGCATACTGGTGATAAAGACAGTAGCCTACTGGTGACAGGGCTTAGACAGTACCCTAATGGTGATTTCGACAGTAGCGTAATGCTGATTTATGAACAAGCGCCTGGAGATTGACGGGGGACTTTCAAATCCACTTTATCTACTCGGCTCAGCCAATGCAGTTTGATTGATACTTGCTGGATACAGACAGGAATCTCCAGCCAAGGTATCCAACTGACTTGTTTAGCTGAGACAGTGAGAAACAAGAATGTAACAACAAACTACCAACCACAGAGATCCATTTTAATTTTTTAATTTATTCATTTTATTTGGACAGGAACAATATGCAACAGAACATTTTATCTCAGAAGTGAGAACTGAAGCGTTTCACCAGATTTAGCTAACAGCATATTATAACCTAATATGCTTTCTATTCCTGTGTCAACCTCAAGAAACCAATTCAGTTTTGTTGCTCCACCCATTATGCAGTCCAATGCCTGCTCAGCCTACACTCCCGAGTTTTGTACCAATACCTCATGGAACCGTCATTATGTCTTTCATTCACAAGCAGAGCCTGATACCTATAAATATCGGTCCGTAGCTGATAAGTATGAATATGGGTCCATCCGTAGCTCTGGAAAAGCGGTGCTACGACCCAATTATTAAGGTTACTTTCCCTCTTGATCCTGTTCTGTGTGCCTGCGCCCTGCGCCACCGAGCTGACATTTCAGCCCTTTGATGAGGAAAACCTCGGAAGCTGCAGAGTGTCCTCCTTAACAACACTGTTGCTAGTGAGAGGTCTGAGGGGGAAAGATACAGCTTCACTGAACTCAAGGTTTTTCGTTCTAAATGTCTTCTCATTTCATATTTCATGTTAAGTGTTAGAAGATTGATGAAATCAGGCGCATCAATCTGCCATATTCTCTAGAATATACAACATACTCAATTATTGCTGTTTACCCAAATATTCACTGATACCATTTTTGCGAAATGTTGCTCATAATTAATGTTACTATGAACCAATACATTGATTTAGTAGTATTATGGTACTCCTATCTAAGGCTTAAAACTATACTGTATTTTGTGTGTGCAATGCTGCACATGATTCTAAGAGACTATATTGGGTTTTGTGTTAAAACCTTTGTTTTTATAAATTTAGTGAGCAAATTGAAGACATGTATTTTGTGACATGAGCAGCTATAATAAAGAACAAATATCACAAAGTCACTTTCATTCGACCGTTAATAAAGCAATAGTACACGAGAGGGCATGATTCATTGTGGTGCTGCAGTCTAAGGTCTTAGGTGCTCAACATTTTACATTAAATAACTGGCATTCCTAGAAATAATAAAGTTCTGAATAAAATATACCATTGGAGTGTCAAAAAAAGATTCCAGTTCAAGTCTCTGCCTCTTTGTTGAGTGTCTTGAGATGCAATGTCTGTTTTGATTACTAATGTAAAATAATTAGGAATATCACACTATCATTGGCCTAAAGCACCACAAACAAATATCAATCATGAACCTTCAGGATGTGGCTGCAAATTTGTTTATTTCCAATTTATTTGGTGGATTCTTAAATTGCTTTCTGAAGCGTACAGCTGCTGTTTAGGCCACAGGCTCTGTTCAACCCAAGATTTGTTTTCAAACACTTTCCACCGAGAACTCTGCCATATTTATTTGTGAAATTGATTGGCGAGGTGAAATTGAAACGGAAACCACCGTCTTAACACCGGCCCATGTCCTCTGGCATCCTGAGGCAGAATGTCAGAGCGATAAGGACGCAGTGCATGACAAGGTGTGAGGTATGCTCAGATAGAAGGTCCATTACAGCTCACCTCATATGTCATCTAAAACTAATATCTGGCTGAATGGATGGAGAGGGTAGAGCAGAGCAATACTCTGTTTAGCAACGGCTTACATCAGGGTGTCAAACTTATTCCATGGAGGGTCTAGTGTCTGCTGGTTTTTCTTTTTTTTCTTTTAATTAAGACCTAGACAACCAGGTGAGGGGAGATCCTTACTAATTATTGACCTTAATTCATCAATCAAGTACAAGGGAGGAGCAAAAACGAGAAGACACTCGGCCCTCCGTGGAGAACTCTTGTACTTGATTGATGAATTAAGGTCACTAATGTGATCTACAGCTAGTGTTTGTCACAACCTTTCACATTGATGACGTAGTTAGGTCGAAGGTGAATAGGATCAGTGATGACGTGGACAGAGAAGATTACAGCTGAATCCTTTCTCCCCTATAACCTCAGTGTTCTTCCTCAAGCACAGCCGGAGCACGCAGCATGCTGTCTGAGAGGTTGAAGTCTGCGGCCATTGAAAGCAGATGCTGCGTTAATTAGATGAGCCTTCCCCCGGGTGCCTCGCAAAGTACATGTTCTCCAGATCGTAGCATCACTCTAGGTCAAAAAGAGCTCCACTTCACAGCTGTGAAGAACAACATTTCTGACATTGTCGCCTCTTCTGTTGCTAATTTAGCCACGTGAGAAACATTAAATGTTGTCAGCAGCTGAGGTAGCAATCATCATGGGGGCTGAGTTTAGTTTAAGCAGACATTCTGATGTCTGGTTCCTCAGTCTCAAACTGCTTGACAACCTGCCTCAGAAGACTGTAGGTGACTGGCAGGTCAACAAACTCCTGACACACACAGCTTCTTCTAATGCATGAAAGCTGGCCTTGAAATGTGTCCCTGGCAATTGTATAGCACAATGTACATGTAACTGGCAAAATAAAGGAAACACCAACATAAAGTGCCTTAACCTCTCTGCGCACAGAACCCGGTAGCGGGGTGAAATTCGACAACATAACGGTGATCGCTACATAAATAGTAATATTAAACATTCATGAAAATACAAGTGTCTCACATGCTTTGAAAGCCTAGAATCTTGCTAATCCAACTGCGTTGTCAGATTTAAAAAAGGATTTACTGCGAAAGAATACGATGCGATTATCTGAGGATAGAGCCAGATAAAAAACAACTATTTCAACCAACACAGGCGGAACAACATCACAAACTGCAATAAAATGAATCGTTTACCATCTCCACATAGGAATTCTGGAGCTCTGTCAGAGTGACTATCAGGTTCTTGGTCACCTCCCTGACCAACGCCCTTCTCCCCCGATTGCTCAGGGTGGCCAGCTCTAGGAAGAGTCTTGGTGGTTTCAAACTTATTGCATTTAAGAATGATGAAGGACACTGTGTTCATGGGCACCTTCAATGCGGCAGAATCTTTTGGGTACCCTTCCCCAGATCTGTGCCTCGACACAATCCTGTCTCGGAGCTCTAGGACAATTCCTTCAACCTCTTGGCTTGGTTTTTGCTCTTACGTGCACTGTCAACTGTGGGACCTTATATAGACAGGTGTGGGCCTTTCCAAATCATGTTCAATCAATAGAGTTTACCACAGGTAGGCTCCAATCAAGTTGTAGAAATATCTCAAGGATGATCAATGGAAACATGATGCTCCTGAGCTCAATTTCGAGTCTCATAGCAAAGGATCTGAATACGTATGTAAATAAGGTATTTTTGTTTCTTATTTGTAATAAATTAACAAAAATGTCTAAAAGCCTGTTTTCACTTTGTCATTATAGGGTATCGTGTGTAGACTGATGCGGGGAATTAATTAGTGTAATACTTTTTAGAATAAGGCAGAAACATAACAAAATGTGGAAAATGTCAAGGGGTCTGAATACTTTCCGAATGTACTGTATATATGATTGTTCGTCGTGAAGCCTAAAAGAAATGTGTGTGCAAGTGTATCCTTTTCTGTGCTCAAGGCACTCTTTGTGATTTTCATGAGAGACAAAAAAATGGTAGAAATCCTTTCTATCCTATCAGCCACTCAATAACAACATGCCACCAAGGTGACCCTCAGGTCCCAGTCCTTACACAACATCATTACTATAGACTGTCATTCTGCAAACAACCAGGGAGAGAGAAAGAGAAAGGGGAAAAACACTGTTTGTTTAAATATTAGAGTCAGGGTCAACTCTCATTGTCAGGCTGTCGGTGAAAACTCAGCCCCTACTGACAGCACCTGACATTGGGCCAGTTCAGATCAATCCTACTCTCTACAGTGACAAAGAAATATAACCTTTTGTAGTTGCAGTCATTAACCCTCTTGCCTTATTGCTAAGGGATGGCGAAACCACCTCATCCCAGCTATCCGGATACAGTGGTACAGTGGGATAATGAAGTGCGAGTGGCTGGTATCCTAGCTGGCCTCTCTCTGTGTGATACAACAGGTATGGGGTGGCAGGGTAGCCTAGTGGTTAGAGCGTTGGACTAGTAACCGAAAGGTTGCAAGTTCGAATCCCCGAGCTGACAAGGTACAAATCTGTCGTTCTGCCCCTGAACAGGCAGTTAACCCACTGTTCCAAGGTCGTCATTGAAAATAAGAATATGTTCTTAACTGACTTGCCTAGTTAAATAAAGGTTACATTTTTTTTTTTTTTTATCATATTACTTCAGGTTTAAATATCATTAGAAGTATTGTAAATCAGGGGAGGCTTTCAGTTTAATAGACACCACCTAGCCATACTTTCCCCTTCACAGATCGTCTACACTGACTTTATGTTAGTGTTGAGCGATTAACTGAAATTTCAGGTGTGAATTTCAGTTATTAAACAACTAATCCATTTAATTTGTTTTTTTTCATGAAGAAAAATCAAAACAAGCACTAGAGAAATCAGATCAAGAACGAACTGTGAGATGCTACAGGAAATTGTTTTCTACAGAAGAATAGTCAACCTTGATCAGCACAAAAAAAATGTGGTAATTAACTACAATGCCTATAATCCATTGCACCGGTTCTGCCTGTCCTTTTCTTCCCTGGACGGACGGACAGACATGGAGTGACATTTTACTGAGGTCACGAGGGTCGTACTGGGGCACAGAATCTGCCATTCAAATTAGCCCCAAGGTTGCCTTGTTAAATATTTGTAATTTTCCTAAATGAAATACCATGACTGTTTTCTCATTTGCTGGGAATGTTGTTTGAAATGTCAAATTCGGCATATTTTGGTGTTATCGTTATCAACCTACTGCATACCCCGTTAAAAAATCGAAATGTTGTGTGCTGTGTGTGCTATTAACATGCTAACACAGACAGACTGGTAGAATAGCTAGCTTAGCAAGCCATCACTAGCACACAGTGGTTGAAGTAACTTTTGAGTGTAATGGAGTTGACTGATGACTATGACATGAGTATATATCACGCAGGCCATTTGGATGGGAGTTATAATCAACTTATTATACAAACAATATATTATTATCATTATTGCTTCAATTCAGGCTTGGCTGAGAGAGAGGAATGTAAATTACACTGACAATAGGAACAGAGACCGTTCGTGAGGTGGCTCTACCTGTAACGGCGTTCGTGAGGTGGCTCTACCTATAACGGCGTTCGTGAGGTGGCTCTACCTGTAACGGCGTTCGTGAGGTGGCTCTACCTATAACGGCGTTCGTGAGGTGGCTCTACCTATAACGGCGTTCGTGAGGTGGCTCTACCTGCAACGGCGTTCGTGAGGTGGCTCTACCTGTAACGGCGTTCGTGAGGTGGCTCTACCTGTAACGGCGTTCGTGAGGTGGCTCTACCTGTAACGGCGTTCGTGAGGTGGCTCTACCTGTAACGGCGTTCGTGGGGTGGCTCTACCTGTAACGGTGTTCGTGAGGTGGCTCTACCTGTAACGGCGTTCGTGAGGTGGCTCTACCTGTAACGGCGTTCGTGAGGTGGCTCTACCTGTAACGGCGTTCGTGAGGTGGCTCTACCTGCAACGGCGTTCGTGAGGTGGCTCTACCTGCAACGGCGTTCGTGAGGTGGCTCTACCTGTAACGGCGTTCGTGAGGTGGCTCTACCCAAATGATAGTTGTAGTGGTTGATAATTGGGTCGTTCCACCAATTCCGTGCCTTTTGAGAAGTATACATTTAAAAAAATTATAAAAATGATTTCACCAAATGTTTACATTCTGTCATCAAGAGCACATGTTCAACTTAATAAAACATGTTTTCCCATCTCAAGATTAAATTAAAATAAGTGCCTATTAATTGGGAAAATAAAGTAACAGTGTTGACCGTAACAGGGTTGACCGTAACAGGGTTGACCGTAACAGTGTTGACCGTAACAGTGTTGACCGTAACAGGGTTGACAATTTCTTGCTTAAATCAGCCATAAATCCCCTTGTGACAGGTAGAAGGGAAGGGGAGTGGAAGGAACAGACATAAATTAATCAGTAATCACATTAAATAAATACAAATCTTCAGAAATAGCTGTCAAAGCAATAAAAACACTAGGACTTTACAATGATGGGGAAAAACAGGGAGAAATGCTGGGATCAAGTGGGTTAAAATCTTCCTAGAAGTGACACCGAGTTGAAGGAGGGACATGACAAAATGCAGAATTTCTGCAACTTAGCAAGCCTTTTTTCATATAAAAAATCTGATGCATTGAATTCTCCACGTGGTCTATATTAAAGTGCACTCATTTAACATCATAGGCTTTTAAAAATGCAATATTAGTGCACAATTTATACTCAAAATTATCAAATGGACTCAAAAGGCACTTATTCTGTGAAATGATCTAATTAGCAGTCTTGCGAGTATTCCCTATCTATTCAAAACTAATGAAATAGTGATTTAATCAGATAGATCTGCAACATAGGCAGCTACTAGCTAGCCAGCTTGCTAGCCTAGCTAAATAGGATGACTCGTTGGGGAACACAGAGATAAAGTTAGATGGTTGTTTGGCTGGCTGCTAGGGTGCTACTCCCTGAGCAGAGATGAGATGATGACTAAGCAATGAAATAATAGATTCATTAAAAAACAAGTAATAAGAAAATTACATTTTGGCAATTAAATGTTCTCACTATTTGACTTTGGAATTTCAATTTAAAAGTTTAAAAATAATTTTAAGATCTTAAGTAAATGTTGAAAAAAATCATATGAAACTGAACTACTTCATGTTAATTTTACTTACCATGATAGAATAGGGAGCCAGGCATACAGAGAGCCACATAAATACCCTGAGCTCGGGGTTTAATACAGCAGAAATGCCAGTCGGTTTTGTCTCAAGGGTGAAATTGGAAATGCCATGCAATCTACTGATCTATCTAGGACTAACATATAGTCTCGAAAACCCGACCCTAGGCAACACAGTGATTAGGCACTAACCGTTTTGAATAAAATACTAAGTAATATCTAGCAAGATGGAAATCACAAAAGTTATTTTTTTATGAGTACATTTCACAGGTGGCTAGTTTGCATCAACTACCTTCACTAAAACCACTGCAAAGGTTTTGCCTGCGAACTTTGGTTTTGAATCGTGACGTTCCGACTTGTTTGCCTCATGATTTGTTGGGAGTCCCCTGATTTATTTCCCCATTATCAACGTAGGCAGTGACGTAGGTCCTCTATTCCAAAAGAGTCCATCGATGAAACCAATCTCTGGTCACTGTGTTGCCTAGGGTCGGCTTTTCCAGACTAACTCTCATATAGCCTATATTGAGGGAGTTACACGTTGAATGAAAGATAATTTCTCTCAGCAGAAACCAATATGTTTAATTACTTGATTAAGGCTACATGTGCTCAACAAAGTACTTTAGATTTAGTCAGGACAACAAATCAATACAAGAACAACTGATCAATCAGTGCACTGCTATACACACTATAATTTTCCTACCTTAACTGGATGGAGGATTTTACTGTCGTAAAGGGTTACTCCCGGAGGGCTAGTCACTAATTTTAGATTGAGATGTCTACCATCTGTTTATGGTTTCTTTACTTTTTAAAAGCTGGCCTGTGTGTCAGTGAAATATTCCATCAAACGTTAAGTCGGATTCTCGTTGAATCATGTTTAAACATAAGGTGGTCTGAGTATGACTTTGATTAATGGCTTAATCCAGTATGTTGGTGGAAGAGGGTATTATTGAAGATGAATCAAGTTGAAGACACCGTGGGGAATGTCCACTCTGTTATATTCACAAGGAAAGAAAGTTGATTTTCTCTGTAATGTCTTTTTCAGTATTTAGAGGCAAGCATAGATGTTTCATCTCCATATGTGTAGGGGGAATGTCAATGTAAGTGTTCTGTAATGACTCGGAGTCTCTTTTTGCTTGTGATCGTTCATTGTATACATACCATACTTTACCAAGGCCTGTAACTCTTACCAACCCAGCAATCAGGAAAAGGATATTGATTTCTTTCACACCCATAGTGATATTTCCAGTACACATCTGAAACAGACAGGCAGACAGGCAGACAGACAGGCGGCTGTAGTGGATTTGGAAAGAGACAGAGAGAGACAGAGAGAGAGACAGAGAGAGAGAGAGAGAGAGAAAGAGAAACAAAGAGAGAGAGACAGAGAGAAAGACAGAGAGCGAAAGAGAGAGCGAGAGAGAGAAACAGCTTTAGCCCACAGCATTGTTCTCTGACTACTGAGATGAAGTCAATTACAGAAAACAGAGAAATCAGCTGGGTGCTCAGGAAATTAGAGGCTGTCTCTCAATCAGCTTAGAGAGGCCGACTAACTGGCCTGCACTGTGAATGGGGAGAGACTAGAACATTTCTGCTTTGGCAGAACATACTAGTTCTGCAGTATTGCATCGACAGCACAACCAAGATGGAAGGCATTTTATGCTTATTTCAATGGCGATTGTATTCATCTTACATCTCATGTTTATGTTTTTGTTAACAAATGACAGCAGCAAAAATGTACAGAAAATGTAGGGTACTTTCAGGTTATTGTGGGGTATCATGATATGGAATATTATTATCATAATCTTGATATGACAGAAAATGGTTTCCTTATTCTTAATTTAAATCGGAGAAATGTAAATTCAATACCTTAATTGTTAAAAGTGTAAGCCGTGGATGGATTTAAGATGGTCATACTATGGATAATTTAGCTATTTGATTTAGAATTTTCGGTCCTTTTAGGTATTAATATTTTTTTGCTAAAATATTGAATTTGGCCTTTACTACTATAGCCCAGAGAAATGCATTGGTTAACACATTCATAAATGGCAAAAAATAATAAATCATATTTAACCCCTTTTTTGGGTAGGCACAAAACTACCTTGATCCTTCCATTAATTTTAAACAAAGAACACCATCGTGTTCGTGAGAATCATCCCTTTCCACAGTGGGGTCACATTAGTTTGTAGCCCCAACGGTTCAGACAATACAAACAGAAGCTGGCACATCGACGATACCGACTTCAGACGAGTCCCCTGATATTTGTGGGGATCGTAGAGCAAAACGGAGACCACCATCGTGTTTGTGAGAGTCTCCCCTTTCCATAGAGAGTTTGTAAGTGAAACTGTTTGGAGACTGCAGACGTCTTTGTGAGAAGACCAATTTTCGGGATGTCTCATGGTCTGACAAACACGGCTCTAACTCTGTCACCTTTCACCACAGATGCAGAAGTGTTAAATAGGCGAATGTGGTGGATTGAGACAGATACAGTACCTAGCTTAAACTGACAGATTTGTATGGGGATTTTAGGATTATGCTAATAAGATTGATGCACCGGTGCATCAATCGACTCTAGGGGGTTAAATTCAGCACTCAGCATTGTCAGATGCAACTGCACCCTGAATAATTCCATGATAACATCATGCCAATGCAGGCCGAAAAGTTACAGCAGCTGAAAGTTAAATACATTCATAAGCTTGAGTAAGAGACAATTATGTATATCCTACATACTTAAATATCCTCATAATTTTCCTTAATTGCCATAGGAACTTCATCTGGAGGCTAAAGGTTGACCATGGCCTTCAGCTAAGGGCTTATTGGCAGCTAATGGCAAGCTGGTACCAGTGGCAGGCTTCTAGGCTGCTCCATACCTCTATGGACGTCTGCTTAGTGCCAAGGCCCACGTTGAGGGACCCTCAAGGCTCATGATGATGGAGGGAGGTGGGGTGGTGAGCAGAGGAGGGCAGGGTCTATGATGCACTAGTGGGATTTTAATGAGTTATCATATTACCCAGAACTTAAAAAGGTCCTTGTCGTCCAAGGCTGTGTGTAAAGCCTGCGTTAGTTAGGGCAGTGACGCATTACATCAGTCTAATTAATAAAAGGGGCTTTTTCCCCTTTTTAATTGGATATCTTGGAATAATTGTGAAGCCAAACATTCTTTAAGGTACACACGCTAATAAGCGTAGAAGTTATTGTGCCATTTGCTGAAGAGATATTTGTCTCTTGGTGTCTTAGAATGAATGTAGTGTGGATCTAAGCTTGGGAGTCGTCTGAGTGAGGTCCCCTCCATCTTTATAGGTGCTGCTGTTGTACTGTATGGGTTAAATAATGACATGAGGTCTACCGATGATACGAGGCCTACCGTCACAAAACACACAGGGTCCAAAACCAGTTCCTATCACTTCCTAATCAAGACAACCGCATGTTCTATATTTGTCAGTGAGGGAAAGATTATCATTGTATTATGGAAACGTAATATCCAGTTGATAAATCATCTTTTGTTTCAGGTGCTCAATCAACGAAATGAAAGACAGCAACAAGATGGTTTCCCTCCAGCATTCAGTTAATTTGGTAAAGAAGTCATGAATTCCCATTTCATCTGGGGTGGGAGACATACTTCACTTAATTTTGAGCGACTGGCTTCTGTAAAATGTCCTTACACGTAAAAACTTAATTGAATAACCCAGGCATTTCATTGCTTCCATCACTGAACACAACTGGTGATTATTAGAGACGGGCTTCTATTTGAGTCCAGGACTCTATTTTCCTTTCCTTAACGTACACAGCTTTTGCTCAATAGAATGTTGACAAGACTACCACACTAACTGTGACTGTATGACCAGTAACAAATCCATTGCAGATCAGACTTGCAAAGACTAGGCTGCCTATCATACACCCCAGATTTTGCGCGTCAGCACCATCCTCTAACTCGTTGCGCCTCGTTGTGTCTTGTATCCCTGTAGTTGAGCCAACCATGTTAAACCCCGCTGCTGTCTCGTCAATGGTAATGATGTTGCTCTTCTTTATCTCCTTTTGCGCAATCTTTACTGTACTCACTGAAGTTCACTCGTAACCAATTCATTTAGAACCGGCATTTATTTGAAATAGGTATTTATTTGTTGAAATGTGTGCCGATGCCCGGCTATTAAAAGGGACAGGTGGCTCTTTGAGACTGAGTTTAATTGAAGTTTTAAAGTATTTATTATCACCATAACAACAATGTTAAAATCATGAGTGGAATTAGCAGCACACACAAAGAAAAGTGATTTTATTTATAGTGAACATAAGCAGATAACATTCAACATGCTGTATTTAATCCCTAAAAATGTTAATTCATTTTGGAAAGATAATTGCATTTGAGGCTTTTGTCACAAAAAAATATGTATGTTTTGGATGTATTGTTGCCATGGCAATATTGTGTGTGTGTTAAATAGTGAGGGCTGTAAGAGCAGACCCAGGGCTGTTTCCTGTGTTAAACCTCCTTGTGCAATAAATGATTCCTTATTGACTCTGTAAAGGGCCATGTGGTGAGTGTTAGGCGGGGGCTGAGAGTAGGGTCATATACCAGAGAATTCTGATCCACTGTTGTGCAGCCACCTACAGTACGAGAGGTGGTAGGTAGGGGGAGAGTAATAAGGGGATCTTTAGCTACGTTATTGGAGTGTTTGCGTTAGAAATGTGCAGTGGGGTTCTCCCGGGTGGCGCAGTGGTCTAGGGCTCTAGGCTCTGTCGCAGTCGGCCGCGATCCGGGAGGTCCGTGGGGCGATGCACAATTGGCCTAGCATCGTGCAGGTTAGGGAGGGCTTGGCAGGTAGGGATATCCTTGTCTCATCGCGCACTAGCGACTCCTGTGGCGGGCCGGGTGCAGTGCACACTAGCCAGGTCGCCAGTGTCTCCTCCGACACATTGGGGCGGCTGGCTTCCGGGTTGGATGCGTGTGTTAATAAGAAGCAGTGCGGCTTGGTTGGGTTGTGTTTCGCATTGCTTTCGACCTTCGTCTCTCCCGAGCTCATACAAGAGTTGTAGCAATGAGACAAGATAGTAACTACTAACAATTGGATACCACGAAATTGGGGAGAAAAGGGGGTGAAAAATAAAAGGAAAATCAGGGTGGAATAAGTCACTTGGACGGGTCCACTGGGGCTGTGGCAGTAATCTGTGAGGCAGTATTCTTTCTGGCAGCAGAAGGCTTTTTATGAATAATCCAAGTCACTCCCAAACTATACGGCTATGATGACATATTTGAAATTGCATGTTTGTCGGCACTCAGAAAGGCCTCTTTCGCCACACCACCGCACCCGGCCCGCTACCCCAACCTGGTCCGCTACCCCAGCCCGCTACACCACCCCGGCCCGCCACTCCGTGTCCCAGTCAACAAAGAGCATGCTGTCATTACACTACATAGGCACAATTATGTTACATTTTTCACCGTGGAAAATAAGAAGTGACTTAGACGTTCGGCACACTGAGAAGAAGGCATTATGTAAAGGAACATGACAGAAACCTATTTCAGATTTAGTTTCCAGAACTGCTTGAAGTCACACCCCCATCACCAAACAGTCTGATATTTAAGAGAAGTGACAGGACAACAATGGCTACTGAACAGACCCACTATACAAACCCCTTACGCCAATACGGTCCACGATGGATATATTCTGTGTAATTCCATAGACTTTTCATGGATACAGTGGGGCAAAAAAGTATTTAGTCAGCCACCAATTGTGCAAGTTCTCCCACTTAAAAAGATGAGAGAGGCCTGTAATTTTCATCATAGGTACACTTCAACTATGACAGGACAAAATGAGAGAAAATAATCCAGAAAATCACATTGTAGGATTTTTTAATGAATTTATTTGCAAATAATGGTGGAAAATAAGTATTTGGTCACCTACAAACAAGCAAGATTTATGGCTCTCACAGACATGTAATTTCTTCAAGAGGCTCCTCTGTCCTCCACTTGTTACCTGTATTAATGGCACCTGTTTGAACTTGTTATCAGTATAAAATACACCCGTCCACAACCTCAAACAGTCACACTCCAAACTTCACTATGGCCAAGACCAAAGAGCTGTCAAAGGACACCAGAAACAAAATTGTAGACCTGCACCAGCCTGGGAAGACTGACTCGGCAATAGGTAAGCAGCTTGGTTTGAAGAAATCAACTGTGGGAGCAATTATTAGGAAATGGTAGACATACATGACCACTGATAATCTCCCTCGATCTGGGGCTCCACACAAGATCTCACCCCGTGGGGGTCAAAATGATCACAAGAACAGTGAGCAAACATCCCAGAACCACACGGGGGACCTAGTGAATGACCTGCAGAGAGCTGGCACCAAAGTAACAAAGCCTACCATCAGCAAGGGCATTGAAGATGAAACGTAGCTGGGTCTTTCAGCATGACAATGATCCCAAACACACCGACCGGGTAACGAAGGAGTGGCTTCGTAAGAAGCATTTCAAGGTCCTGGAGTGGCATTTCAACCCCATAGAAAATCTTTGGAGGGAGTTGAAAGTCCGTGTTGCCCAGCAACAGCCCCAAAACATCACTGCTCTAGAGGAGATCTGCATGGAGGAATAGGCCAAAATACCAGCAACAGTGTGTGAAAACCTTGTGAAGACTTACAGAAAACGTTTGACCTCTGTCATTGCCAACAAAGTGTATATAACAAAGTATTGAGATAAACTTTTGTTATTGACCAAATACTTATTTTCCACCATAATTTGCAAATAAATTAATGGATTTTTTTTTCTCATTTTGTCTGTCATAGTTGAAGTGTACCTATGATGAAAATTACAGGCCTCTCTCATCTTTTTAAGTGGGAGAACTTGCACAATTGGTGGCTGACTAAATACTTTTTTGCCCCACTGGGCCAATTGTGCACCATCCTCCTCCCCCTGTAGCTGTGCTTCCTTTGAACAACTGTCAAAGAAACATTTTTGGCCAGTCCTATACAGTATGATAGTGGATTCATTAGAACCCAATGATACAATAATGGGGAAAACAGTTTAACTTTGTAAGGAGAGAGGGGAGATTTGTCTCCAAACTCAGATAATGCCCTTACGGGTTGTATGAGAAGTCGATATTCCCATGCCTTATCCCGGACCTCAGCATTAGGTCTTGACATAAACTGAACAGAAAAGGGAAATTACTGTGCTTGATGCCTCCTTGTTCAAGTTCAGATTTTATTAGTCATATTTATGGGATACGCATGGCATACATCATCGTCCAACAAAATGCTTACCTGCAGGTCCCTTCTCGACAATGCAACAACAATAAAATGAAAAAATAAAAGATAACAATATGAAAATTAAGTAAATGGCTCAGTAGAATAGAATAAACATTTTAGCATAAGTAGAGTACAGGAAGGCATAATTTAGAGTCCAATATTTACACTTGTTTTGGAAAAGTGGAGATAGGGGGTAAGTGTATAAATTGAGCAGTATAATACGAGTCTGGTAGCAGTAGTTGTGATGTGTGCTAAGGAACGGAGAATCAGAGCAGGTGGTCAGTCCAGTTCATGTGTTCAGCCGTCTGATGGCTTGTAGATAGAAACTGTCTCAGAGGGCCTCCCAAGGCGCAGCGGTCTAAGGTACTGTGTCGCAGTGCTCGAGGTGTTAATCCAGACCCGGGTTCATTCCCAGGCTGTGCCACAACAAGCCTTGGCCGGGAGTCCAATAGGATGGCGCACAATTAGTCCAGGAGGGTTTGGCCAGGGGGGCTTTCAAATGAAATTCACATGTGCCGAATACAACAGGTGTAGGTAGACCTTAAAGTGACATGCATACTTACAAGCCCTTAACCAACAATGCTTTAAGTTAATATACAGTTGAAGTCAGAAGTTTACATAACCCTTAGTAAAAAAATATTTAAACTCAGTTTTTCACAACTCCTGACATTTAATACTAGTAAAAAGTCCATGTCTTAGGTCAGTTAGGATCACCACTTTATTTTAAGAATGTGAAATGTCAGAATAATAGTAGAGAGAATTATTTATTTTATTTATTTCATCACCTTCCCAGTGGGTCAGAAGTTGACATGCACACAATTAGTATTTGGTAGCATTGCCTTTAAATTGTTTAACTTGGGTCAAACGTGTCGGGAAGCCTTCCAATATCTTCCCACAATAAGTTGGGTGAATTTTTGTCCATTCCACCTGACAGAGCTGGTATAACTGAGTCAAGTTTGTCGGCTCCTTGCTCACACACACTTTTTTAGTTCTGCCCACAAATGTTCTATGGTATAGAGGTCAGGCCTTTGTGATGGCCACTCCAATACCTTGACTTTGTTGTCCTTAAGCCATTTTGCCACAACTTTAGAAGTATGCTTGGGGTCATTGTTCAATAGGAAGAACAATTTGCGACCAAGCTTTAACTCCCTGACTGATGTCTTGAGATGTTGCTTCAATATATCCACATAATTGTCATTCCTCATGATGCCATTTATTTTGTGAAGCGCACGAGTCCCTACTGCAGCAAAGCACTTACACAACATGATGCTGCCACCCCCGTGCCTCACGGTTGGGATGGTGTTCTTCGACTTGCAAGCATCACCCTTTTTCCTCCAAACATAACGATGACCATTATGGCCAAACAGTTCTATTTTGTTTCATCAAGCCAGAGGACATTATTCCAAAAAGTACAATCTTTTGCAATTGCAAACCATAGTCTGTTTTTTTTATGGCGGTTTTGGAGCAGTGGCTTCTACCTTGCTGAGCGGCCTTGCAGGTTATGTCGATATAGGATTAGTTTTACTGTGGATATAGATACTTTTGTACCTGTTTCCTCCAGCATCTTCACAACGTCCTTTGCTGTTGTTCTGGGATTGATTTGCACTTTTTGCACCAAAATACGTTCATCTCTAGGAGAGAGAATGCGTCTCCTTCCAGCGCGGTATGACGGCTGCGTGGTCCCATGGTGTTTATACTTGCGTACTATTCTTTGTACAGATGAACGTGGTACCTTCAGGCGTTTGGAAATTGCTCCCAAGGATGAACCAGACTTTTGGAGGTCTACAATTTTTTCTGAGGTCTTGGCTGATTTCTTTTGATTTTCTCATGATGTCAAGCAATGAGGCAGTGAATTTGAAGGTAGGCCTTGAAATACATCCATAGGTACACCTCCAATTGACTCAAATTATGTCAATTAGCCTATCAGAAGCTTCTAAAGCCATGACATCATTTTCTGCAATTTTCCAAGCTGTTTAAAGGCACAGTCAACTTTGTGTATGTAAACTTCTGACCCACTGGAATTGTGACACAGTGAATTATATGTGAAATAATCTGTTGTCTGTAAATAATTGTTGGAAAAATTATGTCATGCACAAAGTACATGTTCTAACAGACTTGCCAAAACTATAGTTTGTCATTAAAAAATAGTTTTAATGACTCCAACCTAAGTGTATGTAAACTTCCAACTTCAACTGTATATACAGGGTGTACCCATACAGAGTCAATGTGCGGGGGCACTGGTTAGTCAAGGTAATTGAGGTAATATATAGACAGGTAGAGTGACTTTGCATAGATTATAAACAGTGAGTAGCAGCAGTGTAAAAGACGGTTATGGGTAGCCCTTGGATTAGCTGTTCAGTAGTCTTATGTCTTGGCGGTAGACATAAGATGCCTTTTGGACCTCGACTTTCCGTGCAGTAGCAGAGAGAACAGTCTAGGGTGGCTGGAGTCTTTCACAATTTTTAGGGCCTTCCACTGACACCCCCGTCTGATATAGAGGTCCTGGATGGCAGGAAGCTTGGTCCCAGTGATGTACTGGGCTGTACGCACTAGCCTCTGTAGTGCCTTGCGGTCAGAGGCAGAGCTGTTGCCATACCAGGCAGTGATGCAACTAGTGAGAATGGAAAACCCATGCCAAATATTTTCGGGCACTTGAGTTGGAATAGGCTTTGTCATGTCCTCTTCTCGACTGTCTTAGTGTGTTTGGACCATGATAGTTTGTTGGTGATGTTGACACCACCAAACTTGAAGCTCTCAACTTGTTCCACTACAGTCAAGCTTTACTTGGCTCATCGCACCCTAGCGACTCCTTATGTCTGTCCGGGTCCTACAGGCTGACTCCGGTCGCCAGTTGAAAGGTGTTTCCTCCGACACATTGGTGTGGCTGGCTTCCGAGTTAAGCTGGTGGGTGTTATGGAGCGCAGTTAGGCGAGTCATGTTTCGGAAGACACATGACCCAACCTTCGCCTCTCCGAGCCCATTGGAGAGTTGCAGCGATGATACAAGATCAAAATTGGGGAGAGAAATGGTGGGTAAAATAAACATTTTAACTGTCTCTGAACCTGTTGGTATCAAACCCCATGCACCGATACCATCTGCCTGAAGGTAAGAGAGTGAACAGCTCATGGCTGGGCTGTGTGGGGTCCATGATGATGCTGCAGGCTTTCCTCAGGCACTGGTTCTAGTAGATGTCCTGGATAGGTGTAGGCACGGTCCCAGTGATGTACTGGGGTGTCTTCATCACTCGCTGGAGGGCCTTGCGGTCAAAAACTAAGCAATTCCCTCCACAACCAAATGTGTGTTCAGCAAATGTTTTCAACCCCCCTAAAAAAGGATTCCACCCCCCTCCCTTAAGTTGTGAGGTTCTTGTATCCCCAAATCATTATGTGATTCCCCTGTCATGCAGAAAGGTCTTGGTTGAATAGGCTGTTGCTGTAAACAACTTTATGGAACCCCTCAAATCAAATGTTTATTTGTCACATACACATGGTTAGCAGATGTTAATGCGAGTGTAGCGAAATGCTTGTTCCTCCCCATGCTAAAGGTATGGCACCCCTCACTGTTCCTCCCCATGTTAAAGGTATGGCACCCCTCTCTGTTCCTCCCCATGTTAAAGGTATTGCACCCCTCACTGTTCCTCCCCATGTTAAAGGTATTGCACCCCTCTCTGTTCCTCCCCATGCTAAAGGTATTGCACCCCTCACTGTTCCTCCCCATGTTAAAGGTATGGCACCCCTCTCTGTTCCTCCCCATGTTAAAGGTATGGCACCCCTCTCTGTTCCTCCCCATGTTAAAGGTATGGCACCCCTCACTGTTCCTCCCCATGTTAAAGGCATGGCACCCCTCTCTGTTCCTCCCCATGTTAAAGGCATGGCACCCCTCTCTGTTCCTCCCCATGTTAAAGGTATGGCACCCCTCTCTGTTCCTCCCCATGTTAAAGGTATGGCACCCTCTCTGTTCCTCCCCATGTTAAAGGTATGGCACCCCTCACTGTTCCTCCCCATGTTAAAGGTATGGCACCCCTCTCTGTTCCTCCCTATGCTAAATGTATGGCACCCCTCCCTGTTCCTCCCCATGTTAAAGGTATGGCACCCTCACTGTTCCTCCCCATGTTAAAGGTATGGCACCCTCTCTGTTCCTCCCCATGTTAAAGGTATGGCACCCCTCCCTGTTCCTCCCCTCTCTGTTCCTCCCCATGTTAAAGGTATGGCACCCTCTCTGTTCCTCCCCATGTTAAAGGTATGGCACCCCTCTCTGTTCCTCCCCATGTTAAAGGTATGGCACCCCTCTCTGTTCCTCCCCATGTTAAAGGTATGGCACCCCTCTCTGTTCCTCCCCATGTTAAAGGTATTGCACCCCTCTCTGTTCCTCCCCATGTTAAAGGTATTGCACCCCTCTCTGTTCCTCCCCATGTTAAAGGTATTGCACCCCTCTCTGTTCCTCCCCATGTTAAAGGTATTGCACCCCTCTGTTCCTCCCCATGTTAAAGGTATGGCACCCCTCTCTGTTCCTCCCCATGTTAAAGGTATGGCACCCCTCTCTGTTCCTCCCCATGTTAAAGGTATGGCACCCCTCTCTGTTCCTCCCCATGTTAAAGGTATGGCACCCCTCTCTGTTCCTCCCCATGTTAAAGGTATTGCACCCCTCTCTGTTCCTCCCCATGTTAAAGGTATTGCACCCCTCTCTGTTCCTCCCCATGTTAAAGGTATGGCACCCCTCACTGTTCCTCCCCATGTTAAAGGTATGGCACCCCTCTCTGTTCCTCCCCATGTTAAAGGTATTGCACCCCTCACTGTTCCTCCCCATGTTAAAGGTATGGCACCCCTCACTGTTCCTCCCCATGTTAAAGGTATGGCACCCCTCTCTGTTCCTCCCCATGTTAAAGGTATGGCACCCCTCTCTGTTCCTCCCCATGTTAAAGGTATTGCACCCCTCTCTGTTCCTCCCCATGTTAAAGGTATGGCACCCCTCACTGTTCCTCCCCATGTTAAAGGTATGGCACCCCTCTCTGTTCCTCCCCATGTTAAAGGTATGGCACCCCTCTCTGTTCCTCCCCATGTTAAAGGTATTGCACCCCTCTCTGTTCCTCCCCATGTTAAAGGTATGGCACCCCTCTCTGTTCCTCCCCATGTTAAAGGTATGGCACCCCTCTCTGTTCCTCCCCATGTTAAAGGTATTGCACCCCTCTCTGTTCCTCCCCATGTTAAAGGTCTCTGTTCCTCCCCATGTTAAAGGTATTGCACCCTCTCTGTTCCTCCCCATGTTAAAGGTATGGCACCCTCACTGTTCCTCCCCATGTTAAAGGTATGGCACCCCTCTCTGTTCCTCCCCATGTTAAAGGTATGGCACCCCTCACTGTTCCTCCCCATGTTAAAGGTATGGCACCCCTCTCTGTTCCTCCCCATGTTAAAGGTATGCACCTCTCTGTTCCTCCCCATGTTAAAGGTATTGCACCCCTCACTGTTCCTCCCCATGTTAAAGGTATGGCACCCCTCTCTGTTCCTCCCCATGTTAAAGGTATGGCACCCCTCTCTGTTCCTCCCCATGTTAAAGGTATGGCACCCCTCTCTGTTCCTCCCCATGTTAAAGGTATGGCACCCCTCTCTGTTCCTCCCCATGTTAAAGGTATGGCACCCCTCTCTGTTCCTCCCCATGTTAAAGGTATGCACCCCTCTCTGTTCCTCCCCCCTCTCTGTTCCTCCCCATGTTAAAGGTATTGCACCCCTCACTGTTCCTCCCCATGTTAAAGGTATGGCACCCCTCTCTGTTCCTCCCCATGTTAAAGGTATGGCACCCCTCTCTGTTCCTCCCCATGTTAAAGGTATGGCACCCTCTCTGTTCCTCCCCATGTTAAAGGTATGGCACCCCTCACTGTTCCTCCCCATGTTAAAGGTATGGCACCCCTCTCTGTTTCCATGTTAAAGGTATGGCACCCCACTGTTCCTAAAGGTATGGCACCCCTCTCTGTTCCTCCCCATGTTAAAGGTATGGCACCCCTCACTGTTCCTCCCCATGTTAAAGGTATGGCACCCCTCACTGTTCCTCCCCATGTTAAAGGTATGGCACCCCTCACTGTTCCTCCCCATGTTAAAGGTATGGCACCCCTCTCTGTTCCTCCCCATGTTAAAGGTATGGCACCCCTCACTGTTCCTCCCCATGTTAAAGGTATGGCACCCCTCTCTGTTCCTCCCCATGTTAAAGGTATGGCACCCCTCTCTGTTCCTCCCCATGTTAAAGGTATGGCACCCCTCTCTGTTCCTCCCCATGTTAAAGGTATGGCACCCCTCTCTGTTCCTCCCCATGTTAAAGGTATGGCACCCCTCTCTGTTCCTCCCCATGTTAAAGGTATGGCACCCCTCACTGTTCCTCCCCATGTTAAAGGTATGGCACCCCTCACTGTTCCTCCCCATGTTAAAGGTATGGCACCCCTCTCTGTTCCTCCCCATGTTAAAGGTATGGCACCCCTCTCTGTTCCTCCCCATGTTAAAGTATGGTATGGCACCCTCTCTGTTCCTCCCCATGTTAAAGGTATGGCACCCTCTCTGTTCCTCCCCATGTTAAAGGTATGGCACCCCCTGTTCCTCCCCATGTTAAAGGTATGGCACCCTCTCTGTTCCTCCCCATGTTAAAGGTATGGCACCCCTCACTGTTCCTCCCCATGTTAAAGGTATGGCACCCCTCTCTGTTCCTCCCCATGTTAAAGGTGGCACCCTCACTGTTCCTCCCCATGTTAAAGGTATGGCACCCTCTCTGTTCCTCCCCATGTTAAAGGTATGGCACCCTCACTGTTCCTCCCCATGTTAAAGGTATGGCACCCTCTCTGTTCCTCCCCATGTTAAAGGTATGGCACCCCTCACTGTTCCTCCCCATGTTAAAGGTATGGCACCCCTCACTGTTCCTCCCCATGTTAAAGGTATGGCACCCCTCACTGTTCCTCCCCATGTTAAAGGTATGGCACCCTCTCTGTTCCTCCCCATGTTAAGGTATGGCACCCCTCTCTGTTCCTCCCCATGTTAAAGGTATGGCCCCTCACTGTTCCTCCCCATGTTAAAGGTATGGCACCCCTCTCTGTTCCTCCCCATGTTAAAGGTATGGCACCCCTCTCTGTTCCTCCCCATGTTAAAGGTATGGCACCCCTCACTGTTCCTCCCCATGTTAAAGGTATGGCACCCCTCACTGTTCCTCCCCATGTTAAAGGTATGGCACCCCCTCTCCCTGTTCCTCCCCATGTTAAAGGTATGGCACCCCTCTCTGTTCCTCCCCATGTTAAAGGCACCCCTCACTGTTCCTCCCCATGTTAAAGGCACCCCTCACTGTTCCTCCCCATGTTAAAGGTATGGCACCCCCCTCCCCTCTGTTCCTCCCCATGTTAAAGGTATGGCACCCTCACTGTTCCTCCCCATGTTAAAGGTGCACCCTCACTGTTCCTCCCCATGTTAAAGGTATGGCACCCTCTCTGTTCCTCCCCATGTTAAAGGTATGGCACCCCTCACTGTTCCTCCCCATGTTAAAGGTATGGCACCCCTCTCTGTTCCTCCCCATGTTAAAGGTATGGCACCCCTCTCTGTTCCTCCCCATGTTAAAGGTATGGCACCCCTCTCTGTTCCTCCCCATGTTAAAGGTATGGCACCCCTCACTGTTCCTCCCCATGTTAAAGGTATGGCACCCCTCTCTGTTCCTCCCCATGTTAAAGGTATGGCACCCCTCACTGTTCCTCCCCATGTTAAAGGTATGGCACCCCTCTCTGTTCCTCCCCATGTTAAAGGTATGGCACCCCTCACTGTTCCTCCCCATGTTAAAGGTATGGCACCCCTCTCTGTTCCTCCCCATGTTAAAGGTATGGCACCCCTCACTGTTCCTCCCCATGGCAGGTATGGCCCTCACTGTTCCTCCCCATGTTAAAGGTATGGCACCCCTCTCTGTTCCTCCCCATGTTAAAGGTATGGCACCCCTCACTGTTCCTCCCCATGTTAAAGGTATGGCACCCCTCTCTGTTCCTCCCCATGTTAAAGGTATGGCACCCCTCTCTGTTCCTCCCCATGTTAAAGGTATGGCACCCTCTCTGTTCCTCCCCATGTTAAAGGTATGGCACCCCTCTCTGTTCCTCCCCTGGCACCCTCTCTGTTCCTCCCCATGTTAAAGGTATGGCACCCCTCACTGTTCCTCCCCATGTTAAAGGTATGGCACCCCTCTCTGTTCCTCCCCATGTTAAAGGTATGGCACCCCTCTCTGTTCCTCCCCATGTTAAAGGTATTGCACCCCTCACTGTTCCTCCCCATGTTAAAGGTATGGCACCCCTCTCTGTTCCTCCCCATGTTAAAGGTATGGCACCCCTCACTGTTCCTCCCCATGTTAAAGGTATGGCACCCCTCTCTGTTCCTCCCCATGTTAAAGGTATGGCACCCCTCTCTGTTCCTCCCCATGTTAAAGGTATTGCACCCTCACTGTTCCTCCCCATGTTAAAGGTATGGCACCCCCCTCTCTGTTCCTCCATGTTAAAGGTATGGCACCCCTCTCTGTTCCTCCCCATGTTAAAGGTATGGCACCCCTCACTGTTCCTCCCCATGTTAAAGGTATGGCACCCCTCTCTGTTCCTCCCCATGTTAAAGGTATGGCACCCCTCTCTGTTCCTCCCCATGTTAAAGGTATGGCACCCCCTGTTCCTCCCCATGTTAAAGGTATTGCACCCCCTCTGTTCCTCCCCATGTTAAAGGTATGGCACCCCTCTCTGTTCCTCCCCTCTCTGTTCCTCCCCATGTTAAAGGTATGGCACCCCTCTCTGTTCCTCCCCATGTTAAAGGTATGGCACCCCTCTCTGTTCCTCCCCATGTTAAAGGTATGGCACCCCTCTCTGTTCCTCCCCATGTTAAAGGTATGGCACCCTCACTGTTCCTCCCCATGTTAAAGGTATGGCACCCCTCACTGTTCCTCCCCATGTTAAAGGTATGGCACCCCCCTGTTCCTCCCCATGTTGTTCCTCCCCATGTTAAAGGTATGGCACCCCTCTCTGTTCCTCCCCATGTTAAAGGTATGGCACCCCTCTCTGTTCCTCCCCATGTTAAAGGTATGGCACCCCCTCTCTGTTCCTCCCCATGTTAAAGGTATGGCACCCTCTCTGTTCCTCCCCATGTTAAAGGTACCCCTCTCTGGCTCCCCTCTCTGTTCCTCCCCATGTTAAAGGTATGGCACCCCTCTCTGTTCCTCCCCATGTTAAAGGTATGGCACCCCCTCTGTTCCTCCCTATGTTAAAGGTATGGCACCCCTTCCTCCCCATGTTAAAGGTATGGCACCCCTCTCTGTTCCTCCCCATGTTAAAGGTATGGCACCCCTCTCTGTTCCTCCCCATGTTAAGGTATGGCACCCCACACTGTTCGTCCCTTTGTTAAAGGTATTTCACTCCTCTCTGTTCCTCCCCATGTTAAAGGTATGGCACCCCTCTCTGTTCCTCCCCATGTTAAAGGTATTGCACCCCTCTCTGTTCCTCCCCATGTTAAAGGTATGGCACCCCTCTCTGTTCCTCCCCATGTTAAAGGTATGGCACCCCTCACTGTTCCTCCCCATGTTAAAGGTATGGCACCCCTCACTGTTCCTCCCTATGCTAAAGGTATTGCACCCATCTCTGTTCCTCCCTATGCTAAAGGTATGGCACCCCTCTCTGTTCCTCCCTATGCTAAAGGTATTGCACCCATCTCTGTTCCTCCCCATGTTAAAGGTATGGCACCCCTCTCTGTTCCTCCCTATGCTAAAGAATTCAAATATGCTCCAATATTGTAGCTGTTTTTGGACTTGTTCATTACCATGTTTAGTGGCTAACCCCCGATAGGCGATATCCACCAATCACAGGAAAAGACTGATAATTGCGTTGGGGTATGAACAAGGAGGAGGAAGACAAATGCCAGGGATGGAGAGGAAAAACACAGCCGAAGCACAAGAGGTGAGGCGCTCGCTGTTTTATCTTCGAACATTGACTCCCTGTGCTCTGTGATAAATGGGGGGTCTTAAAGGTCCCTGTCGCGATACGGGGCTAGCACACAGAGGCCGCTCTCTTCAGCACTGCTTCTCATCACAGAGGGCTGGCCCGGGGTCAGCCTCAACTTCTAATTGCTGATTAATATTTTATGAGGGTCTGTAGGAGTGCTCGCTGTCCCTCACCTGAATGTCTGGCTGGTGGCTGGTGATGCTAGGGAGATAATAGAAATAAGAGCTAGCTGACTGCCGTGTGGAGTGGCGCAGGCACTAGTGTTGCATCCCAGATGGCACCCTATTCCTTATTCTATATAGTGTGTTACTTTGGACCATGGTTAAAAGAAGTGCACTAAATATTGAATACGATTCCATTTCAGACATAACCCAGGGAATGTTCAGGGGTTCAGTGTCTCCAGACAATAGTCCGCACTTGCTGGTTAGGTCAGTCTATGATGGCTCCATCTCCCTCTCCTGCCATCCACCACACCACCGTCTGTCTGGCTTCAAACATGTCTTCAGTCATGAGTCCTGAGGGACTTCTCTCTGTGGTGACTAACATAGTAATCTAACAATACGACATTATGATGGTTCATCATTTTTTCATTTAATTTCTCATTTCTGTCCTCAAATTACCAAATATAGCAATATAACTTGATTTGCTGGCTATTTAGATATTCTTTAGCACTATGCCTAGATATTATTTAGCACTACAACACTTTTTGTGTATGTATGTATGTAGGCTTTGTGTGATATGTTTTCATGTACAGTGGGTCAGAAGTTTACATAGTCAATTAGTATTTGGTAGCATTGTCTTTAAATTGCTTAACTTGAGTCAAACGTTTCAGATAGTTTTCCACAAGCTTCCCACAATAATTTGGGTGAATTTTGACACATTCCTCCAGACAGAGCTGGTGTAACTGAGTCAGGTTTGTAGACCTGCTTGCTCACACACACTTTTTCAGTTCTGCCCACAAATTTTCTATAGAATTGAGGTCAAAGCTTTGTGATGGCCAAGCTTTAACTTTCTGACTGATGTCTTGAGATGTTGCTACAATATATCCACATAATTGTCCTACCTCATGATGCCATCTATTTTGTGAAGTGCACCAGTCCCTCCTGCAGCAAAGCACTGCCACAACATGATGCTGCCATCCCCGTGATTCACGGTTGGGATGGTGTTCTTCAGCTTGCAAGCATCACCCTTTTTCCTCTAAACATAACGATGGTCATTATGGCCAAACAGTTCTATTTTTGTTTCATCAGACCAGAGGACATTTCTCCAAAAAGTACAATCTTTGTCCCCATGTGCAGTTGCAAACCATAGTCTGTTTTTTTTATGGAGGGTTTGGAGCAGTGGCTTCTACCTTGCTAAGCGGCCTTGCAGGTTATGTCAATATAGGTCTCGTTTTACTGTGGATATAGATACTTTTGTACCTGTTTCCTCCAGCATCTTCACAAGGTCCTTTGCTGTTGTTCAAGGGATTGATCTGCACTTTTCGCACCAAAGTATGTTAATCTCTAGGAGACAGAAAGCATCTCCTTCTTGAGCTGTATGACGGCTACGTGGTCCCATGATGTTTATACTTGAGTACTATTGTTTGTACAGATGAACGTCGTACCTTCAGATGTTTGGAAATTGCTCCCAAGGATGAACCAGACTTGTGGAGGTCTACAATTTTTTTCTGAAGTCTTGGCTGATTTCTTTTGATTTTCCCATTATGTCAAGGAAAGAGTCAGTGAGTTTGAAGGTAGGCCTTGAAATACATCCACAGGTGCACCTCCAATTGACTCAAATTATGTCAATTAGCCTATCAGAAGATTCTAAAGCCTTGACATAATTTTCTGCAATTTTCCAAGCTGTTTAAATGCCCAGTCAACTTAGTGTATGTAAACGTCTGACCCACTGGAATTGTGATACAGTGAATTATAAGTGAAATAATCTGTTGTCTGTAAATAATTGTATACAAGTGTATGTAAACTTCCGACTTCAACTATATGTAGTTTGTGCTTGAACTATTCTTGTCTATTAATGTTCTGTACTATGTCATGTTTCATATTTTGTGTGGACCCCAGGAAGAGTAGGAGCTGCTATCGCAACAGCTAATGGAGATCCTAATAAAATACAAAAATACCACTATCATCCGTCTGAGGCTAAATCCATTAGAACACAATCAAACATCCCGGTGAGGGTTGAGATGGCCAGACAGTTTCTCTGGAACCAGGAAACTTGTAGGTGCTAACAGATTCTCCTCAGCCTCCAGACAGAAATAAAAGCATTTTCCATTTAAGGTGAAAAAGCTTCAAATGGTTCTGGTCGGACGGCTGTGACAGACCTTTTAGTGGATGTTTATAAAATGTGTCAAATCTTGACAGACTAGCAGGTGGAACATTCTGCTGAATTAGACTGAGTACCCAGAGGGAAGACAGCTAATATAAATGAAGCAGCGACTCGGAAGGACGAGCCACTGAAAGAGGAAGTAAAAGTGAGGCTGGTTGTCCCAGAATAAAGCTCTGTTCCTTGGCTAGAGCTCAGGAAACTCTGCAGGCAAGTTTTTAATAGCCATTATTAACTGTGTGAAAGGTGGTATTCTGCTGGGTGTCTAAATAGATGACTTTAGAAGCAGGGGAGGATGCTTAAAGTCCTATCACTTGTTGTCTGCTGCATTCTTGCCAACTGAAGGACATTGTCCCTGTTTTGATTTCCAATTCATTACTAGCTTTGTGTTGTGATGTTTTCAGAGGCAAAGAAAAACTCTGAAACTCTTACTGAAACTCTTAGACCTACAGTAACATTGTTCGTGACATATTGTACATGTCGGCATACTGTACAGTAACAGTGACGTGATAGAAAGTGGTTCTGCCACATGAACCAATTAAAATGCTGTAATGACAGGTTCACAGAGCCTTGAGACTTAGAGGTGTCAAGTTGGTCTTAAAACCGACTGCATATGGTGAAATACTTTGCTGAAGCAAGTATATTCTGTTTTATGAGGCCTACAGACAGAATGCTGTGTCAAACCAACTTTGATTTGCATTCAGTACATCAGCAATGCAATCCCCCATCATGAAATGCCCATTGGAGAGACTTACAGAAAATCTATAAAACAGCTTGAGGCACCACCATACCAATTTAACAGCCAATGAGGAGCACCACCATACCAATCTAACAGCCAATGAGGATGCAAAAATCTATAAAACAGCTTGCAACACCACTATACCAATCTAACAACCAATGAGGATGCAGAAATAAATAAAACAACTTCCAACACAACCATATCAATCAAACAGCCAATGAGGAGCACCATCATAACAATCTAACAACCGATGATGATGCATAAATCTATAAAACAGCTTGCAGCACAACCGTACTAATCTAACAGCCAATGAAGAGCACAACCATACCAATCTAACAGCCAATGAGGATGCATACATTTTCCAACCATACCTTAATAGATAACAAATGGAAGGCAGATGCATCAATGCGCGAGATACATGTATGTGTCACTCATAAATACTTGAAATAATAAAAGCTCTCATGGGGCAGAAGCAGCGAAAGGACACGGAGCCACATTGGCGTCCGCCCTTCCTCTCTGTGGGTTAGTAGAGTGAGTAAATCAGTCAATTTTGCAATGAGCACTGGGCTGGAGCTGGGAGAACAAGGCTTGATTAATGCTGCAGTACAGAGGAACTGCAGAGGGGAAGACATGCTGTAAAATGCAGTGAAACATGACCTTTGTTTAGAGAAAGTGCTTGGGTTGGAATTTTACTGTTGTGCATTGTGATGCAAAAGGCAGTCGGGTCTTTGGCCACTCAGGATAAAATTTCTCTCTCTCCCTATCCCTTTACCTCCCCCAGTTCCTCCCTGCCTCTTCATCCCAGTGTGCTGCTCTCTCTCTCAAGTCAGTTAAGTTAACCCTCCTGTTGTGTTCGTTTCATGTTAATTAATTCTGCGTTCCCGGTCCAAAATGACCACCCCATTATAGCTGATTATAAATCCATTATAATACATATATTATCACCTAATGTTATGTTATATCTTTTTATCAACTTAAGTTCTTGTGAACATTGCAAGTTTTGAACTTCTATTTGCTATTTATGGTCTGTAGAACTCATTGACCAGAGCTCATACAACTCGATTTTGAGTTTAAAAAAAGCATAATGTATGGATTATTTTGACTATAACAAATACTCAGATGAAACATATTGTACTATTTATCACAGACTACTTTGCGTCAAAGTTTAACAAGGACTCTCTCCTCCTCACCAGTGTCATGATCAAAGATATGATCAAGAGCCTCACATACAGTATATCATTTGGTCATTGTGATGCCACATAATGAATTGTGAGCAAGGCCTCAAAAAAGCTTTATATACCAGAGCTGTGAGAAAAGTAAAAAAAATGTAATAGAAAAAAATCTAAATGTATTTTGTTTGTTCAGATGCGGGATCTTATGACAATCAGATTAAATTAACTCATTTTTCAGAGAGAAAACGTGTAAATTGGTCCAATTCGACCACAACGCAGCAGGAGAGTTAATAATAAGAGAGGGAAGTTCTTCACCTTGTGGGTAGCCTACTCTACCTTTCCTGCTTTTTAGTTCATGGAAATACACCCCGACTGCACTCAAGGATACTATCTTTGTGAACTTCTGATAAAATCTTAATGGTAAAGTTTTGAAAGTAAACGGTGAAGCGCTGAGAAACTTCACTGAGTAAATAAAAGGGGGAGGGGGCCAGTGATCTCAGCCAAGTTTAGGGAGGCAAAGGAGAGAGAGAAAAAACAGACAGCCTCAGTCATACCAATAAAGGGGAAATTCTGAGACAAACAGACGTCTCTGCCTTCCAACTGTTGTTCCTTAACCTGAAAGTACGAAAGTACACACACATGGGTCTCTAGAGTCCAGAGAAAAGCTGAGGGAGAATCCTAATCCTGTCATTTCCATAGTAATGGCAGAGAATAAACCTTGGACTTCTGTTGTGTACCCTATCATCTCTGTCCTCTGAAGATGTCAGAGCTGTTTAAAGGGACAAAACTATTTGTGTTCAAATGTCAGCAAATATTGAAACATGAGGAAAGAAAAGGACACTAGGAGCTGAATTAGGGAAAATGTTGCTGTGGCGTCTATCTGTTTGTGTGAAGTTTGGTGAGCGGTGCAGCTCTGTCACTGGTAGGTTGGCAGGCCGGTGCTTCGTTTGCAGAAAACTCACCATTCTTGTGTCTTCTTCAACCACTTTGACAAAATGGCACACGGTACAGTGAAGTGCAACGTGCCATCATTTCTCTTTTAGTTGCTGAGGTATGGACTGAACTGTCACACAGGGAGTGCTCCAACGTACTCCCTCCTCTAAATATCCCCCTCCGATGTGCTCCATCACTGGGCAGTGGTGGGGTTGAGAGCTACTGTGGTGGTACAATAAAGACATTCATCTGGAAGGGTCCAAAAACATTATTGCTTATCAGATCCATTTTACTCTCTGGATCCTACATATCCAATGAATAGCATGTGGCTCTGTCTCTAAAAATGTCCCAGTCAAATTCATATTTAATGACTATATTCATTTACATTTGCATATTCATTATGTGTGAGGTCATCATAGCAGAATAGTCTGAAAGTCGATGCACCCGAACTAGCAAATAACTTATAGAAAAGCACTTCAAGGCTTGTTCTGATGAGTTTCTAAATATTTCATTTCTATTCAAATGTACTCTGAATAAATGTAAGTTTCTCTCAACACTGAAACTAACGATCAGCACTATTCCTGTAGTGTTTGTGGGGGTTGCACTGTGCATTCTCACACTACAGACTTTTTCACTCTTACAAAGGCACAAAAGACGTTCTCAAATGTTTGCACCCCTTGAAAGTTCAGCCACATGCCTAAAGCCTATAGATTCCGTCTCCAACCGCATTCATTTTTACTTTACTGTTTTGTTCTGGTGCTGTTTGACTTTGTCTTCTGAATCACAACAGTGCTAAAGCACTAGAGGGAAGAGGGGTTGAACATATGCTGCAGATGAAAAGAGCCACAGACAAAATCCCTGAAAAACAAGAGGAAAATTAATGCCATTCTCTAAAGTTCCCTGCCATGCATCATCAGTGGAGGCTGTACCCCAAAAAGCAAGGTTTGATGTAAACACATCCTAATGATCTCCATTGTGAGAGACGGTGAACATTATTGCATCTCTGAATAGATCCCGTTTTAATTAAGGCAGACAGCATGCTGAGATGACAGCAGCTGCCTGGAGCCATTTTTTGTGTTGATAGGAGGACTACACCAGCCTAACACAGCCATTACGCCCAGACCTGGCAGGGTACACCACCCTGTGCCAGGCACTCATTGTGCCCCCTTTTGTGCATTCTCCCTGAGGGGAAAAGGTGTGTCCTGCCTCCTGCCCTGCCCGGGTTGTGTGTGGCACTGCGGATTCCACTGCAGCAGATGTGCCCGTGCTGCACAATGGGACACATGCTTTCAGTGACAGGGTTTTATTAAACACGGCTAAAACCGGGTCCCTCCAGGAGCAATGTGTTTGATTGAGTTGGAAAGGCATCACTAATTGTCCAGCGATTTATGGGGAAACAGGTTACACTGATAGTCCCCAGTGAGCTTGTTATGGCAGCCAACCAATGACAGTGCTTCTTATTTTGCGATGGAGCTTCTGCTGAAGTGCAGTGACCATGTGTGTGTTTTTTGTCTTCATTACATGCTTTTTATTACATAGCTGTTGGCCTAATAAAGCCGGGCTACTCCACAGAAATGTATGTTATTCTTTTTTCAGCGTTTGTCAGTTTCTGCTGTGGAGAGATTTTGTAAAGAATATGTCATGTCAAACGCATTGAGTGTGTGGGCTTCAGGTTAGTATTGAAGCTTTTTTATTATCTCCATATCAAACTTCTAAGGCCCCACTGTGTAGAACTCAAGGATTCAAAAGAACAAAAAAACAGCACAAAGCAAAAAGCTTTCCTTAAAAGTTCTTAGGGATTAAATCCCTCTAGCGGGATCGATTTGAGAATATCCGGTGAAATGGCAGAGCGACAAATTTAAATTAAATGACTATAAATATTAAACTTTCATGAAATCACACATGCAATACACCAAATTATAATAATAATAATAATAATATAAATTAAAGCCACACTT
>NC_068450.1:23234124-23304486 GCF_023373465.1 Oncorhynchus keta | reverse complement strand
ATAGGCATAGCAAGTAGAGTGTGGATGGGGGAATAGGCATAGCAAGTAGAGTGTGGATGGGGGAATAGGCATAGCAAGTGTGGATGGGGGAATAGGCATAGCAAGTAGAGTGTGGATGGGGGAATAGGCATAGCAAGTGGAGTGTGGATGGAGGAATAGGCATAGCAAGTGTGGATGGAGGAATAGGCATAGCAAGTGTGGATGGGGGAATAGGCATAGCAAGTGGAGTGTGGATGGGGGAATAGGCATAGCAAGTGTGGATGGGGGAATAGGCATAGCAAGTGTGAGATGGATGGGGAATAGGCATAGCAAGTGTGGATGGGGGAATAGGCATAGCAAGTGGAGTGTGGATGGAGGAATAGGCATAGCAAGTGGAGTGGATGGGGGAATAGGCATAGCAAGTGTGGATGGGGGAATAGGCATAGCAAGTGTGGATGGGGGAATAGGCATAGCAAGTGTGGATGGGGGAATAGGCATAGCAAGTGTGGATGGGGGAATAGGCATAGCAAGTGTGGATGGGGGAATAGGCATAGCAAGTGTGGATGGGGGAATAGGCATAGCAAGTGTGGATGGGGGAATAGGCATAGCAAGTGTGGATGGGGAATAGGCAGAGCAAGTGGGGATGGGGGAATAGGCATAGCAAGTGTGGATGGGGGAATAGGCATAGCAAGTGTGGATGGGGGAATAGGCATAGCAAGTGTGGATGGGGGAATAGGCATAGCAAGTGTGGATGGGGGAATAGGCATAGCATGTGTGGATGGGGGTATAGGCATAGCAAGTGGAGTGTGGATGGGGGAATAGGCATAGCAAGTGGAGTGTGGATGGGGGAATAGGCAGAGCAAGTGTGGATGGGGGAATAGGCATAGCAAGTGAGTGTGGATGGGGGAATAGGCATAGCAAGTGGAGTGTGGATGGGGGAATAGGCATAGCAAGTGGAGTGTGGATGGGGGAATAGGCATAGCAAGTGTGGATGGGGGAATAGGCATAGCAAGTGTGGATGGGGGAATAGGCATAGCAAGTGTGGATGGGGGAATAGGCATAGCAAGTGTGGATGGGGGAATAGGCATAGCAAGTGGAGTGTGGATGGGGGAATAGGCATAGCAAGTGTGGATGGGGGAATAGGCATAGCAAGTGTGGATGGGGGAATAGGCATAGCAAGTGTGGATGGGGGAATAGGCATAGCAAGTGGATGTGGATGGGGGAATAGGCAGAGCAAGTGTGGATGGGGGAATAGGCATAGCAAGTGTGGATGGGGGAATAGGCAGAGCAAGTGTGGATGGGGAATAGGCAGAGCAAGTGTGGATGGGGGAATAGGCATAGCAAGTGTGGATGGGGGAACAGGCATAGCAAGTGTGGATGGGGGAATAGGCATAGCAAGTGTGGATGGGGGTAACAGGCATAGCAGGAGTGTGGATGGCTAACAGGCACAGCCAGCGTGGACGGGGGGAACAGGCACAGCGCGGTGGATGGGGAACAGGCACAGCGACGTGATTTGGCAACAGGCACTGTGCATGTGGACGGGGATGAACAGGCGTGATGTATGGTAGTGGCGGATGGGGTGAACGAAGAGCACAAGCGGTGGACGGGGGAACAGGCGACAAGCAAGCGTGGATTTGAGGAACAGGCACAGCACGTGTGGATTGGGAGGACATACAGTACGCGGATTGGGGAACAGGCAAGCGCGCGATGCGGACGGGGAACAGGCAGGCACAGTGATGTGGATGGGGGAACAGGCGCAGCATGCTGTGGACGGGGAACAGGCACAGCGCGGAGTGGGATGGGGTGAACAGGCACAGCGCGTGGACGGGGGAACAGGCGCACAAAGCGATGTGGATTTGTGAACAGCACAGCTACGTGGGATGGGGGAACAGGCACAGCGCGTGGACGGGGGAACAGGGGCACAGCGCGGATGGATTTGGGGAACAGGCAAGACAGTGTGGATGGGGAGAACAGGCTAATCAGAGCGTGGACGGGGGAACAGGCACAGCAGCAGCTGTGGATCTGGGGGAACGAGGCACAGCAAGCTGTGGATTGGGGAACAGGCAAGCAGCGACGTGGATTGGGGAACAGGCACAGCACGTGTGGACTGTGAACAGGCACGATGTGGATGGGATGCACACAGGCACAGCGATGAGTGCAGATGAGGAACAGGCACAGCGCGTGGACGGGGGAACAGGCACAGCGCACGTGGATCTGGGGAACAGGCACAGCAACGTGGATTGGGGAACAGGCACAGCGCGCGTGGATTTGGGGAACAGGCACAGATGCGCGGACGGGATAACAGGCACAGCGCGCGTGGACGGGGAACAGGACAGCGCATGATGCGGACTGGGGCAACAGGCTACAGCGCGTGGATTTGGGGAACAGGCATGCAATGCTGTGGATTGGGGGAACAGGCACAGCAAGCTGCGGACGGGGGAACAGGCACAGCCAGTGACGGATGGGAACAGGCACAGCGCGTGGACGGGGGAACAGGCACAGCGCGTGGACGGTGGGAACAGGCACAGCGTGATGTGGATTGATAACAGCACAGCGCGTGGACGGGGAACAGGCAACGCGTGATGGGACGGGGCAACAGGCACAGCGTGGACGGGGAACAGGCACAGCGCTGAACGGGGAACAGGCAGCGCGTGGATGTAGAACAGGCACAGCGCTGATGCGGACGGGGGAACAGGCACAGCGCGCTGTGGATTGGTGAACAGGCTACAGATGCTGCGGATTTGGGGAACAGGCACAGCATATGCGTGATGGGGCAACAGGCACAGCATGTGGACGTGGGGAACAGGCACAGTGATGTGGACGGGGAACAGGCACAGCAAGCGTGGATTTGGGAACAGGCACAGCGCGATGGGACGTAGAACATGCACATGCATGCGGACGGGGATGAACATAGACACAGCGATGCGGATTTGGGAACAGGCCAGACGCGTGGACGGGGGAACAGGCACAGCGCTGTGGACGGGGAACAGGCACTAGCAGCGATGGATTGGGGAACAGGCACAGCGACGTGGATTGTAGAACAGGCAGACGATGCGGACGTGGGGAACAGGCACAGCAGTGATGTGGACGGGGAACAGGCACAGCGCTGCGGATTTGGGGAACAGGCACAGCATGGATGTGGATGAGGATATAGCACAGCAGCGTGGATTTGGGGGAACAGGCACAGCGCGCGGATGGGGAACAGGCACAGCGCGTGCGGATTGGGGAACAGGCACAGCGCGTGGATCTGGGAACGAGCACAGCAAGTGCCGTGGACGGGGAACAGGCACAGCCAACGTGGATGTGGGGAACAGGCACAGATAGCGTGTGGATTTGGGGAACAGGCACAGACGCTGTGGACGGGGAACAGGCACAGCGCGTGGACGTGAACAGGCAGCGCATGTGATGGAACAGGCACAGCGCTGTGGATTGGGGAACAGGCACGAGCGCTGGATTTATGAACAGGCATGAGCGATGGACGGGGAACAGGCACAGCGCGATGGATTGGGGAACAGGCACAGCGCGATGTGGACGTGGGAACAGGCACAGCGCTGTGGACGGGGAACAGGTACAGCGCGTGGACGGGGGAACAGGCACAAAGGCGTGATTTAGGGAACAGGCATAGCGTGGATGGATAACAGGCACAGCGCTGCGGATTGGGGGAACAGGCACAGCGGATGCGGATGGGGCCATAGGCACGGATGGGTGGACGGGGGGAACAGGCACAGCGCTACGGATTTGGGGGAACAGGCATAGTATGGAGTGGGGATGGGATAAAACAGGCACAGCGTGGACGGGGGAACAGGCACAGCTGCGTGGATGAGGCACAGGCACAGCGCTGTGGACGGGGGAACAGGCATAGCAAGGTGGATTTGGGGGAACAGGCATACACGTGGACGGGGTAACAGGCACAGCGCGATGCGGATTTGGGGAACAGGCACAGCGCGATGGGATTTGTGAACAGGCACAGCGCGCGGACGGGGGAACAGGCGAGTGCGTGATGGACGGGGGAACAGGCACAGCGCGTGCGGATTTGGGGAACAGGCACAGCGTGCTGCGGACTGGGGAACAGGCACAGCGCTGCGGATTTGAGTGAACAGGCACAGCGCGTGACGGGGAACAGGCACAGCGCGGAGCGTGATGAGAGAACAGGCACAGCGCGTGGACGGGGAACAGGCACAGCGCGTGATGTGGACGGGAACAGGCACAGCGCGATGGATTTGGGAGAACAGGCACAGCGCGTGCGGACGGGGGAACAGGCACAGCGCGATGGACGGGGAACAGGCACAGCGATGTGGACTGAGGAACAGGCACAGCGCATGTGGACGGGAACAGGCACAGCTGCGGATTTGGGAACGAACATGCACAGCTGCTGCGGATTTGGACATGAGTACAGGCGTGATGGGGAACAGGCACAGCACGTGTGGATGGGGGAACAGGCACAGCAGCGATGCGGATTTGGGGAACAGGCACAACGAGCGTGGATTTGGGGAACAGGCTAATAAGCGCGCGGACGGGGGAACAGGCACAGCAAGTGGTGTGGGGGATGTGGGGGAACAGGCAGAGCCAAGTGTGATTGGGGGACTAGGCATATTACAAGGAGGTGGAACGGGGGAACAGGCAAAGCCAAGTGTGGATGGGGAACAGGCACAGCGTGTGGATGGGGAACAGGGCATAGGCACAGTGGAGTGTGATTTAGGTTACTGAATGGACGGGGAACAGCACAGCGTGTGTGATGGGGGAACAGGGGCAGAGCAAGTGTGGATGGGGGGAATAGGCAGAGCAAGTGTGGATGGGGGAACAGGCAGAGCACAGCGTGTGGATGGGGGAACAGGCACAGCATGCGTGGATCAGAACAGCACAGCAAGGAGTGCGGACGGGGGAACAGGCACAGCGCGTGTGATTTACAATAGGCATAGCAAGCGTGATGGGGATTTGGAAGCAACATAAGAGCACAGCAGTGTGATGGGGGAATAGCACAGCGTGATGGGGATTTGGGGGAACAGGGCACAGCGTGGACGGGGAACAGGCATTAGCCAACAGGCACAGCGTCGTGGACGGGGAACAGGCACACCATGGACGGGGGAACAGGCACAGCGCGTGATTTGGGAACAGGCAGATAAAGTGTGATTTAGAACAGGCAGACGGACGGGGGGGAACAGGCACATGCGGATTTGGGGGAACAGGCAGACAAGTGTGGATTTGGGGGAACATCACAGCAAGTGTGGATGGGGCAGGTACAGCGCTGTGTGATTTGGGGAAACAGGCACAGCGCGGTGGATGGCGATTTGGGGAACAGGCACAGCGCGTGACGGGAACAGGCACAGCAAGTGTGGATGGACAAGCCTAACAGGAGACACGTGACGGGTGAACAGGGCATAAAGCCGCGGATTTAGAACAGGCACAGCGCGTGGGGGAACAGGCACAGCGCGTGACGGATCTAGAACAGGCACAGCGCGTGGATTGGGGGAACAGGCACAGCGCGGTGGATGGGGGTCATATGCTGACAGCGCGTGATTGGTGAACAGGCACAGCGCGGATGGGGATGGGGGCACGACCAGCGCTGTGGACGGAACAGGCATGTGATGTGGACGGGGAACAGGCAAAGCACGTGCGGGGGGCACAGGCACAGCGCGGACGGGGAACAGGCATGCGGATTTGTGAACAGGCAATATGCTGTGATGCGGATTTGGGGAACAGGTGACAGTGTGACGGGGGAACACGACAGTGCGTGGACGGGGAACAGGCACAGCAAGCGTGATTGGGCAACAGGCCGAGCGCTGCGGACGGGAACAGGCAGATGCTGGATTGGTGAAACAGGCACAGCGCGGATGGGGAACAGGCACAGCGTGATGGGACGGGGAACAGGGCACAGCGCGTGGATGGGGGATCAGGCACAGCGCTGATGGGACGGGGCCATAGGCACAGCGCGTGGATTTGGGCCAATAGGCACAGCCGTGGATGGGGGAACAGGCATAGCAAGTGCGGATTTGGGGCACAGGCAGACATGGATTTGGATGTGATGCGTGGACGGGGGGAACAGGGCAGAGCATGCGTGACGGGGAACAGGCACAGCGCGTGGATTTGGGGGAACAGGCACAGCGCGGGATGTGGGGGGGGGAACAGGCACAGCGCGTGGATGGGGGGAACAGGGCAGAGCCAAGTGTGGATGGGGAACAGGCACAGCGGAGGGGATGGGGGAACAGGCAGGAGCAATGCGGATGGGGATCAGTACACAGCGCGTGAACAGGAGCGCTGTGGACGGGGGAACAGGCACAGCGCTGCGGATGGGGAACAGGCACATGTGCATCAGCTACGTGGACGGGGGAACAGCACACAGCCAAAGTGGAGTGTGGATTGGGGCACAGGCACAGCGATGGGGGATTGGGCAACAGGAACAGGCAGGCAGGTGGATGGGGGAACAGGCACATGCGGATGGCGGAACAGGCACAGAGCAAGTGTGGATGGGGGGAACAGGCAGACTGAGCGCTGCGGACGGGGAACAGGCACAGCGCGTGGATGGGGAACAGGCATAGATGCGATGCGGAGTGTGCAATGCCGGGGGGCACAGGCACAGCGCGTGGATTTGGGGAACAGGCACGCGACGTGTGGGGGAACAGGCACAGCGTGGATTTGGGGAACAGGCACAGCACGATGTGCGGACGGGGGAACAGGCACAGCGCGTGGATGGGGAACAGGCACAATCGGGCTTTTGATGTGGACGGGGGGAACAGGCACAGCGCGTGGATGGGGGGAACAGGCACAGCGCTTTTGATGGGGAACAGGGCAGAATGGGGGATGGGGAACATACGAGCGCTGCGGATTTGGGAACAGGCACAGCGCGATGTGGATGGGGAACAGGCACAGCGCGTGGACGGGGGGAACAGGCACAGCGCGGATGGGATGGGGGAACAGGCACAGCGCTGCGGACGGGGGAACAGGCACAGCGCGTGATGTGGGGGAATAACAGGCACAGACGTGGTGGACGGGGAACAGGCACAGCGCGATGACGGGGGGTGAACAGGCATAGCAAGCGTGGATTGGGGATGAACAGGCACAGCGCGTGGACGGGGGAACAGGCACAGCGCGTGGACGGGGAACAGGCATACAGCGCGCGGATGGGGGAAACAGGGCAGCTGCGGACGGGGGAACAGGCACAGCGCGGATGGGGAACATGCACAGCGTGATGGGGATTGTGTAACAGGCACAGCGCGTGATTTGGGGGAACAGGCATGAAGCGTGACGGGGAACAGGCTACAGCGATGTGACGGGGGGAACAGGCACAGGCGTGGATTTGGGGAACAGGCACAGCGCGTGATTTGTGAACAGGCACAGCAATGCGGATTTGGGGAACAGGGCATGCGGACGGGGGAACAGGCACGCGCGATGCGGACGGGGAACAGATAGCAGAGCGCGTGATTTGGGGAACAGGCACAGCGCTGTGGACGGGGAACAGGCACAGCGTGGATGGGGGAACAGGCACAGCGTGCGTGGATGGGGAACAGGCACAGCGCGTGGATGGGGAACAGGCACAGCGCGGAGTGGGGATTTGGGAACAGGCACAGCGCTGTGTGGATTGGGGAACAGGCACAGCGGATGCGGACGGGGGAATAGGCACAGCGCGTGATTGGGGAACAGGCACAGCAAGTGTGGATCTGGGAACAGGCACAGCATGCGGAGGATGGGGCAACAGGCACAGCGCGTGGATTGGGGAACAGGCACAGCGCGTGGACGGGGGAACAGGCACAGCGCTTGGATGGGGGAACAGGCTACAGCAAGTGGAGGGGGATTTGGGGAACAGGCAGACAGCGTGATTTGGGATCAGGCACAGCGGAGTGTGGATTGGGGGAACAGGCACAGCCGCTGCGGACGGGGGAACAGGCACAGCGCGTGGATTTGGGGGAACAGGCACAGCGCGTGACGGTGGAACAGGCAGAGCCACGTGGATGGGGGGAACAGGCACAGCGCCGATGTGGACGGGGGAACAGGCACAGCGTGTGGATGGGGGAACAGGCACAGCACGTGCGGACGGGGGAACAGGCACAGCGCGTGACGGGGGGAACAGGGGCATTGCTGCGGATGGGAACAGGCACAGCGCGATGCGGATTTGGGGGCACAGGCACAGCGCGTGACGGGGGAACAGGCATACAGCTCAATGTGGATTTGGGGAACAGGGCGTAACAGGCACAGACAAAGTGGATGGGGAACAGGCACAGCGCGTGGATGGCCAATTACACAGCACAGTGGATGGGGGAACAGGCACAGCAAGTGTGATTTAAAGAACAGGCACAGCGCGTGACGGGGGAACAGGCATAGCAAGCGTGATTTAAAGAACATAGCACAGCGTGATGCGGATGGGGAACAGGCACAAGTGGAGTGGACGGGGTAACAGGCACAGCAAGTGTGGATTTGGGGCGGATTTAAAGTAACAGCACAGTGTGGATGGGGGAACAGGCACAGCAAGTGGATGGGCGATCAGAACAGGCACAGCGTGTGGATGGGGGGCCAACAGGCACAGCGTCGATGTGGATGGGTGAATAGGCACATGTGGATGGGGGCGTGCCAACAGGTGGATGGGGGGTGAACAGGCACAGCAAGTGTGGACGGGAACAGGCACAGCGCGGATTTGGGGAACGGGGGAACAGGTGTGATTGGGGGAACAGGCAGAGCCGCGTGCGGATTTGGGGAACAGGGCAAACGTGGATGGGGGGAACAGGGGCACAAAGTGGAGTGGGGATGGGAACAGGGCACAGCGATGGATGTGGGGGATGAACAGGGCAGACATGGAGGATGGGGAACAGGCACAGCGATGTGGACGGGGGAACAGGCAGAGCAAGGTGGATGGGTGAACAGGGCACAGCGCGGATGGGGATTTGGGGGAACAGGGCAGAGCGCGGATGGGGAACAGGCACAGCGTGTGGATTTGGGGGAACAGGCACAGCCAGCGTGATGGGGGAACAGGCACAGCACGATGTGGATCGGATGGAACAGGGCACAGCGCGGATGGGACGGGGGAACAGGCAGCGCGTGGACGGGGAACAGGCACAGCGGAGCTGCGG
Source organism: Oncorhynchus keta (assembly GCF_023373465.1). Lineage (NCBI taxonomy): Eukaryota > Metazoa > Chordata > Actinopteri > Salmoniformes > Salmonidae > Oncorhynchus > Oncorhynchus keta. Next base: position 23,295,448 of record NC_068450.1, on the reverse strand, counting down.
ATGGGGAACAGGGCACAGCATGCGGATTTGGGGGAACAGGAACAGCGCATGGTGGGGAACAGGCACAGCGCGTGGATTGGGAACAGGGCACAGCATGTGATGTGATTTGCGGAACAGGCACAGCGCAGATTGACGGGGGCTGGATGCGGGGATGAACAGGCACAACGCTTGCACGGGGGAACAGGCACAGCGTGATGCGGATTGGGGAACAGGCACAGCGCGCGGACGGGGAACAGGCACAGCGCGTGGACGGGGAACAGGCACAGCGCTGATGCGGATTTGGGGGCGGATTTGGGAATAGGCACAGCGCGTGATTTGGGGAACAGGCACAGCGCACGGACGGGGGAACAGGCACAGAAAGTGATGGATTGGGGGAACAGGCACATTGCGCGGGGGGGAACAGGCACAGCGCCGTGGACGGGGGAACAGGCACAGCGCTGACGGGGGAACAGGCACAGCGCTGTGGATTTGGGGGAACAGGCACAGCGCGGATTGGACGGGGGAACAGGCACAGACGATGCGGATGGGGGGAACAGCGCATGGATGGGTGAACAGGGAGTGCGGATTGGGGGAACAGGCACAGCGCGGAGTGGACGGGGGAACAGGGCACAGCACGTGGATTTGGGGGAACAGGCACAGCTGTGGATGGGGAACAGGCACAGCGCGATGTGGACGGGGAACAGGCACAGCGCGTGGATGGGGAACAGGCACAGCGCTGATTGGGGAACAGGCACAGCGCGACGGGGGAACAGGCACAGCGCGTGACGGGGGAACAGGCACAGCGCGTGACGGGGGGAACAGGCACAGCGCTGCGGACGGGGAACAGGCACAGCGCGTGGACGGGAACAGGCACAGCACGCGTGGATGGGGAACAGGCACAGCGCGATGTGGACGGGGGGAACAGGGCACAGCGCGGAGTGCGGATGGGAACAGGCAGCGCAAGACGGGGAACAGGTGCGCGGGGGGAACAGGGCACAGCGCGATGGACGGGGGAACAGGCACAGCGCGCGTGGACGGGGGAACAGGCACAGACAAACGGTGGACGGGGAACAGGCACAGCGCGGAGTGCAGACGGGGAACAGGCACAGCGCTGCGGACGGGGGAACAGGCACAGAGCGCGTGATCGGGGGGAACAGGCACAGCGTGGATGCGGATTTGGGGGAACAGGCACAGCCTGTGGACGACGGGGGAACAGGCACAGCAAGTGGATGATGGATGGTGAACAGGCGATATGTGGATGGGGAACAGGCACAGCATGTGTGGACGGGGGAATAGGCACAGCAAGTGGATTTGGGGGAACAGGCACAGCACGTGTGGACGGGGGAACAGGCACAGCAAGTGATGGGGATGGGGAACAGGCACAGCGCGTGGATTTGGGGGAACAGGCACAGACGTATGTGGACGGGGGAACAGGCACAGTGGATTTGGGGAACAGGCACAGCGCGTGGACGGGGGAACAGGCACAGCGCTGTGGACGGGGAACAGGCACAAGCATGGATGAGAAACAGGCACAGCAAGTGTGATATGGATTGGGGTCATAGGCACAAAGTGGATTTGGGGGAAATACAAGCTGTGATTTGGGGGAACAGGCACAGCAAGCGGAGCGTGATGGGGGAACAGGCACAGCATGATGTGGATGGGGAACAGGCACAGCAAGCGGTGGATGGGGGAACAGGGCACAAACGTGTGGACGGGGGGCACAGGCATGGACGGGGAACAGGCACAGCGCTTTTGATGGTGGGGGAACAGGCATAGCAAGTGGATTTGTGGACAGCGCGGAACGGGGCAGAGCAAGTGTGTGGACGGGGGAACAGGCACACAGCGCATGGAGTGGAGTGTGGATGGGGGAACAGGCACAGCAAGTGATAGTGGATGGGGAACAGGCATATGGATGTGGACGGGGGAACAGGCAGAGCAAAACGGAGTGTGGATGGGGGAACAGGCACACAGCCGTGATTTGGGGAACAGGCAGATGTGGATGGGGGAACAGGCACAGCAAGGAGGTGGATTTGGGGAACAGGCACAGCGTGTGGATGGGGGAACAGGGCACATGGAGTGTGGATGGGGGAACAGGCACAGCGTGTGGATGGGGGAACAGGCACAGCGCGGAGTGTGGATGGGGAACAGGCACAGCAAGTGTTTGGGGGGAACAGGCAAGCAAGCGTGGACGGGGGAACAGGGGCACAGCATGATGATGGATTTGGGGAACAGGCAGACAAGCGATGTGGATGGGGGGAACAGGCACAGCGCTTTGATGGGGACGGGGAACAGGCCATTGAGTGAACAGGCACAGTGGATGGGGGGGAACAGGCACAGCGCGATGGGATGGGGGAACAGGCAGAGCAAGTGTGGATGGGGAACAGGCACAGCATGCGGATTTGGGGGAACAGAAGATGCGCGGATTTGGGGAACAGGCACAGCGCGTGGACGGGGGAACAGGCACAGCGCGGAGTGGATTTGGGGGAACAGGCACAGCGCGTGGACGGGGGAACAGGCATAGCGCGGATGTGGACGGGGGTCATAGGCACAGCGCGGATTTGGGGAACAGGGCACATGTGTGGACGGGGAACAGGCACAGCCAAGTGGATGTGGATGGGGAACAGGCACAGCGCGTGGATGGGGGGAACAGGCATAGCTGCTCAGGACGGGGAACAGGCACATGATGTGGACACCATCACAGGGGCACAGCGTGGATTTGGGAACAGGCACAGGCGTCTGTGGATTGGGGCTTCAGGCACAGCCTGGAGGGGAACAGGCTCATGGCAGTGCCTGAACAGTAGGTACAAGCGGATGCGGATTTGGGGGAACAGGCACAGCGTTGGATTCAACAGGCAATGGAGCGCGATGCGGATTTGGGGCATCAGGCACAGCGTTGGATGGGGGAACAGGCACAGCCGCGGATGGGACGGGGAACAGGCACAGCGCCTGACTCAGCAACAGGCACAGCGTTGATTACAACATTGGCACTACGTGGATGTGGGGCAACAGGCACAGCAGGAGACGGGGAACAGGCAAAGCGCGTGGACGGGGAACATCAGCTGGGCCTGGGGAAGAGGCACAACCATCCAAGGCACAGCGCGTGGATTTGGGGAACAGGCACAGGAGCATGGACGGGGGAACAGGCACATCGGAGATGATGGTCCATTCAGCTCAGTTGGACGGGGGGAACAGCATGGCGCTGGATTGTAACGAACAGGCACAGCGGGTGGATTCCCGGGAACAGGCACAGCGTGGAATGGAACAGGCACAGCACTGTAAGTCGGGGCAAGGCAAAGCGTCTGAAATGGCGGGGGAACAGGCATTATTATTGAGTGTGGATGGGGAACAGGCAGAGCGCGTGGATGGGGGAACAGGCACAGCACGTGATGTGGACGGGGGAACAGGGCACAGCGCTGGAGTGTGGATTGGGGGAACAGGCACAGCAAGCGGAGTGTGGACGGGGGAACATGCAGACGGGGAACAAAATGTGATTTGGGGAACAGGCACAGCTAGTGATATGGAGGGAACAGGCACAGCGCGTGGGGAACAGGCACAGCGCGGATGTGGATTGGGGAACAGGCACAGCGTGTGGACGGGGGAACAGGCACAGCGCGTGGAGTGTGGGGGAACAGGCACAGCGCAAGGCCCATGGGGAACAGGGCATACAGTGGAGTGTGGATGGGGAACAGGCACAGCACGTGTGATTTAAAACAGGCACAGCAAGCGGATGTTGGGGGAACAGGGTAAGATATGTGGATTTGGGGGAACAGGCACAGCGTGGACGGGGGAACAGGCACAGCGGAGTGGGGACGGGGGAACAGGCACAGCAAGTGTGGATGGGGGAACAGGGCACAGCAAGTGGATGGGGGGAACAGGGCACAGCGCGTGGATTTGGGGAACAGGCACAGCGCATGCGGACTTAAAAATAGGCACAGCGCGGACGGGGGGAACAGGCACAGCGCGTGGATGGGGGAACAGGGCACAGCGTGGATGGGGAACAGGCACAGAACAGGCTAAGAGACATGGATTTGGGAACAGGCACAGCAGTGGATGTGGATTTGGGGAACAGGCACAGCGCGTGGATTTGGGGAACAGGCATAGCAAGGAGTGTGGACGGGGAACAGGGCACAGCGTGGAGGTGGATGGGGGAACAGGCATAGCAAGCGGAGTGTTTGGGGGAACAGGCAGAGCAATGGATGTGGATGGGGAACAGGCACAGCGTTGGAGTGTGGGGAACAGGCACAGCGCGATGGATTTGGGGGAACAGGCACAGTGGCGTGGGGGGGAACAGGCACAGTGATGGGATGGGGGAACAGGCACAGCGCGGTGCGGATTTGGGCCAACAGGCACAGCGTCGATGCGGATTTGGGGGAACAGGGCACAACGCGTGTGGATGGGGAACAGGCACAGCGCGGAGTGTGGATGTGGGGCCAACAGGCAGAGCAAGCTGTGGATGGGGGAACAGGCATAGCATGTGTGGACGGGGGGGCACAGTGATTTGGGGAACAGGCACAGTGGCGGATTTGGGGGAACGGCAGATGCTGCGAGTGCGGATGGGGGAACAGAGCACAGCGTATGGATGGGGGCAGGCACAGCAAGTGTGATTTGGGGGAACAGGCACAGCGCGTGGATTTGGGGAACAGGCACAGCGCTACGGATTTGGGGAACAGGCACAGCGCGATGATGGATGGGGAACAGGCACAGCAAGTGCGGATGGGGGAACAGGCACAGCGCGTGGATGGGGAACAGGCAGACAGCGTGTGGATGGGGAACAGGCACAGCGCGGAGTGTGGACGGGGGAACATGCACAGCACGTGTGGACGGGGGAACAGGCACAGCAAGCGATGATGCGGATGGGGGAACAGGCACAGCGCGGACGGACGGGGGAACAGGTGTGGATGGGGGAACAGGCACAGCGCGGATGTGGATGGGGAACAGGCACAGCATGATGAGTGTGGACGGGGGAACAGGCACAGCGCGGATGTGGATGGGGAACAGGCAAGCAAAACGGATGTGGATGGGGGAACAGGGCACAGCGCGGAGCGTAGACGGGGAACAGGGGCAGATGCGGACGGGGGAACAGGCACAGCGCGCGGACGGGGGAACAGGCACAGCGCGGTGGATGGGAACAGGCATTAGCAAGCGTGGATTGGGGAACAGGCACAGCGCATGGAGTGCGGACGGGGAACAGGGCACAGCTATTATGCGGACGGGGGAACAGGCACAGCAAGTGGATGGGGAACAGGCACAGCCGCGTGGATGGGGGAACAGGCACAGCGTGCGGACGGGGAACAGGCACAGCGCGGATGGGGATTTGGGGGAACAGGTTAAGATAAGCGGATGGATTTGGGGGAACAGGGCACAGATGTGGCGTGGACGGGGAACAGGCACAGATGCGTGATTTGGGGGAACAGGCACAGCAGCGTGGATGGGGAACAGGCACAGCGCGTGGACGGGGAACAGGCACAGTGATGTGGATGGGGGAACAGGCACAGCGCTGATGTGGATTGGGGAATAGGCACAGCGCGGATGGTGGACGGGAACAGGCACAGCGCGCGGACGGGGAACAGGCACAGCGTGGAGGGATGGGGTGAACAGGCATAAAGTGTGGATTTGGGGGAACAGGCACAGCTTGATGTGGACGGGGGGAACAGGCACAGCGCGTGATGTGGATTTGGGAACAGGCACAGCGCGTGGATTTGGGGGAACAGGCACAGCGCAAATGGATTTGGGAACAACATTCACAGCGTGGATGGGGGAACAGGCACAGCGGAGCGTGGATGGGGAACAGGCACAGCGATGATGGATTTATGGGGACACGCATCTGATTTGGGTGAACAGGCACAGCGCGGATGTGGATGGGGCAACAGGGCACAGCGCGTGGATTTGGGGGAACAGGCACAGCGCTGGATGGGGACGGGGGGAACAGGCACAGCATGGATGGATAGCCAACAGGCACAGCGTCGTGGATGGGGGAACAGGCACAACGCTGTGGATTTGGGAACAGGCACAGCGCGGATGCGGACGTACAACAGGCACAGCGCGTGACGGGGGAACAGGCAGCGCGTGACGGGGGGAACAGGCACAGCACGTGGACGGGGGGAACAGGCACAGCGTGGAGTGTGTGGATTTGGGGAACAGGGCAGAGCCATGGATGGACGGGGGAACAGGCACAGCGCGCGGACGGGGGGGCAGGCATAGCAAGCCGTGGATGGGGAACAGGCACATAGGAGTGTGGACGGGGGAACAGGGCAGACAAGCGGATGTGGATGTGGGGAACAGGCATAGCAAGTGTGGATGGGGGAACAGGCAGAGCAAGTGTGGATTGGGGGAACAGGCACAGCAAGTGTGGACGGGGAACAGGCACAGCGCGCGGATGGGGAACAGGCACAGCGCGTGGATGGGGGAACAGGCACAGCGCGTGGATGGGGAACAGGCACAGCAAGATGGATTGGGGGAACAGGCACAGCGGATGGATTTAAATATATAGGCACAGCGTGTGGATGGGGAACAGGCACAGCGCGTGGATTTGGGGGAACAGGCACAGCAAGTGTGGATGGGGAACAGGCACAGCGCGTGGACGGGGGAACAGGCACAGCACGTGTGGACGGGGGCACAGGCACAGCGCGGATGGGGATGGGGGAACAGGCACAGCAAGCGTGGATGGGGTTATAGGCACAGCGCGTGGATGGGGGGAACAGGCACAGCGCGTGGATCTGGGAACAGGCACAGCGCGGATGTGGATTTGGGGGCAATAGGCACAGCAAGTGTGGATTTGGGGAACAGGCACAGCGCGTGGATGGGGAACAGGCACAGCAGCGGATGTGGACGGGGGAACAGGCACAGCGCGCTGATGTGGGATGGGGGAACAGGCACAGCGCTGATGGATTGTGCCAACAGGCACAGCGTCGAGTGTGGATTGGGGGAACAGGCACAACGTGCGGACGCGGGAACAGGCACAGCGCGGATGTGGACGTGGGGCCAACAGGCACAGCAAGCCGGACGGGGGAACAGATTACAGTGTGGATGGGGGAACAGGCACAGCAAGCGTGGACGGGGGGAACAGGCACAGCGCGTGGATGGGGGAACGTGCAGAGGGCAAGCGGATGTGGATTTGGGGAATAGTCACAGCAAGTGTGGATGGGGGGATAGGCATAGCAAGTGTGGATGGGGGAACAGGCACAGCGTGTGGATGGGGGAATGTGCAGAGCAAGTGGAGTGTGGATGGGGAATAGGCATAGCAAGTGTGGATGGGTGGAATAGGTATAGCGCTCAGATTTGTCCACATACCGGACACCATCACAACCCTGGTGAAGTCGTACATCCAGGCTCTGCAGTTATGCTTCACCACCTCAGAGTTCACCACCTCATGGCAGTGCCTGAATGTAGGTATAATGGCGGGATGTACCATTTCTCCGTTGGCATTCATAATGGCAATGGAGGTTATCATCAGATCCTCAAAATGGGTTGCTGGTGAACAGCGAGTCGACTCTGGTTTTCGCCTCCCTCCACTCAGAGCCTACATGGACGACATTACAACATTGACCACCACTGTCCCATGCACCAGGAGACTGCTCAGAAAACTCGAGGAGAACATCAGCTGGGCCTGTATGAAGATTAAACCATCCAAGTCACGCAGCATCTCAATTGTGAAGGGAGTACTCTCTGACCTGAAATTCTTCATCGGAGATAACCAAATGTGTCTGAGCAGCCGGTAAAAAGCCTTGCAAGGTGGTATGATGCAAGCCTGAAGGACAAAGACCAGGTGCAACAGCTGCGCAAAGACATCAGTAGTAGCCTACAGTCCATCGACAACACCCAGCTACCTGGAAAGTTAAAGGCCTGGTGTCTGCAGTTTGGTCTCCTACCCCGTGTGTTGTGGCCCCTAGCAGTGTATGAGGTTCCAATCTCAACAGTGGAGAAGTTGGAAAGAGGAGTCACAGGCTACTTAAAGAAGTGGCTCGAGTTCCACGATGCCGTACCACCATAGGCCTTTATGGAGATGGTGTCCTCAAGCTGCCCCTCACCAGTCTAACAGAGGAATTCAAGTGTGCAAAAACCAGGCTCCAGATGACACTGAATGAATCTCGGGACCCAGTGGTGAGAAACAACGCGCCGACCTTGGCAACTGGGCGCAAATGGAGGCCAGGAAAAGCAGTCCAGGAGGCAACAGCAGCCCTCAGACATGCTGACATTGTGGGTCATGTTCAGCAAGGGAGAGGAGGCCTTGGGCTAACTAGCCGTGCTTCTTGAGTAAGGCCACTGCACCAGAGCGGCGGAAGATGGTAGTGCAGGAAGTACGCCATCAGGAGGAGGCTACAAGGTGGGCCAAGGCAGTCTCTTGCCAAACAGGGACAGTGGGTCTGATGGGACAGTGTGGAGAAAAGGAAGATCAGCTGGAAGGATCTGTGGGCCATGGAAGCGAGGCGGTTGAGCTTTTCCATCAGAGCAACATATGACGTCATTCCAACACCAGTTAATCTTCACCAATGGTATAGTGAAGATCCGGACTGTGCCCTCTGTTCCATGCCAGCCAACCTCAGGCACATTCTCACAGGGTGTAAAACAAGCCTCACCCAAGGACGCTACACTTGGCGTCACAACCAAGTCCTTAAAAACCTTGCGTCCGCCCTGGAGGACAAGTGAGCTGCCACCAACTCCCTACCACCCCAGCAGAATCACAAGTGGAGTGTGGATAGGGTATTAGGAATAGCAAGTGGAGTGTGGATGGGGGAATAGTTATCGCAAGTGAAGTGTGAATGGGAGGAATAGGCATAGCAAGTGTGGATGGGGGAATGTACAGAGCAAGTGGAGTGTGGATAGGGGAACAGGCATAGCAAGTGTGGATGGGGGGGGAATAGGCATTACAAGTGTGGATGGGGGAACAGGCACAGCAAGTGTGGATGGGGGGAACATGCACAGCGTGTGGATTGGGGGAACATGCAGAGCACGTGGATGTGGATGGGGGAACAGGCACAGCAAGTGTGTATGGGGGAACAGTCACAGCAAGTGTGGATGGGGGAACAGGCACAGCGAGTGTGGATGGGGGAACAGGCACAGCAAGTGTGGACGGGGGGGAACAGGGCACAGCGCGTGTGGATGGGGGGAATAGTCACAGCACGTGTATCGGGGGAACAGGCACAGCGCGTGGATGGGGGAACAGGCACAGCAAGTGTGGATGGGGGGAATATGCATAGCAAATGTGGATGGGGGGAATAGTCACAGCGTGTGGCTGGGGGAACAGGCATAGCAAGTGTGGATGGGGGAACAGGCACAGCAAGTGTGGATGGGGGATATGCACAGCAAGTGTGGATGGGGGAATAGGCACAGCAAGTGTGGATGGGGGGAATAGGCATAGCAAGTGTGGCTGGGGAATAGGCATAGCAAGTGTGGATGGGGGAATAGGCATAGCAAGTGTGGATGGGGGATATGCAGAGCAAGTGTGGATGGGGGAATAGGCATAGCAAGTGGATGTGGATGGGGGAACAGGCAGAGCAAGTGTGGATGGGGAACAGGCATAGCATGTGTGGATGGGGGTATAGGCATAGCAAGTGGAGTGGGATGGGGGGAATAGGCAGAGCAAGTGTGGACGGGGGGGAATAGGCAGAGCAAGTGTGGATGGGGGAATAGGCAGAGCAAGTGTGGATGGGGGTAATAGGCATAGCAAGTGTGGATGGGGGAACAGGCATAGCAAGTGTGGATGGGGGAACAGGCATAGCAAGTGTGGATGGGGGAACAGGCATAGCAAGTGGAGTGTGGATGGGGGTTATAGGCACAGCAAGTGTGGATGGGGGAATAGGCATAGCAAGTGTGGATGGGGAACAGGCACAGCAAGTGCAGTGTGGATGGGGTTATAGGCACAGCAAGTGTGGATGGGGGGGAATAGGCAGAGCAAGTGTGGATGGGGGAACAGGCACAGCAAGTGGAGTGTGGATGGGGGTTATAGGCATAGCAAGTGTGGATGGGGGAACAGGCATAGCAAGTGTGGATGGGGGAACAGGCACAGCAAGTGGAGTGTGGATGGGGGAACAGGCATAGCAAGTGTGGATGGGGGAACAGGCATAGCATGTGTGGACGGGGGTATAGGCACAGCAAGTGGAGTGGGGATGGGGGGAATAGGCACAGCAAGTGTGGATGGGGTTATAGGCACAGCAAGTGTGGATGGGGGGAATAGGCATAGCAAGTGTGGATTGGGAATAGGCATAGCAAGTGGAGTGTGGATGGGGGTAACAGGCATAGCAAGTGTGGATGGGGGAACAGGCATAGCAAGTGTGGATGGGGGAACAGGCATAGCAAGTGGAGTGTGGATGGGGGGAATAGGCACAGCAAGTGGAGTGGGGATGGGGGAACAGGCACAGCAAGTGGAGTGTGGATAGGGGCAACAGGCACAGCGTTGAGTGTGGATGGGGGAATAGGCATAACAAGTGTGGATGCGGGGAACAGGCACAGCAAGTGGAGTGTGGATGTGGGGCAACAGGTACAGCAAGTGTGGATGGGGGAACAGATATACAAGTGTGGATGGGGGAACAGGCATAGCAAGTGTGGATGGGGGAACAGGCATAGCAAGTGTGGATGGGGGAATGTGCAGAGCAAGTGGAGTGTGGATGGGGAATAGTCATAGCAAGTGTGGATGGGGGGGATAGGTATAGCAAGTGTGGATGGGGGGAAATAGGCATAGCAAGTGTGGATGGGGGGAATGTGCAGAGCAAGTGGAGTGTGGATGGGGGAATAGGCATAGCAAGTGTGGATGGGTGGAATAGGTATAGCGTTCAGATTTGTCCACATACCGGACACCATCACAACCCTGGTGAAGTCGTACATCCAGGCTCTGCAGTTATGCTTCACCACCTCAGAGTTCACCACCTCATGGCAGTGCCTGAATGTAGGTATAATGGCGGGATGTACCATTTCTCCGTTGGCATTCATAATGGCAATGGAGGTTATCATCAGATCCTCAAAATGGGTTGCTGGTGAACAGCGAGTCGACTCTGGTTTCGCCTCCCTCCACTCAGAGCCTACATGGACGACATTACAACATTGACCACCACTGTCCCATGCACCAGGAGACTGCTCAGAAAACTCGAGGAGAACATCAGCTGGGCCTGTATGAAGATTAAACCATCCAAGTCACGCAGCATCTCAATTGTGAAGGGAGTACTCTCTGACCTGAAATTCTTCATCGGAGATAACCAAATGTGTCTGAGCAGCCGGTAAAAAGCCTTGCAAGGTGGTATGATGCAAGCCTGAAGGACAAAGACCAGGTGCAACAGCTGCGCAAAGACATCAGTAGTAGCCTACAGTCCATCGACAACACCCAGCTACCTGGAAAGTTAAAGGCCTGGTGTCTGCAGTTTGGTCTCCTACCCCGTGTGTTGTGGCCCCTAGCAGTGTATGAGGTTCCAATCTCAACAGTGGAGAAGTTGGAAAGAGGAGTCACAGGCTACTTAAAGAAGTGGCTCGGAGTTCCACGATGCCGTACCACCATAGGCCTTTATGGAGATGGTGTCCTCAAGCTGCCCCTCACCAGTCTAACAGAGGAATTCAAGTGTGCAAAAACCAGGCTCCAGATGACACTGAATGAATCTCGGGACCCAGTGGTGAGAAACAACGCGCCGACCTTGGCAACTGGGCGCAAATGGAGGCCAGGAAAAGCAGTCCAGGAGGCAACAGCAGCCCTCAGACATGCTGACATTGTGGGTCATGTTCAGCAAGGAGAGGAGGCCTTGGGCTAACTGGCCGTGCTTCTTGGAGTAAGGCCACTGCACCAGAGCGGCGGAAGATGGTAGTGCAGGAAGTACGCCATCAGGAGGAGGCTACAAGGTGGGCCAAGGCAGTCTCTCTTGCCAAACAGGGACAGTGGGCCCGATGGGACAGTGTGGAGAAAAGGAAGATCAGCTGGAAGGATCTGTGGGCCATGGAAGCGAGGCGGTTGAGCTTTTCCATCAGAGCAACATATGACGTCATTCCAACACCAGTTAATCTTCACCAATGGTATAGTGAAGATCCGGACTGTGCCCTCTGTTCCATGCCAGCCAACCTCAGGCACATTCTCACAGGGTGTAAAACAAGCCTCACCCAAGGACGCTACACTTGGCGTCACAACCAAGTCCTTAAAAACCTTGCGTCCGCCCTGGAGGACAAGTGAGCTGCCACCAACTCCCTACCAGCCCCAGCAGAATCACAACTGGAGTGTGGATAGGGGTATTAGGAATAGCAAGTGGAGTGTGGATGGGGGGAATAGTTATCGCAAGTGAAGTGTGAATGGGAGGAATAGGCATAGCAAGTGTGGATGGGGGGAATGTACAGAGCAAGTGGAGTGTGGATAGGGGAATAGGCATAGCAAGTGTGGATGGGGGAACAGGCACAGCAAGTGTGGATGGGGGGGAATAGGCATTACAAGTGTGGATGGGGAACAGGCATAGCAAGTGTGGATGGGGGGAATATGCATAGCAAGTGTGGATGGGGGAATATGCAGAGCATGTGGAGTGTGGATGGGGGAACAGGCATAGCAAGTGTGTATGGGGGAATAGTCATAGCAAGTGTGGATGGGGGAATAGGCATAGCAAGTGTGGATGGGGGAATAGGCATAGCAAGTGTGGATGGGGGAATAGGCATAGCAAGTGTGGATGGGGGAATAGTCATAGCATGTGTGGCTGGGGGAATAGGCATAGCAAGTGTGGATGGGGGAATAGGCTTAGCAAGTGTGGATGGGGGAATATGCATAGCAAATGTGGATGGGGGAATAGTCATAGCAAGTGTGGCTGGGGGAACAGGCATAGCAAGTGTGGATGGGGGAATAGGCAGCAAGTGTGGATGGGGGATATGCATAGCAAGTGTGGATGGGGGAATAGGCATAGCAAGTGTGGATGGGGGAATAGGCATAGCAAGTGTGGATGGGGGAATAGGCATAGCAAGTGTGGATGGGGGAATAGGCATAGCAAGTGTGGATGGGGGAATAGGCAGAGCAAGTGTGGATGGGGGAATAGGCATAGCAAGTGGAGTGTGGATGGGGGAATAGGCAGAGCAAGTGTGGATGGGGGAATAGGCATAGCATGTGTGGATGGGGGTATAGGCATAGCAAGTGGAGTGGGGATGGGGGGAATAGGCAGAGCAAGTGTGGATGGGGGAATAGGCAGAGCAAGTGTGGATGGGGGAATAGGCAGAGCAAGTGTGGATGGGGGTAATAGGCATAGCAAGTGTGGATGGGGGAATAGGCATAGCAAGTGTGGATGGGGGAATAGGCATAGCAAGTGTGGATGGGGGAATAGGCATAGCAAGTGGAGTGTGGATGGGGGTTATAGGCATAGCAAGTGTGGATGGGGGAATAGGCATAGCAAGTGTGGATGGGGGAATAGGCATAGCAAGTGGAGTGTGGATGGGGGTTATAGGCATAGCAAGTGTGGATGGGGGAATAGGCATAGCAAGTGTGGATGGGGGAATAGGCATAGCAAGTGGAGTGTGGATGGGGGTAATAGGCATAGCAAGTGTGGATGGGGGAATAGGCATAGCAAGTGGAGTGTGGATGGGGGTTATAGGCATAGCAAGTGTGGATGGGGGAATAGGCATAGCAAGTGTGGATGGGGGAATAGGCATAGCAAGTGGAGTGTGGATGGGGGAATAGGCATAGCAAGTGTGGATGGGGCAATAGGCATAGCAAGTGGAGTGTGGATGGGGGGAATAGGCATAGCAAGTGGAGTGTGGATGGGGGAATAGGCATAGCAAGTGGAGTGGGGATGGGGGAATAGGCATAGCAAGTGGAGTGTGGATAGGGGCAATAGGCATAGCAAGTTGAGTGTGGATGGGGGGAATAGGCATAGCAAGTGTGGATGGGGGAATAGGCATAGCATGTGTGGATGGGGGGTATAGGCACAGCAAGTGGAGTGGGGATGGGGGAATAGGCATAGCAAGTGTGGATGGGGTTATAGGCATAGCAAGTGTGGATGGGGGAACAGGCACAGCAAGTGTGGATTTGGGAACAGGCATAGCAAGTGGAGTGTGGATGGGGGTAATAGGCATAGCAAGTGTGGATGGGGAATAGGCATAGCAAGTGTGGATGGGGAACAGGCAGCAAGTGGAGTGTGGATGGGGGAATAGGCATAGCAAGTGGAGTGGGGATGGGGGAATAGGCATAGCAAGTGGAGTGTGGATAGGGGCAATAGGCATAGCAAGTTGAGTGTGGATGGGGGAATAGGCATAACAAGTGTGGATGCGGGGAACAGGCATAGCAAGTGGAGTGTGGATGTGGGGCAACAGGTATAGCAAGTGTGGATGGGGAATAGATATAGCAAGTGTGGATGGGGGAATAGGTATAGCAAGTGTGGATGGGGGAATAGGCATAGCAAGTGTGGATGGGGGAATGTGCAGAGCAAGTGGAGTGTGGATGGGGGAATAGTCATAGCAAGTGTGGATGGGGGATAGGTATAGCAAGTGTGGATGGGGGAAATAGGCATAGCAAGTGTGGATGGGGGAATGTGCAGAGCAAGTGGAGTGTGGATGGGGGAATAGGCATAGCAAGTGTGGATGGGTGGAATAGGTATAGCGTTCAGATTTGTCCACATACCGGACACCATCACAACCCTGGTGAAGTCGTACATCCAGGCTCTGCAGTTATGCTTCACCACCTCAGAGTTCACCACCTCATGGCAGTGCCTGAATGTAGGTATAATGGCGGGATGTACCATTTCTCCGTTGGCATTCATAATGGCAATGGAGGTTATCATCAGATCCTCAAAATGGGTTGCTGGTGAACAGCGAGTCGACTCTGGTTTTCGCCTCCCTCCACTCAGAGCCTACATGGACGACATTACAACATTGACCACCACTGTCCCATGCACCAGGAGACTGCTCAGAAAACTCGAGGAGAACATCAGCTGGGCCTGTATGAAGATTAAACCATCCAAGTCACGCAGCATCTCAATTGTGAAGGGAGTACTCTGACCTGAAATTCTTCATCGGAGATAACCAAATGTGTCTGAGCAGCCGGTAAAAAGCCTTGCAAGGTGGTATGATGCAAGCCTGAAGGACAAAGACCAGGTGCAACAGCTGCGCAAAGACATCAGTAGTAGCCTACAGTCCATCGACAACACCCAGCTACCTGGAAAGTTAAAGGCCTGGTGTCTGCAGTTTGGTCTCCTACCCCGTGTGTTGTGGCCCCTAGCAGTGTATGAGGTTCCAATCTCAACAGTGGAGAAGTTGGGAAGAGGAGTCACAGGCTACTTAAAGAAGTGGCTCGGAGTTCCACGATGCCGTACCACCATAGGCCTTTATGGAGATGGTGTCCTCAAGCTGCCCCTCACCAGTCTAACAGAGGAATTCAAGTGTGCAAAAACCAGGCTCCAGATGACACTGAATGAATCTCGGGACCCAGTGGTGAGAAACAACGCGCCGACCTTGGCAACTGGGCGCAAATGGAGGCCAGGAAAAGCAGTCCAGGAGGCAACAGCAGCCCTCAGACATGCTGACATTGTGGGTCATGTTCAGCAAGGGAGAGGAGGCCTTGGGCTAACTAGCCGTGCTTCTTGGAGTAAGGCCACTGCACCAGAGCAGCGGAAGATGGTAGTGCAGGAAGTACGCCATCAGGAGGAGGCTACAAGGTGGGCCAAGGCAGTCTCTCTTGCCAAACAGGGACAGTGGGCCCGATGGGACAGTGTGGAGGAAAGGAAGATCAGCTGGAAGGATCTGTGGGCCATGGAAGCGAGGCGGTTGAGCTTTTCCATCAGAGCAACATATGACGTCATTCCAACACCAGTTAATCTTCACCAATGGTATAGTGAAGATCCGGACTGTGCCCTCTGTTCCATGCCAGCCAACCTCAGGCACATTCTCACAGGGTGTAAAACAAGCCTCACCCAAGGACGCTACACTTGGCGTCACAACCAAGTCCTTAAAAACCTTGCGTCCGCCCTGGAGGACAAGTGAGCTGCCACCAACTCCCTACCACCCCCAGCAGAATCACAAGTGGAGTGTGGATAGGGGTATTAGGAATAGCAAGTGGAGTGTGGATGGGGGGAATAGTTATCGCAAGTGAAGTGTGAATGGGAGGAATAGGCATAGCAAGTGTGGATGGGGGGAATGTACAGAGCAAGTGGAGTGTGGATAGGGGGAATAGGCATAGCAAGTGTGGATGGGGGAATAGGCATAGCAAGTGTGGATGGGGGAATAGGCATTACAAGTGTGGATGGGGGAATAGGCATAGCAAGTGTGGATGGGGGAATATGCATAGCAAGTGTGGATGGGGGAATATGCAGAGCATGTGGAGTGTGGATGGGGGAATAGGCATAGCAAGTGTGTATGGGGGAATAGTCATAGCAAGTGTGGATGGGGGAATAGGCATAGCAAGTGTGGATGGGGGAATAGGCATAGCAAGTGTGGATGGGGGAATAGGCATAGCAAGTGTGGATGGGGGAATAGTCATAGCATGTGTGGCTGGGGGAATAGGCATAGCAAGTGTGGATGGGGGAATAGGCTTTAGCAAGTGTGGATGGGGGAATATGCATAGCAAATGTGGATGGGGAATAGTCATAGCAAGTGTGGCTGGGGGAATAGGCATAGCAAGTGTGGATGGGGGAATAGGCATAGCAAGTGTGGATGGGGGGATATGCATAGCAAGTGTGGATGGGGGAATAGGCATAGCAAGTGTGGATGGGGGAATAGGCATAGCAAGTGTGGCTGGGGGAATAGGCATAGCAAGTGTGGATGGGGGAATAGGCATAGCAAGTGTGGATGGGGGATATGCAGAGCAAGTGTGGATGGGGAATAGGCATAGCAAGTGGAGTGTGGATGGGGGAATAGGCAGAGCAAGTGTGGATGGGGGAATAGGCATAGCATGTGTGGATGGGGGTATAGGCATAGCAAGTGGAGTGGGGATGGGGGGAATAGGCAGAGCAAGTGTGGATGGGGGGAATAGGCAGAGCAAGTGTGGATGGGGGTAATAGGCATAGCAAGTGTGGATGGGGGAATAGGCATAGCAAGTGTGGATGGGGGAATAGGCATAGCAAGTGTGGATGGGGGAATAGGCATAGCAAGTGGAGTGTGGATGGGGGTTATAGGCATAGCAAGTGTGGATGGGGGGAATAGGCATAGCAAGTGTGGATGGGGGAATAGGCATAGCAAGTGGAGTGTGGATGGGGGTTATAGGCATAGCAAGTGTGGATGGGGGAATAGGCATAGCAAGTGTGGATGGGGGAATAGGCATAGCAAGTGGAGTGTGGATGGGGGTAATAGGCATAGCAAGTGTGGATGGGGGAATAGGCATAGCAAGTGGAGTGTGGATGGGGGTTATAGGCATAGCAAGTGTGGATGGGGGAATAGGCATAGCAAGTGGAGTGTGGATGGGGGGAATAGGCATAGCAAGTGTGGATGGGGCAATAGGCATAGCAAGTGGAGTGTGGATGGGGGTAATAGGCATAGCAAGTGTGGATGGGGGGAATAGGCATAGCAAGTGGAGTGGGGATGGGGGGAATAGGCATAGCAAGTGGAGTGTGGATAGGGGCAATAGGCATAGCAAGTTGAGTGTGGATGGGGGGAATAGGCATAACAAGTGTGGATGCGGGGAATAGGCATAGCAAGTGGAGTGTGGATGTGGGGCAATAGGTATAGCAAGTGTGGATGGGGGGAATAGGTATAGCAAGTGTGGATGGGGGGAATAGGTATAGCAAGTGTGGATGGGGGGAATAGGCATAGCAAGTGTGGATGGGGGGAATGTGCAGAGCAAGTGGAGTGTGGATGGGGGAATAGTCATAGCAAGTGTGGATGGGGAATAGGCATAGCAAGTGTGGATGGGGAATAGGCAGAGCAAGTGTGTGGATAGGCACAGGGGAATAGGCATAGCAAGTGTGGATGGGGAATAGGCATAGCAAGTGTGGATGGGGAATAGGCATAGCAAGTGTGGATGGGGGAATAGGCATAGCAAGTGGAGTGTGGATGGGGGTTATAGGCATAGCAAGTGTGGATGGGGGAATAGGCATAGCAAGTGTGGATGGGGAATAGGCATAGCAAGTGTGGATGGGGGAAAGGTGTGGATGGGGAACAGGCATAGCAAGTGTGGATGGGGAACAGGCATAGCATGTGTGGATGGGGGTATAGGCATAGCAAGTGGAGTGTGGATGGGGGAATAGGCATAGCAAGTGTGGATGGGGTTATAGGCATAGCAAGTGTGGATGGGGGGAATAGGCATAGCAAGTGTGGATTTGGGAATAGGCATAGCAAGTGGAGTGTGGATGGGGGTAATAGGCATAGCAAGTGTGGATGGGGGAATAGGCATAGCAAGTGTGGATGGGGGAATAGGCATAGCAAGTGGAGTGTGGATGGGGGGAATAGGCATAGCAAGTGGAGTGGGGATGGGGGGAATAGGCATAGCAAGTGGAGTGTGGATAGGGGCAATAGGCATAGCAAGTTGAGTGTGGATGGGGGGAATAGGCATAACAAGTGTGGATGCGGGGAATAGGCATAGCAAGTGGAGTGTGGATGTGGGGCAATAGGTATAGCAAGTGTGGATGGGGGAATAGATATAGCAAGTGTGGATGGGGGGAATAGGCATAGCAAGTGTGGATGGGGGGAATGTGCAGAGCAAGTGGAGTGTGGATGGGGGAATAGTCATAGCAAGTGTGGATGGGGGGGATAGGTATAGCAAGTGTGGATGGGGGAAATAGGCATAGCAAGTGTGGATGGGGGAATGTGCAGAGCAAGTGGAGTGTGGATGGGGGAATAGGCATAGCAAGTGTGGATGGGTGGAATAGGTATAGCGTTCAGATTTGTCCACATACCGGACACCATCACAACCCTGGTGAAGTCGTACATCCAGGCTCTGCAGTTATGCTTCACCACCTCAGAGTTCACCACCTCATGGCAGTGCCTGAATGTAGGTATAATGGCGGGATGTACCATTTCTCCGTTGGCATTCATAATGGCAATGGAGGTTATCATCAGATCCTCAAAATGGGTTGCTGGTGAACAGCGAGTCGACTCTGGTTTTCGCCTCCCTCCACTCAGAGCCTACATGGACGACATTACAACATTGACCACCACTGTCCCATGCACCAGGAGACTGCTCAGAAAACTCGAGGAGAACATCAGCTGGGCCTGTATGAAGATTAAACCATCCAAGTCACGCAGCATCTCAATTGTGAAGGGAGTACTCTCTGACCTGAAATTCTTCATCGGAGATAACCAAATGTGTCTGAGCTTCGGTAAAAAGCCTTGCAAGGTGGTATGATGCAAGCCTGAAGGACAAAGACCAGGTGCAACAGCTGCGCAAAGACATCAGTAGTAGCCTACAGTCCATCGACAACACCCAGCTACCTGGAAAGTTAAAGGCCTGGTGTCTGCAGTTTGGTCTCCTACCCCGTGTGTTGTGGCCCCTAGCAGTGTATGAGGTTCCAATCTCAACAGTGGAGAAGTTGGAAAGAGGAGTCACAGGCTACTTAAAGAAGTGGCTCGGAGTTCCACGATGCCGTACCACCATAGGCCTTTATGGAGATGGTGTCTTCAAGCTGCCCCTCACCAGTCTAACAGAGGAATTCAAGTGTGCAAAAACCAGGCTCCAGATGACACTGAATGAATCTCGGGACCCAGTGGTGAGAAACAACGCGCCGACCTTGGCAACTGGGCGCAAATGGAGGCCAGGAAAAGCAGTCCAGGAGGCAACAGCAGCCCTCAGACATGCTGACATTGTGGGTCATGTTCAGCAAGGAGAGGAGGCCTTGGGCTAACTAGCCATGCTTCTTGGAGTAAGGCCACTGCACCAGAGCGGCGGAAGATGGTAATGCAGGAAGTACGCCATCAGGAGGAGGCTACAAGGTGGGCCAAGGCAGTCTCTCTTGCCAAACAGGGACAGTGGGCCCGATGGGACAGTGTGGAGAAAAGGAAGATCAGCTGGAAGGATCTGTGGGCCATGGAAGCGAGGCGGTTGAGCTTTTCCATCAGAGCAACATATGACGTCATTCCAACACCAGTTAATCTTCACCAATGGTATAGTGAAGATCCGGACTGTGCCCTCTGTTCCATGCCAGCCAACCTCAGGCACATTCTCACAGGGTGTAAAACAAGCCTCACCCAAGGACGCTACACTTGGCGTCACAACCAAGTCCTTAAAAACCTTGCGTCCGCCCTGGAGGACAAGTGAGCTGCCACCAACTCCCTACCACCCCCAGCAGAATCACAAGTGGAGTGTGGATAGGGGTATTAGGAATAGCAAGTGGAGTGTGGATGGGGGGAATAGTTATCGCAAGTGAAGTGTGAATGGGAGGAATAGGCATAGCAAGTGTGGATGGGGGGAATGTACAGAGCAAGTGGAGTGTGGATAGGGGGAATAGGCATAGCAAGTGTGGATGGGGGGAATAGGCATAGCAAGTGTGGATGGGGGGAATAGGCATTACAAGTGTGGATGGGGGAATAGGCATAGCAAGTGGAGTGTGGATGGGGGAATAGGCATAGCAAGTGTGGATGGGGGAATATGCAGAGCATGTGGAGTGTGGATGGGGGAATAGGCATAGCAAGTGTGTATGGGGGAATAGTCATAGCAAGTGTGGATGGGGGAATAGGCAGAGCAAGTGTGGATGGGGGAATAGGCATAGCAAGTGTGGATGGGGGAATAGGCATATCAAGTGTGGATGGGGGAATAGTCATAGCATGTGTGGATGGGGGGAATAGGCATAGCAAGTGTGGATGGGGGGAATAGGCTTAGCAAGTGTGGATGGGGGGAATATGCATAGCAAATGTGGATGGGGGGAATAGTCATAGCAAGTGTGGCTGGGGGGAATAGGCATAGCAAGTGTGGATGGGGGGAATAGGCATAGCAAGTGTGGATGGGGGATATGCATAGCAAGTGTGGATGGGGGGAATAGGCATAGCAAGTGTGGATGGGGGGAATAGGCATAGCAAGTGTGGCTGGGGGAATAGGCATAGCAAGTGTGGATGGGGGAATAGGCATAGCAAGTGTGGATGGGGGGATATGCAGAGCAAGTGTGGATGGGGGAATAGGCATAGCAAGTGTGGATGGGGGAATAGGCATAGCAAGTGTGGATGGGGGAATAGGCATAGCAAGTGTGGATGGGGGAATAGGCATAGCAAGTGTGGATGGGGGAATAGGCATAGCAAGTGTGGATGGGGGAATAGGCATAGCAAGTGTGGATGGGGGATATGCATAGCAAGTGTGGATGGGGGAATAGGCATAGCAAGTGTGGATGGGGGGGAATAGGCATAGCAAGTGTGGATGGGGGAATAGGCATAGCAAGTGTGGATGGGGGAATAGGCATAGCAAGTGTGGATGGGGGGAGCAAGTGTGGATGGGGGAATAGGCATAGCAAGTGTGGCTGGGGGAATAGGCATAGCAAGTGTGGATGGGGGAATAGGCATAGCAAGTGTGGATGGGGGATAGGCATAGCAAGTGTGGATGGGGGAATAGGCATAGCAAGTGTGGCTGGGGGAATAGGCATAGCAAGTGTGGATGGGGGAATAGGCATAGCAAGTGTGGATGGGGGGGATATGCAAAGCAAGTGTGGCTGGGGGGAATAGGCATAGCAAGTGTGGCTGGGGGGAATAGTCATAGCAAGTGTGGATGGGGGCAATAGGCATAGCAAGTGTGAATGGGGCAATAGGCATAGCAAGTGTGGATGGGGGGGAATAGGCATAGCAAGTGTGAATGGGGGCAATAGGCATAGCAAGTGTGGATGGGGGGGAATAGGCATAGCAAGTGTGGATGGGGGAATAGGCGTAGCAAGTGGAGTGTGCATGGGGGGAATAGGCATAGCAAGTGTGGATGGGGGAATAGGCATAGCAAGTGGAGTGTGCATGGGGGAATAGGCATAGCAAGCGTGCATGGGGGGAATAGGCATAGCAAGTGTGGATGGGGGGAATAGGCATAGCAAGTGGAGTGTGCATGGGGGGCAATAGGCATAGCAAGTGGAGTGTGTATGGGGGGCAATAGGCATAGCAAGTGGAGTGTGTATGGGGGGCAATAGGCATAACAAGTGGAGTGTGTATGGGGGGCAATAGTCATAGCAAGTGGAGTGTGTATGGGGGCAATAGGGATAGCAAGTGGAGTGTGTATGGGGGCAATAGGCATAGCAAGTGGAGTGTGTATGGGGGGCAATAGGCATAGCAAGTGGAGTGTGTATGGGGGCAATAGGCATAGCAAGTGGAGTGTGTATGGGGGCAATAGGCATAGCAAGTGGAGTGTGTATGGGGGCAATAGGCATAGCAAGTGGAGTGTGTATGGGGGCAATAGGCATAGCAAGTGGAGTGTGTATGGGGGGCAATAGGCATAGCAAGTGGAGTGTGTATGGAGGGCAATAGGCATAACAAGTGGAGTGTGTATGGGGGGCAATAGGCATAGCAAGTGGAGTGTGTATGGGGGGCAATAGGCATAGCAAGTGGAGTGTGTATGGGGCGCAATAGGCATAGCAAGTGGAGTGTGGAGGGGGTAGAATGGGCATAGCAAGTGGAGTGTGTATGTGGGGAATAGGCCTAGCAGTTCATAAAGACATGTTTGAAGAAAGAGTACGTTGCACACAAAAAAATAATAATTTTGAGGTTTCACAAGCCTTTTGTCCAGCAGTTCTGCATAATGTTTATTTTTGGTACTCCTGTGTTTTTGAGAAATGTTTGTCCCTCTAGAAATGCCCAAGAACCACTAGCATCACTTTGATCAGTAATGAGGACGTGACAATGACTTTCCTCTTGTCTTCTTTTGTTCATGTGCAGATTCTCTGGATAAATGAATCTTTTCAATCTTTTTGTCTCCTTTATAAGAGTTAAAACAACGTTCACGTTCCATTAGATCCAAACAAGATGGAAAACTTGTTTCAGTTAATATGAACTTGTTTCAGTTAATATGAACTTGTTTCAGTTCATATGAACTTGTTTCAGTTAATATTAACTCGTTTCAGTTAATCAGCATGATTTCAGAATTCAGCTACTTTTTATTTCTAATGTTGATATAAAGGTCTCCCTTTACCAGGCCGTATCTGGGTATGAGTATAGCTATGCGATTACCCCTTTTAGTTAGTTTGTTACACAAACATAGGAATCATTCCCTGGCGCCTTGGCTATCGGACGTCAGTTTGATCAGCAGGACGCTGTGTTGAAAGTGATAGCTTGTGTCAACGGGGAGGAAGGCTTGTTTTTACATTCTTCTGACCTGAGCGCATTTCAAAACGTTCTGTATACCCACGTATCATTCACTGTAATCATTCTCAATTCATTTCAACTGCAGACATTTGCGTTATTCTGAGATTTACCATAGTTTATGAAGGTATGTCGGTCAGCGTGGCAAAGACATTCTCCTTGAGTGGAAACTCTGTGTTGATGTGGTTTGTAGCTTCCACTGTGTGATTTGTAAGATCTAAGTGATACTCCTTCAGGATGTGCTATACTCGTCTGGGAGAGGGAGAAAAGCTGTCATATGGTGGAAAGTCAATTAGTTAGGCTTTATAAACATGTTGTACCAAGTCAAGCACAAACCACAAAGTAGAGTTCACTCAACCCTCATCTCCTCCTCTTAATAATGTATGGAATAGTCGAATGATGTAGAACAGTAAAAAGTATAAGTTAGTGTTTTGCTGTAAATGTTTATTTGTCAAAGGGACACTGTCAGCAGTAACCTCGACACAGTGAAAGATGACATGTTTTTTAACCTAAGGCTTTAGTTTTTGGCTGACTGCTGACGTTGTAGTATGGGTTGCATAAGGTAGTCTCACATTCCACAAAGGGTTTTATAGTACAGTGTAGCTCAGGCTGTTTATCTGTGTTTTGTCCATGCACATGGAATATGTGTAAACAATCTGTAAAAGTGTTTTGGCAGTGTTTTCGGCTTTTGTTTGTTGTTTGGCAAGCTGCAGTTTGTATAAATATGATTTATAATATTATCCATGTCCTGCATATTACCCATCTTCTTAACCTTATGTTAGATGTAGGGGGATGTCAATATATGTTCCCTGCTTCTCTGAATTAACTTTCATTTCTCCGTAACAAGAACCTCCA
The DNA here is from genome assembly GCF_023373465.1 of Oncorhynchus keta. Classification (NCBI taxonomy): domain Eukaryota; kingdom Metazoa; phylum Chordata; class Actinopteri; order Salmoniformes; family Salmonidae; genus Oncorhynchus; species Oncorhynchus keta. Next base: position 23,271,490 of record NC_068450.1, on the reverse strand, counting down.
ACCTGAACCACATTGCTTTTACAAAGCCTTTATATGTTGAAATGATTTAGGCGGAACTGTAGAGAGGAGTTCAAAGTGCAATGGCGGGAGTGTCGGTTTCAAAGGGAGCGTGGGGCGATCAATATGTGAGATATGTTAATTCGGTAAAGCCCCGTCCTGGCCTTGATGTTTGCTAGAGTTACACTGAAGCAGCTGGGATGATGAGCGGGAGAGTGGAAGAGAAGAGACAGAGACGCACGTCGCAGGCAGCGACCACCTCCGAAGACAACTGTGAATCTCCTAATTTCACTTCCCCTCAGATATGTCTTAGGAGGGCTGCTCTTTCAACTCAGAGAATAAAAAGTTAAACTGAACAAAAACATAGCTAGAGACTAAATAAAATTGAGATAGACCTGTGTGGACATAAGTGTGTCCCTTCCCCATGTGCACTGTCCTCTTTGGTGTTAGTGAGAGGCTCTTGTGAGACAGACAGACAGGCAGGCAGGCAGGCAGGCAGGCAGGCAGGCAGGCAGGCAGGCAGGCAGGCAGGCAGGCAGGCAGGCAGGCAGGCAGACAGACAGACAGACAGACAGACAGACAGACAGACAGACAGACAGACAGACAGACATGTGAGGTGGATTCCAGTCGGTTCCCTCCTTGAAGTGAATCCATGTGGGACCTGCCTGGACAGATCATCCTAATGCGAGGGGGTTGGATCAGTCCATCATCCTAATGTGAGCGTGTTGGATCAGACCATCATCCTAATTGGGGGTTCAGCGTTCCATTGTATCTTCTCCAGTCCACCCATAAACCCATTTTAGGCAAATATTTGGCTTTCATACCTGATCCTGAGGAAATGAAGTGTTAACATGATATGAAGCAGCCCCTGCACACAGGCACGAGGGAAATGTGCTTTCCAAGTGAGGCAGAAACCAAGGTTTGAGCAGTGAACAAAAAAAGTAATTTTAGTGCGCATACACACAGAACATGATACTAACTGCAGGTTTCAGAACTTATAAAATGCATCGCACTTGACATTTATGACCAACTGGATAGACCACTTGTACTCAGATATGTTATTTTAGCAAATGTTGACATTATATTTGTACTTAGTGATGTTCATGCTCCAAGGATCTGTTATTTATATTCATTTTGAAAATGTTCATCTCAACAATCAACCGCACCATCAGTTCCAAATTGATCAGCAGAATATGATAGCCTTCCATTACCGTTTAAAGATACATTCAAGTAATTGATACAGAGACTTAACAGTAACCCTGGTATAGCACATTTCAATCGTGAATAGGAATCTGCACACTGCACACTGCCCTAACCCATCTGGAGAGGAATACCTATGTGAGAATGCTGTTCATCGACTACAGCTCGGCATTCAACACCATAGTACCCTCCAAGCTCGTCATCAAGCTCGAGACCCTGGGTCTCGACCCCGCCCTGTGCAACTGGGTACTGGACTTCCTGACGGGCCGCCCCCAGGTGAGGGTAGGCAACAACATCTCCTCCCCGCTGATCCTCAACACTGGGGCCCCACAAGGGTGCGTTCTGAGCCCTCTCCTGTACTCCCTGTTCACCCACGACTGCGTGGCCACGCACGCCTCCAACTCAATCATCAAGTTTGCGGACGACACAACAGTGGTAGGCTTGATTACCAACAATGACGAGACGGCCTACAGGGAGGAGGTGAGGGCCCTCGGAGTGTGGTGTCAGGAAAATAACCTCACACTCAACGTCAACAAAACTAAGGAGATGATTGTGGACTTCAGGAAACAGCAGAGGGAACAGTAGTGGAGAGGGAAGCAAGTTTTATGTTCCTCGGCATACACATCACAGACAAACTGAATTGGTCCACTCACACAAACAGCATCGTGAAGAAGGCGCAGCAGCGCCTCTTCAACCTCAGGAGGCTGAAGAAATTCGGCTTGTCACCAAAAGCACTCACAAACTTCTACAGATGCACAATCGAGAGCATCCTGGCGGGCTGTATCACCGCCTGGTACGGCAACTGCTCCGCCCTCAACCATAAGGCTCTCCAGTGGGTAGTGAGGTCTGCACAACGCATCACCGGGGGCAAACTACCTGCCCTCCAGGACACCTACACCACCCGATGTTACAGGAAGGCCATAAAGACATCAACCACCCGGGCCACTGCCTGTTCACCCCGCTATCATCCAGAAGGCGAGGTCAGTACAGGTGCATCAAAGCTGGGACCGAGAGACTGAAAAACAGCTTCTATCTCAAGGCCCATCAGACTGTTAAACAGCCACCATTAACATTGAGTGGCTGCTGCCAACACACTGACACTGACACTGACTCAACTCCAGCCACTTTAATAATGGGAATTGATGGGAAATGATGTAAATATATCACTAGCCACTTTAAACAATGCTACATTATATAATGTTACTTACCCTACATTATTCATCTCATATGCATACGTAAATACTGTACTCTATATCATCGACTGCATCCTTATGTAATACATGTATCACTAGCCACTTTAACTATGCCACTTTGTTTACATACTCATCTCATATGTATATACTGTACTCGATACCATCTACTGTATCTTGCCTATGCTGCTCTGTACCATCACTCATTCATATATCCTTATGTTCATATTCTTTATCCCCTTACACTGTGTATAAGACAGTAGTTTTGGAATTGTTAGTTAGATTACTTGTTGGTTATTACTGCATTGTCGGAACTAGAAGCACAAGCATTTCGCTACACTCGCATTAACATCTGCTAACCATGTGTATGTGACAAATCAAATTTGATTTGATTTGGAATTGGTTTGCAACGTTTCATGACAAAAGATCCATCACATGAATTATTAATCATACTGTGTATTTGAACTATGATAAAGAAAAGATCCATCCAAAACCACAAATTTCTATCATTTGGAGTGTTAAATATTTTTTGTCATAATAATAAGGTTTGGAAGCAACATTGTGGAAATCAGTTGCAGCTCAAGTTTACCACAAAAGCCGCAATGCAATACCCTCTCTATGGGCTGGCTAGCTAGCTAGCAAACTATCAAAATAATACCAAAGTCAATATCAGCATGTGAAGTAGCTAGCTTGCTGTAAAATCGCCTAAACAAACTGCACTATCAGTTTAGGAGTCTACAATCTCACCATGTTCAACCTACAGATCTTTGTGCCTCGCAGAATGTAGTCTGACATTGGCAACGGCCATGCAATGCACCCTGGCCTGAAAAGGCAGACCAATATGAGAAATGTGTTAGACCCTCTGTTAAATTACAAATTTATCTAGGTAGGAGTATCACAAAAATATGATCAATGGCTCATTCGAGAGAAGTCAACCTCCCGCGTTATGACATCAGCCAGTATTGACACCTGACATGTATGATAGACGTTTTCGTGATCTAAAATCGTATTCTTATTAACTTCAAGTGTAGTGAGAGCGGCTTTATCGCAATGCTACGTCATACCAGACGAAACTGGAAAGTGTTTAGCCATCTACCTTTATCAGTTACTGTACAACCACTGAAGTACCCCCTTGTGCATTTTACCAGTAGGTCTATGGTCTCTGGATTCTTCTCAAGTACCCCCTGTGGATAGGCCCCCATGTATCCCCCAGGGGTCCTAGTACGCCTGATTGGAACCTCTGATCTGCACTACTATAGGTACATTTCTTCCTCTCACTAATACCAGGAGACTGAATGATGCCTAATCAGACATTACCTACCTCTCTTCCACACAGAGAGCAACGTTCCAACACTGCCAGGTATAGAAACCACAGGCCCAAAGTGGTTCTGACAGGGTATGTCAGGGAGACACTGACCAGTGGCCTAGTTTTACAGAGTATGCACGGCACATCAAAAACAGCTTCCATTCTCTTAACCATAAGTGGAACAACAAAAGGATATTTTTCTCCAGAGACAGTCAAGGACAGTGTGTGTGTGCGTCCCAGCTGTCTGTGCTGAACGCAGCAGCCCACGGGACTCTGTACACACTGGAACCTGAGGTACAGCAGGTCCTCTTTCCTTCCCCTCACACAGGTGACCACAGTTAGACTACAGAGCCTGTTGATGGCAGGAGATTAAACCAACGTGAGGAAGTACAGAGCTCTGCTTGGAGTTACAAAAACACACACACACATGTAAGCTATGTTTTTCTTTTGTCTGAAAGATCGCAGTATAAATCACTGAAATACTTGTCTGTTAGTGTTGACTTTGTACATAGAGAGCTGAACCTGTTGCTGAACTGCTCGGTTTGTTTCTGTATTTATAAGGGACATATACTGTGGTGTTTTAGGGGGTTAGCATGACCTGTTATAATAGCAGGTGTTTATCTTGTGGTCCCTAACAGTCTGAGTAAGGAAAAGTGTTAGCTATTGCTTAAGTTCCCACTGAACCACTGCCATGTTGAACTAGATTAGCTCCCAGAATGTTTCTCCAGATACTGATGTAGGTACATCTGTATCATGTTGTTTCGATTAAATGGAACCCATCCCCAACCTATCTGTTACACATTCATATGCTTTTTAAATACATTGCATTCTGGACAATGGACTTATCATACCAACATTGCGCTATTTCTTGCTAGTGCTGTAGCTGTTCATTTGTTGACACGCCCCTTAGACATCGACCTACGTGTCAGTTGGCAGCTCCTGGCTGTTGCAGGGGAGCTTCAGAACAGCTGGGTCCAGACTCATAGGACAGTGGTACTGGGTCCAGACTCATATAGAAAAGTGGGTCCAGAACAGATAGACCAGGAGTCAGCCCAGAAGGCCAGATTGTGGCTAGTTTTGACCCTCGGACTCTCCTGGTGCTGAAGTCCCAGAGAACCCTGGACTGAGTCAGGAAGTCGCGTGGTTCAAGTCGTTCCCCCCTCTGTGCCGGTAATCCCTAAAAGAGAAGAGGAAATGCTTAATGCCGGGTCAGTCCTCTGCTCGACAGAATAAGGCCTCCCTAAATCTGCCCTGCAATTCCTCGCCGTAGAACCCTGCCAGAGAGCAAGGCATCCTGGGTAATCGGCCCATGCAGATGGATTACCTTATGGAATGGTCTGAAAGCTGGAAACTATTCACAGAACAATTCACAGTTTAAGCATGTTCATATTTGTTCATATAGCTCAGAAATTGCAATGCGTAATCACATTTAGTAAATAGTATTAGTCATAAACGTTGTTGCCTTGGCTCAGTCTAAAATGACTTTCAAAGGAGCAACTATTAGGTGGACAGCTTAGTTAAAAAGAATGTTTAAAAAGATTCACTCTAGTTTCATGTCTCTTTCATGTTGAAGACACTCGCTCTACAAAAAGGGAGATGAAAAAGATTTGTGGAGGGCCTCTGCGAATTGAGTTCTTAGGCAATGCAAGCCAAGCATACACAGTCTGGCCATTAAAACCAATTAAAACTCACACACTCAGGAAATGTTGTGAAATGTCAACATTTTAATAGCGCCGAATCAGTAATGTTTAATGAACTTTGAAAATGTTAACGCTTCAAAGATGCATCTGGTGCGATTTTGACTGTAAATATCCTCAACAGGTTGTTAATCTGTCGGCCTCTGTGTTATTCATTCCTTTGTACGGGTGTAGTGGCACTAGGTAATGTAGTAACGCCACTGCTCGTAAATCTCCCCTCCGTTTAGAGACAGTCGTTAATACAGACCTGTGTAACAGCACCAAATGGTAATGGTTTCCATAAGCTAGGCCCTGGAATTGTGTAAATCAGATTCTCAAGAGAGCTGGGGGTGAAGGCTGTAGCTAACATTGCACACTGTCAATCCTCTGGAGCTAAGTCTTTGTGTGTGAAGCTGGAATAACAGTCCCTCTCAGGTTTCACACTCTAGTTTCTTCTCAAAAAGCAGAAAAGATGACAGCGTAATTAGCGTGGTTTTGGGAGAAATATTATTTGTTTAGATCTGGGTGTTTAGTTGGAGGTAAAATTCTGTCCAAGCGTTTTATTATCTGGCATTGTACATCAATCTAAAACGTGTTGTGGCAAAGCTCTGATTCTGAGGGGTTCAAGCCACAATTGAACTGTGAAGAGTTAGGCTTGGCCAGTGAATAGGAGAGGACTGTAGACACTGACCCACCCTCTCGCTACCAGACTAGACTGTCCAGACTGAGATCCAATGTCTCTGAATAAAAATGACTGAAAGACATGACTCTGTTGGAAACAGAGGCCTACACTAACACTGGAGTCAGGGATTCATATTTCGGAGGACTGAGCTGAGCCCTCCAGAGCTGCCGCCTAGCTACTCTGCAGACATTAAAACAAATACACTGTGGGGTTACACAAACAGGCCTGTCACAGGGCACCCAGTCAGTGAATGTGTCAAATGTAGCACACTGTTGTGCCATTTTCCTCAGAAGAAAGGGGAAAGGGAGTTTGTCTTATTGAGAAACCTGACCCCTCATACTGCATGTCTTTGTTTGCCTTTCTATGAATCAGGGAGAGTTTTTGATGGGCGGGCCGCAACGGGTGAAGGCTGATTTTCTGCAGCCATGCTTTTTGGTTATTATTTTTTCCTTTTATTTAACTAGGCAAGTCAGTTAAGAACAAATTCTTATTTTCAATGATGGCCTAGGAACAGTGGGTTAACTGCCTGTTCAGGGGCAGAATGACATATTTGTGTCAACTTGGGGATTTGAACTTGCAGCCTTTCGGTTACTAGTCCAACGCTCTCTAACCACTAGGCTACCCTGCCGCCCCATACTGTATATCAGAAGGCTAATGGAGGGTATATCACTGTAATTACTGTAGGACATGTTGGGTATATTATTGTAGGACATGGAGGGTATATTACTGTAGGACATGGAGGGTATACTACTGTAATTACTGTAGGATGTGGAGGGTATATTACTGTAATTACTGTCGGACATTGAGGATATATTACTGTAATTACTGTAGGACATGGAAGGTATATTACCACAATTACTGTAGGACATGGAAGGTATATTAGTGAAATTACTGTAAGACATGGAGGGTATGTTACTGTAGTACATGGAGGATATATTACTGTAGGACATGGAAGCTATATTACTGAAATTACTGTAGGACATGGAAGGTATATTACTGTAGAACATGGAGGGTATATTACTGTAATTACTGTAGGATATGGAGAGTATATTACTGTAGGACATAGAGGGTATATTACTGACACTAGGACACTAAGGATTTATTACTGTACGACATGGTGGGTATATTACCTTAGGACATGGAGGCTATTTTACTGTAATTACTGTAGGACATGGAGGGTATATTACTGTGGATGATATATTACATAGGACATGGAAGGTATATTACTGAACATGGAGGGTATTTACTGTAATTACTGTAGGATATGGAGAGTATATTACTGTAGGACATAGAGGGTATATTACTGTAGGACACTAAGGATTTATTACTGTACGACATATATAGGACATGGAGGCTATTTTACTGTAATTACTGTAGGACATGGAGGGTACTGTATTAATTACTGTACTGTAGGACATGGACATTACTGTAGGACATGGAAGGTATATTACTGTAGGACATGGAAGGTATATTACTGTAGAACATGGAGGGTATATTACTGTAATTACTGTAGGATATGGAGAGTATATTACTGTAGGACATAGAGGGTATATTACTGTAGGACATAAGGATTTATTACTGTACGACATGGTGGGTATATTACCTTAGGACATGGAGGCTATTTTACTGTATTACTGTAGGACATGGAGGGTATATTACTGTGGATGATATATTACTGTAATTACTGTAGGACATGGAAGGTATATTACTGTAGAACATGGAGGGTATTTACTGTAATTACTGTAGGATATGGAGAGTATATTACTGTAGGACATAGAGGGTATATTACTGTAGGACACTAAGGATTTATTACTGTACGACATGGTGGGTATATTACCTTAGGACATGGAGGCTATTTTACTGTAATTACTGTAGGACATGGAGGGTATATTACTGTGGATGATATATTACTGTAATTACTGTAGGGCATGGATGGTATTTTACCTTGGGACATGGGGGCTATTGTACTGTAATTACTGTAGGACATGGAGGGTATATTACTGTAGGACATGGATGATATATTACTGTAGGACTTGGAGGGTATATTACCACAATTACTGTAGGACATGGAAGGTATATTAGTGAAATTACTGTAGTACATGGAGGGTATGTTACTGTAGTACATGGAGGGTATATTACTGTAGGAAATGGAGGGTATATTACTGTAGGACATGGAGGGTATATTACTGTAGGACATGGAGGGTATATGAATGTAGAACATGGAGGGTATATTATTGTAGGACGTGGAGGGTATATTACTGTAGGTCATGGAGGGTATATTACTGTAATTACTGTAAGACATGGAGGTTATTTTACTGTAATTACTGTAGGTCATGAAGGGTATATTACTGTAATTACTGTAAGACATGGAGGGTATTACTGTAGGACATGGAGGAGTATATTCTATCGTAATCTAGTAATCTATCCTACCCTGTCTTTCTAAGGTCTTCGAAAGCCAAGTTAACAAACAGATTACTGACCATTTAGAATCCCACCATACCTTCTCCGCTATGCAATCTGGTTTCAGAGCTGGTCATGCGTGCACCTCAGCCACGCTCAAGGTTCTAAACGACATCATAACCTTCATCGATAAGAGACATTACTGTGCAGCCGTATTCATCGACCTGGCCAAGGCTTTCGACTCTGTCAATCACAACATTCTTATTGGCAGACTCGACAGCCTTGGTTTCCCAAATGATTGCCTCGCCTGGTTTACCAACTACTTCTCTGATAGAGTTCAGTGTGTCAAATCGGAGGGCCTGTTGTCTGACCTCTGACAGTCTCTATGGGGGTGCCACAGGGTTCAATTCTCGGGCCGACTCTCTTTCTGTATACATCAATGATGTTGCTCTTGCTGCTGGTGATTCTCTGATCCACCTCTACGCAGATGACACCATTCTGTATATTCTGGCTATTCTACTTGGACACTGTTAACTAACCTCCAGACGAGCTTCAATGCCATACAACTCTCCTTCCGTGGCCTCCAACTGCTCTTAAACGCAAGAAAACTAAATGCATGCTTTTCAATCGATCGCTGCCCGCACCTGCTCGCCTGTCCAGCATCACTACTCTGGACGGCTCTGACTTAGAATAAGTGGACAAGTACAAATACCTGGGTGTCTGGTTAGACTGTAAACTCTCCTTCCAGACTCACATTAAGCATCTCCAATCCAAAATTAAATCTAGAATCGGCTTCCTATATCGCAACAAAGCATCATTCACTCATGCTGCCAAGCATACCCTCGTAAAACTGACCATCCTACCGATCCTCGACTTCGGTGATGTCATCTATAAAATAACCTCCAACACTCTATCACAGTGCCATCTGTTTTGTCACCAAAGCCCCATACACTACCCACCATTGCGACCTGTACGCTCTCGTTGGTTGGTCCTCTCTTCATACTCGTTGTCAAACCCACTGGCTACAGGTTATCTACAAGTCTCTGCTAGGTAAAGCCCCGCCTTATCTCAGCTCACTGGTCACCATAGCAGCACCCACTCGTAGCACGCGCTTCAGCAGATATATCTCGCTGGTCACCCCCAAAGCCAATTCCTCCTTTGGTCGTCTTTCCTTCCAGTTCTCTGCTGCCCATGACTGGAACGAATTGCAAAAATCTCTGAAGCTGGAGACATCTCCTCACTAGCTTTAAGCACCAGCTGTCAGAGCAGTTTACAGATCACTGCACCTGTACTTAGCCTATCTGTAAACAGCCCATCTATCTACCGACCTCATCCCCATACTGGTATTGATTTATTTATTTATTTTGCTCCTTTGCACCCCAGTATCTCAACCTGGACATTCATCTTCTGCACATCTACCATTCCAGTGTTTATTTGCTATATTGTAATTACTTCGCCACCATGGCCTATTTATTTCCTTAACTTACCTCATTTGCACTCACTGTATATAGACTTTTTGTTTTCTTTTGTTCTACTGTATTATTGACTGTATGTTTTGTTTATTCCATGTGTAACTCTGTGTTGTTGTATGTGTCGAATTGCTACGCTTTATCTTGGCTAGGTTGCAGTTGCAAATGAGAACTTGTTCTCAACTAGCCTACCTGGTTAAATAAAGGTGAAATAAAAAAATAAAAATTACTGTGATTACTGTAGGACATGGATGGTATACTGTAATTACTGTAATACATGGAGGGCTATATTACTATAATTATTGTAAGACAAGGTGGGTATTACTGTACTACATGGAGGGTATATTATTGTAGGACATGGAGGCTATTTTACTGTAATTACTGTAGGACATGGAGGTTGTATTACTGTAGGACATGGAGGTTGTATTTCTGTAGGACATGGAGGTTGTATTTCTGTAGGACATGGAGGGTATATTACTGTAGGTCATGGAGTGTATATTACTGTAGGACATGGAGGTTGTATTTCTGTAGGACATGGAGGTTGTATTACTGTAGGACATGGAGGGTATATTACTGTAGGTCGTGGAGGGTATATTACTGTAGGTCATGGAGGGTATATTTCTGTAGGACATGGAGGTTGTATTACTGTAGGACATGGAGGTTGTATTTCTGTAGGACATGGAGGTTGTATTTCTGTAGGACATGGAGGGTATATTACTGTAGGTCATGGAGTGTATATTACTGTAGGACATGGAGGTTGTATTTCTGTAGGACATGGAGGTTGTATTACTGTAGGACATGGAGGGTATATTACTGTAGGTCGTGGAGGGTATATTACTGTAGGTCATGGAGGGTATATTACTGTAGGGCATTTGACTTGTGATTGGGGGGGGTCTTATTAAAAGAGGAGGGATATTGTTATTGAGTACAGCTGAAATTGATGGAATGATGTTCAACATGGTCATGTTCTTTGTGTGCGTGTGCTCAAATGTAAGTGCACAGTGCAATCACAATAAACCCTCATAGTGCCTTTAGTGTTTGAATGTGCAGTAGACACCACTTGAGAGCATTCTGTTGGGCTGTATCACCGCCTGGTACGCCAACTGCACCGCCCACAACGGCAGGGCTCTCCAGTAGGTGGGGCAGTCAGCCAAACGCATCACCGGGGACACGCTGCCTGCCCTCCAGGACATCTACAGCAACTGGTGTCACAGGAAGGTCAAGAAGATCATCAAGGACCTCAACCACCCGAGTGTGTTTATACCGGCTAGCATCTAGAAGGCGGAGACAGTACAGGTGCATCAAAGCTGGGACCGAGAAACTGAAAAACAGCTTCTATCTCCAGGCCACCAGACTGTTAAATAGTCATCACTAGTCAGCCTCCGCCCAGCACCCTGCCCTGATCCTTAGACACTGTTACTAGCAGGCTAACACCAGATACTCTACCCTGTACCTTAGAGACTGCTGCCTTATGTACATAGTCATGGAACACTGGTCACTTTAATAATGTTTACATACTGTTTTACCCAGTTCATATGTACAGTTTAAGTCGGAAGTTTACATACCCCTTAGCCAAATACATTTAAACTCCTGACATTTAATCCTAGTAAAAAAATCCCTCTCTTAGGTCAGTTAGGATCACCACTTTATTTTTTGAATGTGAAATGTCAGAATAATTGTAGAGAGAATTATTTATTTCAGCTTTTATTTCTTTCATCACATTTCCAGTGGGTCAGAAGTTTACATACACTCAAATAGTATTTGGTAGCATTGCCTTTAAATTGTTGAACATGGGTCAAACGTTTCGGTTAGCCTTCCACAAGCTTCCCTTAAGCCCATTCCTCCTGACAGAGCTGGTGTAACTGAGTCAGGTTTGTAGGCCTCCTTGCTTGCACACACTTTTTCAGTTCTGCCCACAAATTTTCTATAGGATTGAGGTCAGGGCTTTGTGATGGCCACTCCAATACCTTGACTTTGTTGTCCTTAAGCCATTTTGCCACAACTTTGGAAGTATGCTTGGGATCATTGTCCATATGGAAGACCTGTTTGCTACCAAGCTTTAACTTCCTGCTGATGTCTTGAGATGTTGCTTCAATATATCCACATAATTTTCCTACCTCATGATGCCACATCTATTTTGTGAAGTGCACCTGTCCCTCCTGAAGCAAAGCACCCCCACAACATGATGCTGCCACCCCCGTGCTTCACGGTTGGGATGTTGTACTTCGGCTTGCAAGCCTCCCCATTTTTCCTCCTAACATAACGACACCCATTATGGCCAAATAGTTCTATTTTTCATTAGACCAGAGGACATTTCTCCAAAAATCTTTGGCCCCATGTGCAGTTGCAAACCGTAGTCTGGCTTTTTTTTTGCGGTTTTGGAGCAGTGGCATCTTCCTTGCTGAGCGACCTTTCAGGTTATGTCGATAAGGGACTCGTTTTACTGTGGATATAGATAATTTTGTACCTGTTTCCTCCAGCATCTTCACAAGATCCTTTGCTGTTGTTCTGGGATTGATTTGCACTTTTCGCACCAAAGTACATTCATCTCTAGGAGACAGAACATGCCTCCTTCTTGAGCGATATGACGGCTGCGTGGTCCCATGGTGTTTATACTTGCGTACTATTGTTTGTACAGATGAACGTGGAACCTTCAGGCGTTTGGAAATTGCTCCCAAGGATGAACCAGACTTTGCTGATTTCTTTTGATTTCCCCATGATGTCAAGCAAAGAGGCACTGAATTTGAAGGTAGGCATTGAAATACATCCACAGGTACACCTCCAATTGACTCCAATTGACAGAAGCTTCTAAAGCTTATTTTCCACCATAATTTGCAAATAAATTCATAAAAAATCTTACAATCTGATTTTCTGGATTATTTTCTCTCATTTTGTCTGTCATAGTTGAAGTGTACCTATGATGAAAATTACAGGCCTCTCTCATCTTTTTAAGTGGGAGAACTTGCACAATTGGTGGCTGACTAAATACTTTTTTTGCCCCACTGTACCTATACATTGTATTTGCATTTTGATTTGAAGAAAGGGTACTGTGGATGGAGAGCGGGAGGGAGTGTAGGGGCCCACTGTAGGGGCCCACTGTAGGGGCCCATTGTAGGGCCCCACTGTAGGGGCCCACTGTAGGGGCCTAGTATGTAAGGAGCATGGCTGGGTGGGTGGGTGGATTGATAATGAAGCTGTCCGGTGTCCATCAATGGTGCTCTCTTCCTCTCTTCTCTTCCTCTCCTCTCTTCCTCTCTTCTCTTCCTCTCTTCTCTTCCTCTCTTCTCTTCCTCTCTTCTCTTCCTCTCTTCTCTTCCTCTCTTCTCTTCCTCTCTTCTCTTCCTCTCTTCTCTTCCTCTCTCTTCTCTTCCTCTCTTCTCTTCCTCTCTTCTCTTCCTCTCTTCTCTTCCTCTCTTCTCTTCCTCTCTTCTCTTCCTCTCTTCTCTTCCTCTCTTCTCTTCCTCTCTTCTCTTCCTCTCTCTCTTCCTTCCTCTCTTCCTCTCTTCTCTTCCTCTCTTCTCTTCCTCTCTTCTCTTCTCTCTTCCTCTCTTTCTCTTCCTCTCTTCTCTTCCTCTCCTCTCTTCCTCTCTTCTCTTCCTCTCTTCTCTTCCTCTCTTCTCTTCCTCTCCTCTCTTCCTCTCTTCTCTTCCTCTCTTCTCTTCCTCTCTTCTCTTCCTCTCCTCTCTTCCTCTCTTCTCTTCCTCTCTTCTCTTCCTCTCTTCTCTTCCTCTCTTCTCTTCCTCTCTTCCTCTCTTCTCTTCCTCTCTTCTCTTCCTCTCCTCTCTTCCTCTCTTCTCTTCCTCTCTTCTCTTCCTCTCTTCTCTTCCTCTCCTCTCTTCCTCTCTTCTCTTCCTCTATTCTCTTCCTCTCTTCTCTTCCTCTCCTCTCCTCTGACTTGCCTAGTTAAATTAAGGTTACAAATGTATCTCCTCTCTTCTCCTCCTCTTCCTCTCTCCTCTACCTCTCTCCTCTTCCTCTCCTCTCTTCTCCTCTTCATCTCCCCCTTTTTTTCTTTCCTCTTCCTCTCATTTCCTATCTTCTCTTCTCTTCCTCTCTCTTCCTATCCTCTTTCCTCTTCCTCTCATAACCTATCTTCTCTTCCTCTCTTCTTCCTCTCTCCTCGTCCTCTTTCTCTACTTTCTTCTCCCCCTCTTCCTCTCCTCCTCTTCCTCTCTACTTTTCCTCTCCTCTCTTCTCCCCTTCCTCTCTCCTCTTTCTCCCTTCTCTTCCTCTATTTTCCTCTCTTCCTCCACTCCCCTCCTCTATTCTATTCTCCACACATTTTCACCTCTTCCTCTCCTCTTCTCCCCTACTCTCCTCTCTTTTGGAGGCCCAGTACTGTAAGAGTGCTTAACCATGTATTCTTTGAGATCAAACTGTCCTGCCGCCGGCTTCAAATAACTGGCAGCTCTGAACATGCCGGTCATGTGTTGGAGTTGTAGGGAGGAGCAGAGGAGAGCGTGGTGTAAGCAGAATACCATACAGCAACTCAGGTTACCAGTTCGTCAGATACAACCATCCAGCACTGCATGAATAGAGCCAACAGGATGCTGTCTTCATTTTCTTCTATTTGCATTTAACATATATTCTCAGTCCAAATGGCTAAATTCAAAGACTTTGGCTCCAAATCAATACATGTGGCAACCCGCAGGTGGTCCAAGACTGTTCTTGGCTCGCTCTTTTCACAAGCAGATTTTTCTTCAGCGCAGGCCAGCCAGGCCAATATTAGCACATATAGCCACTGAGAATAGATCAGTCACTTATCAGTTTTGACAAGTTGGCATTGGTTTACCCAGTCCTACCTGATGTAATGTCTGATTCTTGCATCTCTGATGAACGGCTCCTCAGAATATGTCCACATCTTGAAGTGGTTTCATGACGTTCAGTATGGCCGATCTGTTTAGCATTGACTCATCATTGTTAGTCCATCCATCACTGAGGAGGGGGGTGGCAGAACAAAGCCTTGAGCAGAACCAGTCACAGAGATGATCTGGGGTCTTCATCATCCCATGATACTTCAGGCTGGATTCTGGTTCTGGCCTAATCCCACTACTACATCCACAGACACATTAGAGCATATTGGATCACTGCTAGAGCTGTGAGTTATAAAACTGTTTTATCACTGGGAGGATGTTATTTCCCACTGACACTGATGCGATGCTAACTCTATCTGTTTGTCTGTGTCTCTCTCTCTCTCTGTAGAGGATGCCAGCACTGGGAGGGACGGAGCAGGAACAGCGGGAGGCCCAGAATACCCCACTGACCTCTCAGGGAAACTGGGTAAGACACTGAGCACTGTCTCTCTCTCTCTCTGACGTTTATCTCTGGTTTTATCTGACCCTAGATCATTTCGAAAACAGGGCATTGTCTTAGTGATGGGTATGTAGTGGCCCAGTCTCTGGAGAGGGGGTGTAGTTCTAGTGTGTCTGGCCACACCTGGCACCACTCTGCCCTCTGTGCTTCCCTGGCACACACAACCCTCACCAGCAGGGTGCTGTTTGCTTGGGTAATTACCTCTGACAGGCCAGAGAGCAGGCTATTTGAATGAAGTGTGTTTGGGGAAACATTCCATTCTCTCCCCTCTCTCCCTGTTGGCTGCCCCCTTTGACCAGTCGTATCAAACTGGAGTCGTATCAAACTCCACTATTGTATTTTCTCCTGTTGACTCTGCCTCGACACAGTTCAGATACAACCAGTGTTGAACTGCTGAGTGAAACTTTAAAGGGGAAAGTGTTGGTCATCGTGCCCCTTGGTGGGTTATGTTATGCTGAATAGTGCCGCCACACCAGAAATACTGTTTGACCCCAAATGGAAGCCCCACAACATACCCTTCATATTTATTTGTTCAGTGTTAGAAAAATAATGTTGTCAAACAAACATACTCAACCTTTTCAAAAAATAATGTTGTCAAACAAATATACTCAATTCTTTTCAAAGTCCTCCAGTGTGATTCGTTGCGATATTTAATAGCTGTCTGGTGTGCATTGTGCATACCATTAAAAACTGTTCCTGTGAAGTTTATCCTTTTTCTCAACAACGCTATTTCGTAAACAACCCTTTCTTTGATCGCAGTTCGACCACGCTTCACGCAGCCAGCCAAGATGAGGAAGCGCGTGATCGCCCGGCCGGTGGGCAGCTCAGTACGGCTGAAGTGCACGGCCAGCGGGAACCCTCGTCCGGACATCGTGTGGCTGAAGGACAACAAGCCGCTGACCCCTGAGGAGGTGGGTGAGGGCCGTAAGAAGAAGTGGACCCTGAGTCTGAAGAATCTGACCCCTGAGAACAGCGGGAAGTACACCTGCCACGTCTCCAACCGGGCTGGAGAGATCAACGCCACATACAAAGTGGAAGTCATCCGTAAGTTTGGTCACTTACTTACAGTATAGATGTATCGTTTTTTGGTTGATTTATAAACTTTGGTCATTGTTGAAGTTTGATTAGCATTGAGGGTAAGGGAAAGCGGGATACCTAGTCAGTTGTACAACTGAATGCCTTCAACTGAAATGTGTCTTCCGCTTTCTAACCCAACCCCTCTGAATCAGAAAGGTCCAGCGGGCTGCTTTAATCGACATCCACATCTTCAGCGCCCAGGGAACAGTGGGTTAACTGCCTTGTCAGCTTGGGGATTCGATCCAGCAACCTTTCGGTTACTGGCCCAACGCATTAACCACTAGGCTACCACTAGGCTAGAGTATTAATACAGGGGGTTGAGTTTGGAGGTTGGGCATTAACTCTTGTTTACTGGTCAGATTGGTTTATAGTTGAGTTTTGAGGATGGGGTTTGGGTTTGGGTTTAGGTTGGTAATGGTTGATTGAGTGTTGTGAGGCTGGGTTAATCCTGGGCTGATGTGGTATGGTGAGCCTCAGCCTCCCTCTCTCTCTCCCCTTGACCATCTGCTTAGCATTATATCCCAGCTGTGTGCTGACTACAAAAACACATGTTTCTACCAAACCCAGAAGCGGAGAGGAGGAAGTGAATAAAACTTGTGCTTGCTTGTGTCAAATGTGGCATTTTCTCCCTCAACCTCAGCCTATTCTAGCCGCAGCACAGAGAACGAGAGGAAAGCGCTGAACATGGCAATAACTTTTCTGTTCATTTGAATTGTATGAATACGCTCTATACATATTTTTCCCGTTATAGAGCGGACAAATTCCAAGCCTATCCTGACCGGCACCCATCCGGTGAACACCACGGTGGACTACGGCGGTACCACCTCATTCCAGTGTAAGGTCCGCAGTGACGTCAAGCCGGTGATTCAGTGGCTGAAGAGGGTGGAGCCGGGGGACGAGAACAAGTACAACTCCACCATCGAGGTGGGCGACCATGGCTTCGTGGTGCTGCCCACGGGAGAGGTGTGGTCCAGGCCAGACGGCTCCTACCTCAACAAGCTGCTCATCACCCGGGCCAAGGAGGAGGACGCTGGGATGTACATCTGTCTGGGTGCCAACACCATGGGTTACAGCTTCCGCAGTGCTTACCTCACTGTCCTGCCAGGTGAGTGGTTAACCATAACCGTGCTTAACCATAACATCCAGTTACAACCATATTTTAACACCCTGTTTAACCATAACACCATGTTACCACCATATAAAAACACCATGTTTAACCATAACTCCATGTTACCACCATATTAAAAACACCATGTTTAACCATAACTCCATGTTACCCACCATGTTTAACCATAACACCCTGTTACCACCATATAAAAACACCATGTTTAACCATAACACCCTATTACCACCATATAAAAACACCATGTTTAACCATAACACCTGTTACCACCATATAAAAACATGTTTAACCATAACACCCTGTTTAACCATAACACCCTGTTACCACCATATAAAAACACAATGTTTAACCATAACACCCTGTTACCACCATATTATAGCACCCTGTTTAACCATAACACCCTGTTACCACCATATAAAAACACCATGTTTAACCATAACACCCTGTTTAACCATAACACCCTGTTACCACTATATAAAAACACCATGTTTAACCATAACTCCATGTTACCACCATATAAAAACACAATGTTTAACCATAACACCCTGTTACCACCATATTATAGCACCCTGTTTAACCATAACACCCTGTTACCACCATATAAAAACACAATGTTTAACCATAACACCCTATTACCACCATATTATAGCACCCTGTTTAACCATAACACCCTGTTACCACCATATAAAAACACCATGTTTAACCATAACACCCTGTTACCACCATATTATAACACCCTGTTTAACCATAACACCATGTTACCACCATATTATAGCACCCTGTTTAACCATAACACCCTGTTACCACCATATTATAGCACCCTGTTTAACCATAACACCCTGTTACCACCATATAAAAACACCATGTTTAACCATAACACCCTGTTACCACCATATTATAACACCCTGTTTAACCATAACACCCTGTTACCACCATATAAAAACACAATGTTTAACCACCATGTTACCACCATATTATAGCACCCTGTTTAACCATAACACCCTGTTACCACCATATAAAAACACCATGTTTAACCATAACACCCTGTTACCACCATATTAAAACACCATGTTTAACCATAACACCATGTTACCACCATATTATAACACCCTGTTTAACCATAACACCCTGTTACCACCATATAAAAACACCATGTTTAACCATAACACCCTGTTACCACCATATTATAACACCCTGTTTAACCATAACACCCTGTTACCACCATATAAAACACCATGTTTAACCATAACACCCTATTACCACCATATAAAACACCATGTTTAACCATAACACCATGTTACCACCATATTATAACACCCTGTTTAACCATAACACCATGTTACCACCATATTATAGCACCCTGTTTAACCATAACACCCTATTACCACCATATAAAAACACCATGTTTAACCATAACACCATGTTACCACCATATTATAACACCCTGTTTAACCATAACACCATGTTACCACCATATAAAAACACCATGTTTAACCATAACACCCTATTACCACCATATAAAAACACCATGTTTAACCATAACTCCATGTTACCACCATATTATAACACCCTGTTTAACCATAACACCATGTTACCACCATATAAAAACACCATGTTTAACCATACACCCATGTTACCACCATATTATAGCACCCTGTTTAACCATAACACCATGTTAACCATATTATAACACCCTGTTTAACCATAACACCCCTGTTACCACCATATTATAACACCCTGTTTAACCATAACACCCTGTTACCACCATATTATAACACCCTGTTTAACCATAACACCCTGTTACCACCATATAAAAACACCATGTTTAACCATAACTCCATGTTACCACCATATAAAAACACAATGTTTAACCATAACACCCTGTTACACCTGTTTACCTGTAACATCATGTTACCACCATATTATAACACCTTGTTTAACCATAACACCATGTTACCACCATATTATAACACCCTGTTTAACCATAACACCCTGTTACCACCATATAAAAACACCATGTTTAACCATAACTCCATGTTACCACCATATAAAAACCAATGTTTAACCATAACACCCTGTTACACCCTGTTTACCTGTAACATCATGTTACCACCATATTATAACACCTTGTTTAACCATAACACCATGTTACCACCATATTATAACACCCTGTTTAACCATAACACCATGTTACCACCATATTATAACACCCTGTTTAACCATAACTCCATGTTACCACCATTATTATAACACCATGTTTAACCATAACTCCATGTTACCACCATATAAAAACACCATGTTTAACCATAACTCCATGTTACCACCATATTATAGCACCCTGTTTAACCATAACACCCTGTTACCACCATATAAAAACACCATGTTTAACCATAACTCCATGTTACCACCATATTATAGCACCCTGTTTAACCATAACACCCTGTTACCACCAATGTTTATAAAAACACCATGTTTAACCATAACTCCATGTTACCACCATATTATAACACCCTGTTTAACCATAACACCCTGTTACACCCTGTTTACCACATCATGTTACCACCATATTATAACACCTTGTTTAACCATAACACCATGTTACCACCATATTATAACACCCTGTTTAACCATAACACCCTATTACCACCATATTATAACACCCTGTTTAACCATAACTCCATGTTACCACCATATTATAACACCCTGTTTAACCATAACACCATGTTACCACCATATAAAACACCATGTTTAACCATAACACCCTATTACCACCATATTAAAACACCATGTTTAACCATAACTCCATGTTACCACCATATAAAAACACCATGTTTAACCATAATCCATGTTACCACCATATTATAGCACCCTGTTTAACCATAACACCCTGTTACCACCATATAAAAACACAATGTTTAACCATAACTCCATGTTACCACCATATTATAACACCCTGTTTAACCATAACACCATGTTACCACCATATTATAGCACCCTGTTTAACCATAACACCCTGTTACCACCATATAAAAACACCATGTTTAACCATAACACCCTGTTACCACCATATAAAACACCATGTTTAACCATTATAACACCATATTATAAACCCTGTTTAACCATAACACCATGTTACCACCATATTATAGCACCCTGTTTAACCATAACACCCTATTACCACCATATAAAAACACCATGTTTAACCATAACTCCATGTTACCACCATATTATAACACCCTGTTTAACCATAACACCCTGTTACCACCATATAAAAACACCATGTTTAACCATAACACCCTGTTACCACCATATAAAACACCATGTTTAACCATAACACCATGTTACCACCATATTATAACACCCTGTTTAACCATAACACCCTGTTACCACCATATTATAAACCCATGTTTAACCATAACACCCTATTACCACCATATAAAAACACCATGTTTAACCATAACACCATGTTACCACCATATTATAACACCCTGTTTAACCATAACACCCATGTTACCACCATATAAAAACACCATGTTTAACCATAACACCCTGTTACCATATAAACCATATGTTTATAACTCCATGTTACACCTGTTTAACCATAACACCCTGTTACCACCATATGTTTAAATAACACCCTATTACCACCATTAACCATGTTTAACATAACACCATGTTACCACCATATTATAACACCCTGTTTAACCATAACACCCTGTTACCACCATATAAAAACACCATGTTTAACCATAACACCCTATTACCACCATATAAAAACACCATGTTTAACCATAACTCCATGTTACCACCATATTATAGCACCCTGTTTAACCATAACACCATGTTACCACCATATAAAATACCATGTTTAACCATAACTCCATTTAACCATATTATAACCCTGTTTAACCATAACTCCATGTTACCACCATATTATAACACCCTGTTTAACCATAACACCCTGTTACCACCATATTATAACACCCTGTTTAACCATAACTCCCTGTTACCACCATATTATAACACCCTGTTTAACCATAACACCCTGTTACCACCATATAAAAACACCATGTTTAACCATAACACCATGTTACCACCATATAAAAAACACAATGTTTAACCATAACACCCTGTTAACCTGTTTACCTGTAACATCATGTTACCACCATATTATAACACCTTGTTTAACCATAACACCATGTTACCACCATATTATACACCCTAACCATAACACCCTATTACCACCATATAAAAACACCATGTTTAACCATAACTCCATGTTACCACCATATAAAAACACCATGTTTAACCATAACTCCATGTTACCACCATATTATAGCACCCTGTTTAACCATAACACCCTGTTACCACCATATAAAAACACCATGTTTAACCATAACACCCTGTTACCACCATATAAAAACACAATGTTTAACCATAACACCCTGTTACCACCATATTATAACACCCTGTTTAACCATAACACCCTGTTACCACCATATAAAAACACCATGTTTAACCATAACACCCTGTTTAACCATAACACCCTGTTACCACCATATCAAAACACCATGTTTAACCATAACACCATGTTACCACCATATAAAAACACAATGTTTAACCATAACACCCTGTTACCACCATATTATAGCACCCTGTTTAACCATAACACCCTGTTACCACCATATAAAAACACCATGTTTAACCATAACACCCTGTTACCACCATATTATAACACCCTGTTTAACCATAACACCATGTTACCACCATATTATAACACCCTGTTTAACCATAACACCCTGTTACCACCATATATAAAACCCTGTTTAACCATAACACCCTGTTACCACCATATTAAAACACAATGTTTAACCATAACACCATGTTACCACCATATTATAACACCCTGTTTAACCATAACACCCTGTTACCACCATATATGTTTAACCATAACTCCATGTTACCACCATATTATAACCTGTTTAACCATAACACCTGTTACCACCATATAAAAACACCATGTTTAACCATAACACCCTATTACCACCATATAAAAACACCATGTTTAACCATAACACCATGTTACCACCATATTATAACACCCTGTTTAACCATAACACCATGTTACCACCATATTATAGCACCCTGTTTAACCATAACACCCTATTACCACCATATAAAAACACCATGTTTAACCATAACTCCATGTTACCACCATATTATAACACCCTGTTTAACCATAACACCCTGTTACCACCATATAAAAACACCATGTTTAACCATAACACCCTATTACCACCATATAAAAACACCATGTTTAACCATAACACCATGTTACCACCATATTATAACACCCTGTTTAACCATAACACCCTGTTACCACCATATAAAAACACCATGTTTAACCACCTATTATATAAAAACACCATGTTTAACCATAACCATATGTTACCACCATATTATAGCACCCTGTTTAACCATAACACCATGTTACCACCATATAAAAACACCATGTTTAACCATAACCCATGTTACCACCATATTATAGCACCCTGTTTAACCATAACTCCATGTTACCACCATATTATAACACCCTGTTTAACCATAACACCCTGTTACCACCATATTATAACACCCTGTTTAACCATAACTCCTGTTACCACCATATTATAAGCACCCTGTTTAACCATAACACCCTGTTACCACCATATAAAACACCATGTTTAACCATAACTCCATGTTACCACCATATAATAACACAATGTTTAACCATAACACCCTGTTACACCCTGTTTACCTGTAACATCATGTTACCACCATATTATAACACCATGTTTAACCATAACACCATGTTACCACCATATTATAACACCCTGTTTAACCATAACACCCTATTACCACCATATAAAAACACCATGTTTAACCATAACTCCATGTTACCACCATATAAAAACACCATGTTTAACCATAACTCCATGTTACCACCATATTATAGCACCCTGTTTAACCATAACACCCTGTTACCACCATATAAAAACACCATGTTTAACCATAACATCCTGTTACCACCATATAAAAACACAATGTTTAACCATAACACCCTGTTACCACCATATTATAGCACCATGTTTAACCATAACACCCTGTTACCACCATATAAAAACACCATGTTTAACCATAACACCCTGTTTAACCATAACACCCTGTTACCACCATATAAAACACCATGTTTAACCATAACTCCATGTTACCACCATATAAAACACAATGTTTAACCATAACACCCTGTTACCACCATATTATAGCACCCTGTTTAACCATAACACCCTGTTACCACCATATAAAAACACCATGTTTAACCATAACACCCTGTTACCACCATATTATAACACCCTGTTTAACCATAACACCATGTTACCACCATATTATAGCACCCTGTTTAACCATAACACCCTGTTACCACCATATTATAACACCCTGTTTAACCATAACACCCTGTTACCACCATATTAAAACACAATGTTTAACCATAACTCCATGTTACCACCATATTATAGCACCCTGTTTAACCATAACACCCTGTTACCACCATATAAAAACACAATGTTTAACCATAACTCCATGTTACCACCATATTATAGCACCCTGTTTAACCATAACACCCTGTTACCACCATATAAAACACCATGTTTAACCATAACACCATGTTACCACCATATTATAACACCCTGTTTAACCATAACACCATGTTACCACCATATTATACCCTGTTTAACCATAACACCCTGTTACCACCATATAAAAACACCATGTTTAACCATAACACCCTATTACCACCATATAAAACACCATGTTTAACCATAACACCATGTTACCACCATATTATAACACCCTGTTTAACCATAACACCATGTTACCACCATATTATAGCACCCTGTTTAACCATAACACCCTATTACCACCATATAAAACACCATGTTTAACCATAACTCCATGTTACCACCATATTATAACACCCTGTTTAACCATAACACCCTGTTACCACCATATAAAAACACCATGTTTAACCATAACACCCTATTACCACCATATAAAAACACCATGTTTAACCATAACACCATGTTACCACCATATTATAACACCCTGTTTAACCATAACACCATGTTACCACCATATTATAACACCCTGTTTAACCATAACACCCTGTTACCACCATATAAAAACACCATGTTTAACCATAACACCCTATTACCACCATATAAAAACACCATGTTTAACCATAACTCCATGTTACCACCATATTATAACACCCTGTTTAACCATAACACCATGTTACCACCATATAAAAACACCATGTTTAACCATAACTCCATGTTACCACCATATTATAGCACCCTGTTTAACCATAACTCCATGTTACCACCATATTATAACACCCTGTTTAACCATAACACCCTGTTACCACCATATAAAACACCATGTTTAACCATAACTCCATGTTACCACCATATAAAAACACCATGTTTAACCATAACTCCATGTTACCACCATATTATAGCACCCTGTTTAACCATAACACCCTGTTACCACCATATAAAAACACCATGTTTAACCATAACTCCATGTTACCACCATATTATAACACCCTGTTTAACCATAACACCCTGTTACCACCATATAAAAACACCATGTTTAACCATAACACCATGTTACCACCATATTATAGCACCCTGTTTAACCATAACACCCTGTTACCACCATATAAAACACCATGTTTAACCATAACACCATGTTACCACCATATTATAACACCCTGTTTAACCATAACACCCTGTTACACCCTGTTTACCTGTAACATCATGTTACCACCTTATTATAACACCTTGTTTAACCATAACACCATGTTACCACCATATTATACGCTGTTTAACCATAACTCCCTGTTAACCATATTATAACACCCTGTTTAACCATAACACCCTGTTACCACCATCCTGTTATAAAACACCATGTTTAACCATAACTCCATGTTACCACCATATTATAGCACTGTTTAACCCATGTTTTAAAAACAATGTTTAAACTCCATGTTACCACCATGTTATAGCACCCTGTTTAACATAACACCCTGTTACCACCATATAAAAACACCATGTTTAACCATAACACCATGTTACCACCATATTATAACACCCTGTTTAACCATAACACCATGTTACCACCATATTATAGCACCCTGTTTAACCATAACACCCTGTTACCACCATATAAAACACCATGTTTAACCATAACACCCTGTTACCACCATATTATAACACCCTGTTTAACCATAACACCCTGTTACCACCATATAAAAACACCATGTTTAACCATAACACCCTATTACCACCATATAAAAACACCATGTTTAACCATAACACCATGTTACCACCATATTATAACACCCTGTTTAACCATAACACCATGTTACCACCATATTATAGCACCCTGTTTAACCATAACACCCTATTACCACCATATAAAAACACCATGTTTAACCATAACTCCATGTTACCACCATATTATAACACCCTGTTTAACCATAACACCCTGTTACCACCATATAAAAACACCATGTTTAACCATAACACCCTATTACCACCATATAAAAACACCATGTTTAACCATAACACCATGTTACCACCATATTATAACACCCTGTTTAACCATAACACCATGTTACCACCATATTATAACACCCTGTTTAACCATAACACCCTGTTACCACCATATAAAAACACCATGTTTAACCATAACACCCTATTACCACCATATAAAAACACCATGTTTAACCATAACTCCATGTTACCACCATATTATAGCACCCTGTTTAACCATAACACCATGTTACCACCATATAAAAACACCATGTTTAACATAACTCCATGTTACCACCATATTATAGCACCCTGTTTAACCATAACTCCATGTTACCACCATATTATACCCTGTTTAACCATAACACCCTGTTACCACCATATTATAACACCTGTTTAACCATAACACCCTGTTACCACCATATTATAACACCCTGTTTAACCATAACACCATGTTACCACCATATAAAACACCATGTTTAACCATAACTCCATGTTACCACCATATAAAAACCTGTTTAACCATAACACCCTGTTACCACCCATCATGTTATTATAACACCTTGTTTAACCATAACACCATGTTACCACCATATTATAACACCCTGTTTAACCATAACACCCTATTACCACCATATAAAAACACCATGTTTAACCATAACTCCATGTTACCACCATATAAAAACACCATGTTTAACCATAACTCCATTTTACCACCATATTATAGCACCCTGTTTAACCATAACACCCTGTTACCACCATATAAAAACACCATGTTTAACCATAACACCCTGTTACCACCATATAAAAACACAATGTTTAACCATAACACCCTAGTTACCACCATATTATAGCACCCTGTTTAACCATAACACCCTGTTACCACCATATAAAAACACCATGTTTAACCATAACACCCTGTTTAACCATAACACCCTGTTACCACCATATCAAAACACCATGTTTAACCATAACTCCATGTTACCACCATATAAAAACACAATGTTTAACCATAACACCCTTTACCACCATAACACCCTGTTTAACCATAACACCCTGTTACCACCATATAAAAACACCATGTTTAACCATAACACCCTGTTACCACCATATTATAACACCCTGTTTAACCATAACACCATGTTACCACCATATTATAGCACCCTGTTTAACCATAACACCCTGTTACCACCATATTATAGCACCCTGTTTAACCATAACACCCTGTTACCACCATATAAAAACACAATGTTTAACCATAACTCCATGTTACCACCATATTATAGCACCCTGTTTAACCATAACACCCTGTTACCACCATATAAAAACACAATGTTTAACCATAACTCCATGTTACCACCATATTATAGCACCCTGTTTAACCATAACACCCTGTTACCACCATATATGTTTAACCATAACACCATGTTACCACCATATTATAACACCCTGTTTAACCATAACACCATGTTACCACCATATTATAGCACCCTGTTTAACCATAACACCCTGTTACCACCATATAAAAACACCATGTTTAACCATAACACCCTATTACCACCATATAAAAACACCATGTTTAACCATAACACCATGTTACCACCATATTATAACACCCTGTTTAACCATAACACCATGTTACCACCATATTATAGCACCCTGTTTAACCATAACACCCTATTACCACCATATAAAAACACCATGTTTAACCATAACTCCATGTTACCACCATATTATAACACCCTGTTTAACCATAACACCCTGTTACCACCATATAAAAACACCATGTTTAACCATAACACCCTATTACCACCATATAAAACACCATGTTTAACCATAACACCATGTTACCACCATATTATAACACCCTGTTTAACCATAACACCATGTTACCACCATATTATAACACCCTGTTTAACCATAACACCCTGTTACCACCATATAAAAACACCATGTTTAACCATAACACCCTATTACCACCATATAAAAACACCATGTTTAACCATAACTCCATGTTACCACCATATTATAGCACCCTGTTTAACCATAACACCATGTTACCACCATATAAAAACACCATGTTTAACCATAACTCCATGTTACCACCATATTATAGCACCCTGTTTAACCATAATAACACCATATTATAACACCCTGTTTAACCATAACACCCTGTTACCACCATATAAAAACACCATGTTTAACCATAACTCCATGTTACCACCATATAAAAACACCATGTTTAACCATAACTCCATGTTACCACCATATTATACCCTGTTTAACCATAACACCCTGTTTTAACCATGTTTAACCATAACTCCATGTTACCACCATATTATAGCACCCTGTTTAACCATAACACCCTGTTACCACCATTTAACCATGTTTAACCATAACTCCATGTTACCACCATATTATAACCCTGTTTAACCATAACACCCTGTTACCACCATATAAAAACACCATGTTTAACCATAACTCCATGTTACCACCATATTATAACACCCTGTTTAACCATAACACCCTGTTACACCCTGTTTACCTGTAACATCATGTTACCACCTTATTATAACACCTTGTTAACCATACACCATGTTACCACCATATTATAACACGCTGTTTAACCATAACTCCCTGTTACCACCATATTATAACACCCTGTTTAACCATAACACCCTGTTACACCCTGTTTACCTGTAACATCCTGTTACCACCATATTATAACACCATGTTTAACCATAACTCCATGTTACCACCATATTATAGCACCCTGTTTAACCATAACACCCTGTTACCACCATATAAAAACACAATGTTTAACCATAACTCCATGTTACCACCATATTATAGCACCCTGTTTAACCATAACACCCTGTTACCACCATATAAAAACACCATGTTTAACCATAACACCATGTTACCACCATATTATAACACCCTGTTTAACCATAACACCATGTTACACCATATTATAGCACCCTGTTTAACCATAACACCCTGTTACCACCATATAAAACACCATGTTTAACCATAACACCCTGTTACCACCATATTATAACATCCTGTTTAACCATAACACCCTGTTACCACCATATAAAAACACCATGTTTAACCATAACACCCTATTACCACCATATAAAACACCATGTTTAACCATAACACCATGTTACCACCATATTATAACACCCTGTTTAACCATAACACCATGTTTAACCATATTATAGCACTGTTTAACCATAACATGTTACCACCATATAAAAACACCATGTTTAACCATAACTCCCTGTTACCACCATATTATAACACCCTGTTTAACCATAACACCCTGTTACCACCATATAAAAACACCATGTTTAACCATAACACCCTATTACCACCATATAAAAACACCATGTTTAACCATAACACCATGTTACCACCATATTATAACACCCTGTTTAACCATAACACCATGTTACCACCATATTATAACACCCTGTTTAACCATAACACCCTGTTACCACCATATAAAAACACCATGTTTAACCATAACACCATATTACCACCATATGTTTATAGCACCCTGTTTACCCTGTTTAACCATAACACCATATAAAAACACCATGTTTAACCATAACTCCATGTTACCACCATATTATAGCACCCTGTTTAACCATAAAACACCATATTATAACACCCTGTTTAACCATAACACCCTGTTACCACCATATTATAGCACCCTGTTTAACCATAACTCCCTGTTACCACCATATTATAACACCTGTTTAACCATAACACCCTGTTACCACCATATAAAAACACCATGTTTAACCATAACACCCTATTACCACCATATAAAAACACCATGTTTAACCATAACACCATGTTACCACCATATTATAACACCCTGTTTAACCATAACACCATGTTACCACCATATTATAGCACCCTGTTTAACCATAACACCCTATTACCACCATATAAAAACACCATGTTTAACCATAACTCCATGTTACCACCATATTATAACACCCTGTTTAACCATAACACCCTGTTACCACCATATAAAAACACCATGTTTAACCATAACACCCTATTACCACCATATAAAACACCATGTTTAACCATAACACCATGTTACCACCATATTATAACACCCTGTTTAAC
This sequence comes from Oncorhynchus keta, assembly GCF_023373465.1. NCBI lineage: Eukaryota > Metazoa > Chordata > Actinopteri > Salmoniformes > Salmonidae > Oncorhynchus > Oncorhynchus keta. The sequence continues at coordinate 23,241,272 of NC_068450.1, read as the reverse complement.
CATAACACCATGTTACCACCATATTATAACACCCTGTTTAACCATAACACCCTGTTACCATATATAAAAACACCATGTTTAACCATAACACCCTATTACCACCATATAAAAACACCATGTTTAACCATAACTCCATGTTACCACCATATTATAGCACCCTGTTTAACCATAACACCATGTTACCACCATATAAAAACACCATGTTTAACCATAACTCCATGTTACCACCATATTATAGCACCCTGTTTAACCATAACTCCATGTTACCACCATATTATAACACCCTGTTTAACCATAACACCCTGTTACCACCATATTATAACACCCTGTTTAACCATAACTCCCTGTTACCACCATATTATAACACCCTGTTTAACCATAACACCCTGTTACCACCATATAAAAACACCATGTTTAACCATAACTCCATGTTACCACCATATAAAAACACCAATGTTTACCACCATATTATAGCACCCTGTTTAACCATAACACCCTGTTACCACCATATACCATGTTTAACCATAATTCCATGTTACCACCATATTATAACACCCTGTTTAACCATAACACCATGTTACCACCATATTATAGCACCCTGTTTAACCATAACACCCTGTTACCACCATATAAAACACCATGTTTAACCATAACACCCTGTTACCACCATATTATAACATCCTGTTTAACCATAACACCATGTTACCACCATATTATAACACCCTGTTTAACCATAACACCCTGTTACATCCTGTTATATTATAACACCATGTTTAACCATAAACCATGTTACCACCATATTATAACACCCTGTTTAACCATAACTCCCTGTTACCACCATATTATAACACCATGTTTAACCATAACTCCCTGTTACCACCATATTATAACACCCTGTTTAACCATACACTGTTTACCTGTAACATCCTTTAACCCACCCTGTTTAACCACACCATGTTACCACCATATTATACCCTGTTTAACCATAAACCATGTTACACATATTATAACACCCTGTTTAACCATAACACCATGTTACCACCATATTATAACACCCTGTTTAACCATAACACCATGTTACCACCATATTATAGCACCTGTTTAACCATAACACCCTATTACCACCATATAAAAACACCATGTTTAACCATAACTCCATGTTACCACCATATAAAAACACCATGTTTAACCACCATAACACCCTGTTTAACCATAACACCATGTTACCACCATATAAAAACACCATGTTTAACCATAACACCCTGTTACCACCATATAAAAACACAATGTTTAACCATAACACCCTGTTACCACCATATTATAGCACCCTGTTTAACCATAACACCCTGTTACCACCATATAAAAACACCCCTGTTTAACCATAACACCCTGTTACCACCCATGTTTAACCATAACACCATGTTATTATAAACACCCTGTTTAACCATAACACCCTGTTACCACCATATTATAGCACCCTGTTTAACACCCTGTTACCACCATATAAAAACACCATGTTTAACCATAACACCCTGTTACCACCATATTATAACACCCTGTTTAACCATAACACCATGTTACCACCATATTATAGCACCCTGTTTAACCATAACACCCTGTTACCACCATATTATAAAACACATATAAAAACATGTTTAACCATAACTCCATGTTACCACCATATTATAGCACCTGTTTAACCATAACACCCTGTTACCACCATATAAAACACCATGTTTAACCATAACACCATGTTACCACCATATTATAACACCCTGTTTAACCATAACACCATGTTACCACCATATTATAGCACCCTGTTTAACCATAACACCCTGTTACCACCATATAAAAACACCATGTTTAACCATAACACCCTATTACCACCATATAAAAACACCATGTTTAACCATAACACCATGTTACCACCATATTATAACACCCTGTTTAACCATAACACCATGTTACCACCATATTATAGCACCCTGTTTAACCATAACACCCTATTACCACCATATAAAAACACCATGTTTAACCATAACTCCATGTTACCACCATATTATAACACCCTGTTTAACCATAACACCCTGTTACCACCATATAAAACACCATGTTTAACCATAACACCCTATTACCACCATATAAAACACCATGTTTAACCATAACACCATGTTACCACCATATTATAACACCCTGTTTAACCATAACACCATGTTACCACCATATTATAACACCCTGTTTAACCATAACACCCTGTTACCACCATATAAAACACCATGTTTAACCATAACACCCTATTACCAACATATAAAAACACCATGTTTAACCATAACTCCATGTTACCACCATATTATAGCACCCTGTTTAACCATAACACCATGTTACCACCATATAAAAACACCATGTTTAACCATAACTCCATGTTACCACCATATTATAGCACCCTGTTTAACCATAACTCCATGTTACCACCATATTATAACACCCTGTTTAACCATAACACCCTGTTACCACCATATAAAAACACCATGTTTAACCATAACTCCATGTTACCACCATATAAAAACACCATGTTTAACCATAACTCCATGTTACCACCATATTATAGCACCCTGTTTAACCATAACACCCTGTTACCACCATATAAAAACACCATGTTTAACCATAACTCCATGTTACCACCCATGTTTAACCATAACACCCTGTTACACCCTGTTTATTATCATGCACCATATTATAACCCTGTTTAACCATAACACCCTGTTACCACCATATAAAAACACAATGTTGAACCATAACTCCATGTTACCACCATATTATAACACCCCCTGTTTAACCATAACACCCTGTTACACCCTGTTTACCTGTAACATCATGTTACCACCTTATTATAACACCTTGTTTAACCATAACACCATGTTACCACCATATTATAACACCCTGTTTAACCATAACTCCCTGTTACCACCTATTATAACACCCTGTTTAACCATAACACCCTGTTACACCCTGTTTACCTGTAACATCCTGTTACCACCATATTATAACACCATGTTTAACCATAACTCCATGTTACCACCATATTATAGCACCCTGTTTAACCATAACACCCTGTTACCACCATATAAAAACACCATGTTTAACCATAACTCCATGTTACCACCATATTATAACACCCTGTTTAACCATAACACCCTGTTACACCCTGTTTACCTGTAACATCATGTTACCATAATTATAACACCTTGTTTAACCATAAACACCTGTTTATACACCATGTTTAACCATAACTCCATGTTACCACCATATTATAACACCCTGTTTAACCATAACACCTGTTTACCTGTAACATCATGTTACCACCTTATTATAACACCTTGTTTAACCATAACACCATGTTACCACCATATTATAACACGCTGTTTAACCATAACTCCCTGTTACCACCATATTATAACACCCTGTTTAACCATAACACCCTGTTACACCCTGTTTACCTGTAACATCCTGTTACCACCATATTATAACACCATGTTTAACCATAACTCCATGTTACCACCATATTATAGCACCCTGTTTAACCATAACACCCTGTTACCACCATATAAAAACACAATGTTTAACCATAACTCCATGTTACCACCATGTTATAGCACCCCTGTTTAACCATAACACCCTGTTACCACCATATAAAAACACCATGTTTAACCATAACACCCATGTTACCACCATATTATAACACCCTGTTTAACCATAACACCATGTTACCACCATATTATAGCACCCTGTTTAACCATAACACCCTGTTACCACCATATAAAACACCATGTTTAACCATAACACCCTGTTACCACCATATTATAACATCCTGTTTAACCATAACACCCTGTTACCACCATATAAAACACCATGTTTAACCATAACACCCTATTACCACCATATAAAAACACCATGTTTAACCATAACACCATGTTACCACCATATTATAACACCCTGTTTAACCATAACACCATGTTACCACCATATTATAGCACCCTGTTTAACCATAACACCCTATTACCACCATATAAAAAACACCATGTTTAACCATAACTCCATGTTACCACCATATTATAACACCCTGTTTAACCATAACACCCTGTTACCACCATATAAAAACACCATGTTTAACCATAACACCTATTACCACCATATAAAAACACCATGTTTAACCATAACACCATGTTACCACCATATTATAACACCCTGTTTAACCATAACACCATGTTACCACCATATTATAACACCCTGTTTAACCATAACGCCCTGTTACCACCATATAAAAACACCATGTTTAACCATAACACCCTATTACCACCATATAAAAACACCATGTTTAACCATAACTCCATGTTACCACCATATTATAGCACCCTGTTTAACCATAACACCATGTTACCACCATATAAAAACACCATGTTTAACCATAACTCCATGTTACCACCATATTATAGCGCCCTGTTTAGCCATAGCTCCATGTGCCACCATATTATAACACCCTGTTTAACCCATAACACCCTGTTACCACCATATTATAACACCCTGTTTAACCATAACTCCCTGTTACCATAAACATAACCCTGTTTAACCATAACTTGCCTGTTTTCATATAAAAACGCCATGTTTAACCATAACACCCTATTACCACGATATAAAAACACCATGTTTAACCATAACACCCATGTTACCACCATATTATAACACCTGTTTAACCATAACCATGTTACACCCTAGCACCCTGTTACCACCTATATATATAACCAGCTCCATGTTACCACCATATTATAACACTTACTTGCCCTGTTACCACCATATAAAACACCATGTAACATCCTGTTACCACCATATTACAACACCATGTTTAACCATAACACCATGTTACCACCATATTATAACACCCTGTTTAACCATAACTCCCTATTACCACCATATTATAACACCCTGTTTAAATATACCACCTCCTGTTACCACCCATATTATAAAACACCATGTTTAACCATAACACTCCATGTTACCACCATATTATAACACCCTGTTTAACCATAACACCATGTTACCACCATGTTTATTATACCACCGCACCCTGTTTAACCATAACTCCATGTTACCACCATATTATAACACCCTGTTTAACCATAACACCCTGTTACCACCATATTATAATACCCTGTAACCACGCTCCTGTTACCACCATATTATAACACCCTGTTTAACCTGTAACACCATGTTACCACCATATTATAACACCATGTTTAACCATAACTCCATGTTACCACCATATTATAACACCCTGTTTAACCATGGCTCCCTGTTACCACCATATTATAGCACCCTGTTTAACCATAACACCCTGTTACCACCATATTAAAACACCCATGTTTAACCATACCATGTTACCACCCATATTATCCTGTTTAACCATAACACCATGTTACCACCATATTATAACACCCTGTTTAACCATAACGCCCTGTTACCACCATATTATAACACCATGTTTAACCATAACACCATGTTACACCATATTATAACACCCTGTTTAACCATAACACCATGTTACCACCATATTATAACACCATGTTTAACCATAACACCATGTTACCACCATATTATAACACCCTGTTTAACCATAACACCTCGTTACCACCATATTATAACACCCTGTTTAACCATAACTCATGTTGCCACCATATTATAACACCCTTCACGTTTAATAATAACACCTGTTACACCATATTATAACACCCTTGTTTAACCATCCATATTTACCACCATATTATAACACACCTGTTTAACCATAACACCATGTTACCACCCATATTATAACACCCTGTTTAACCATAACACCATGTTACCACCATATTATAACACCTGTTTAACCATACCACCATGTTACTCACCATATTATAACATGTTTAACCATAACACCATGTTGCCACCATATTATAACACCCTGTTTTAACCATAACACCATGTTACCACCATATATATAACACCCTGTTTAACCATAACACCATGTTTCCACCATATTATAACACCCTGTTTAACCATAACACCATGTTACCACCATATTATAACACCCTGTTTAACCATAACACCATGTTACCACCATATTATAACACACTGTTTAACCATAACACCATGTTACCACCATATTATAACACCCTGTTTAACCATAACACCATGTTACCACCATATTATAACACCCTGTTTAACCATAACACCATGTTACCACCATATTATAATACCCTGTTTAACCATAACTCCATGTTACCACCATATTATAACACCCTGTTTAACCATAACTCCTGTTACCACCATATTATAACACCCTGTTTAACCATAACACCATGTTAACCATAACACCCTGTTTAACCATAACACCATGTTGCCACCATATTATAACACCTGTTTAACCATAACACCATGTCATACCACCATATTATAACACACTGTTTAACCATAACACCATGTTACCACCATATTATAACACCTGTTTAACCATAACACCATGTTACCGCCATATTATAACACCCTGCTTAACCATAACACCATGTTACCACCATATTATAACACCCTGTTTAACCATAACACCATGTTACCATATTATAACACCCTGTTTAACCATAACACCATGTTACCACCATATTATAACACCCTGTTTAACCATAACACCATGTTACCCTGTTATAACACCCTGTTTAACCATAACACCATGTTACTACCATATTATAACACCCTGTTTAACCATAACTCCATGTTACCACCATATTATAACACACTGTTTAACCATAACACCATGTTACCACCATATTATAACACCCTGTTTAACCATAACTCCCTGTTACCACCATAACACCATGTTTACCACCATAACACCCTGTTTAACCATAACACCATGTTACTACCATATTATAACAACCCTGTTTAACCATAACACCATGTTACCACCATATTATAACACCCTGTTTAACCATAATACCATGTTACTTCTCATAACACCCTGTTTAACCATAACACCATGTTACCACCATATTATAACACCCTGTTTAACCATAACACCATGTTACCACCATATTATAACACCCTGTTTAACCATAACTCCCTGT